>NW_024062639.1:1200000-1653362 GCF_006381635.1 Hibiscus syriacus
CCAAGGACTCCTGATTTTTCTTGATGGACTCAAGAGTACTTTCACTGTTCTGAGCCATCTTATCTTCTAGTTCCTTTTGAAGTCTTGCCATGTGCTCTTCGATCTTCTCCATTCTGGCTTCCATTTGTCTCTTTTTTGCTCGAGTATTGTGCGGGTGATGTGTATCTGATGCTTGTGGTGGTAAGCTCGGTGTCTGAGACATGTTCTGTTAGTTAATACGAATGTAAAAACATGGAAAAAACATAAAATAAACAGACATGAAATATAAAATGCAAGAAATGCAATGCATGATGTATGCAATTGGAGGCATTGATCCAGAAAAGTGTTCATTATTATAAATAACCCTTGTTCAGACAAAAATGTCTTATCTTTTAATAGACATAAAAACAGATTAAAGGTACATTCGGACTAAATCCTCTAGACCCCGAACAGCTTCCAGTAGGTTGACAAGTCTTCTGCCTTTATCTGTTACTGGTTGAATGCCTTGTCGAACCACACCAGCTTCCCTTGCTAGGCCGTGAAGATGACGGGCTACTTTTTGCACTTGATCCAGGAAATCTCGGATGGTTGCGTCTCGGGCCCTCACCCTTCGCTGTGCTTGTTCCCAACGGAAACGCCATTGTAATCCTCCGTCGAAAGGCACTATCTGAAGCTCGTTTGCTTGCCTCTTGAACCCATCTACAATAGCTTCTAACTCAGCTATTGTCTTGCCATCTTTCTCATGTTGTTTTTATAAGTCAGCTACCCGAACTCTCAAGCGCTGGTTCTGATATTGACTATCTGCCAAGCGTCTTTGGGCAGTCTTCGTTTGTTCTTTCCAAGCTATCTCATCAGGCCCCTCGAACTTCCTTTTCAGGCTATGAGCTTCGTCTTTCCAGTATTCAGAGGTTACCTTCAACTTGGAGTTATCCTTGACCTTATCTTGATACCCCTTTCTCAAGTCTTCGAGCTCAAAATAGACTCTTTTTTGTTCTTTTTCCAGTTTTTCTGCCCGATCTTTCTGAGAGTCAGCATCAAGCTTCCACTGATAACGTTCAGCTTCAAGTTCCTTTATCCTTTGCTTCAGCTCATTATTCACGGCTTCAAACTCGGTCTTGGCTATCTCGAGTTCAGAAGGGACATGCCTGAGATGTTCTTCCATGGTCCGGGTGTCATCACAGTCTGGCACAGGGATATTGTCATTCTTTCTCAATCTTCGCCACTCCACATAATCCGGAGTGAGCATGCTTCTGGCAGCTACAACATCCATCCGGAATACTTTCCTCCACGAATCGGCTGCTTCTTTGATCATCTTCTTATAGCTGTCGCCGTGATACTCAAACTCTGACCTAGCTAACCCGCATGTTGCTGGGACAAACTGACGTGCTCCATACTGTCTAAGTGCTAATAGCGGAGCATACCCGACTGCTCCCCAAAGTCCAAGTAAGGTCACAGTGTCAGAGTCACCACATCGGAAAAGAACGTCACTGAGAAATAGCCAGGGGGCTCTCCAGACAATATCCCGGTCCTAAAGATGTGTAAAGACCTTCATCCATTTTTCTTTCGAAGCGCCTTCATGCCATTTCAAGGTGATGAATTCACCTAGAGGTGAATAGGTGGTGCTGAAACGGCGGTAGGCAACCCCGTTAGTCTTCCAGAAGTGGCTGTGAATCCAGACCTGAAGGAGCTGAATACACCCGGTAAATCTTCCTCCGTCAGTTCTTCGGCAATGATTGAGAGATCGAAAGGTCTCAGCCAAGATGGCTGGTGCTGGATTGACTCTTCTCGAGAGTTGTTCGAATAGCTCCACTACGGTGGCATCGATGTATCCCAAGGTCTTTGGGAATAAAATTAGACCATACAGACCTAATGCAAACAGGTCTATTGTCTTCCACTCATCGGGATGGTGCTTCATTAGTTGTTTGATATGAAGCCAAGCGATTCCTTCTCCACTACCCTTACATCGAGCTCGGTCAGTTACCCATTTTTCATCAACTCCGGCAACCTTAGCTAGTGCATTTTTGAAAGGTTGACTTTTAATGTGCTTAAGGTAGGCCCGCTCGAGTTTGATGTTTTCACAATGCAGCAGTGTAGTGTACTCTTCTATGGTGGGCACCATGTCTTCCCGGTTAAAGGTGAAGCAACTGTATCCCGGGTTCCAGAATTGAACCAAGGCTCTAATTAAGGGCTCATCAATCTTAACATGAAGCAAAAGTGCAACATCACCGTACCGTTGGCTGAACTTCTGTTTCACCTCATTCTTCCAACTGTCCCAGATGTCCCGGAGCTCTTGTACGTCATTCTGCTTTAGGCTGATCGAGGCGTAGCTAACCAGCTCTGACACATAGCTGTCTTGAAGACTGTCTCCCTTTTCCTTCTGAGTCTTCTCGGACCATAGTCGTACCTCAGGGTTTTTAATCTCTTGTATTACAACACCTTTATCCATTAATTCAGATTATTTTGTGCGTAATGAACGTCTTTTTAGGGATCAATGGCCTCTTGTTATGATGCAAATGCTAAAAACAAACACAAAGGTAAAAAGTTAGTAAAAGTAGAAATAAATAAATAAATGAAAAAAGAAAAAAAATGGCAAGGAAAAAAAAGCATAGGGACAAAAACATGGTTAGGTAAATAATGTCCTAGGTTTTGGAATGTGATTTTGGGGTAGGCTCTATTTCTTCAAAAGTCTCCCGGTTTAGGTTCTAAAAACGGTACTCGAGTTCTCCTTGCTGGTGCCCTATTGGGCTTACCAGACCCTTAGTCCTAAACCCATCACAGGCTTGTGTGGACTAAGTTAAACTCGAGGGGACACATTCCCTTATGTCTATGCGGAGAATAAATTCACACGAAGACATAAGGTATATGAATCCCGAAGGCTACTTGCTAGGCATATGCGGTGAATAAATTCACACGAATGCGTCGCTTTCACCCCCACTTAAAGGGTTCGGAGCTCGGGTATAGAGCCTTTGGATGAAAAAGTTTGGAAAGCTGAAATCATTAGAAAACGGTCAATCCAACTATTTACTCGAAAAATATATAACCAAAAGTAAATAATAAGGATCGTAATGTTACCTTAAAGTTCAAACTTACCCTTTTCATTAAAAAGACAACTGGAAATTACCTTAGCCTGACTCGCTTACCTAAGTCCCCAGCGGAGTCGCCAAGCTGTCGGAACCGTCTTTCCGTTGGGCCCCGGAATTGGGCTTCGACTTGGGTTAAACGAATTGGAGTCGCCACCGATCATTTATTTAAAAATAAATGGGTTGACCGGATACCTTATAATTTACCTGATCTGCGTCTTACCAAAGATGTGTCGGATTTAGGAGTCGGTTACAGTCAAGGAAGGGTTAGCACCCTTGAACTATCCTTTCGGTACTACGTAATTTCCAGTTGTCTTTAGTTAAGAAAAATGTAAATTTAAATTAAGAGGTAAAATAGCGATCTCGACTACTTAAAATTGATTGATTTGAAAGTGAACCTTTTAAGAGTCAAAATGTGTATTAGAAAGGGTGATGAAAATAACTTAAACTTGAAAAATAAAGAAAATGAAATGAAGAACAAAATAACAATAAATGATACACCAAAAATAACATAATCAACATGGAGATATAGAACATGAAGGAAATAAGAATGAAGACAAGTATGACAACATATGATAAGGTAAAAAAAAATGAGAGAATAAAGAAATAAGAAAATAAGACACAATAAAACGAAAAAAAGAAAAGAATAAATAAATAAGGAAAGCATAATAAAAGTGAAATAAAATAATATATGCAAATGTAAAATAATAAGAATTAAATAAAACATACATATGTATATATAAAAAAATGTAAAATAGTAGCGTATAAAGTAAAATAAATAAAATTAATAAAAACATATAATAATATTAATACCATATATATATAATAGCTAAATATGAGAGAGAGAAAAATATATAACAATAATAGAAAAACTAAATAATGAAAATAAATATAATAATAAAAAAGTAAAGAAATAACAAGATAAAATACATAATATATATATATAATATAGCATATAAGTAAAATAATAATATACTAATAATACATATATACGAGAGTTAAATAAAAAAAACTAATGATAATATAAATATATAATGCTAATAGTATATATATATATATATATATATAATTAAATATATTATAATATTTGGAAAAAGGAATTACAGGAAAGGGACCAAATTGGGAGATAGACAAGTTGGGGGCCAAATTCTGAATAAAACAAACACGAGGAAGCTTGATTTGGGGTCAAATTAGGCTCTTAAAAGAGTTAAGGGGACGAAAAGGGTGATTTCTCCAAATTTATTAAACACGCGGACCCCTGAACAGGGTCGGGTCGAGACGCGGGTAGGATGGGCCAACTATAAAGGCCAAAAAAAGTTTTAAACTCTCATTTTCTCTTCAGAAAACCGAAGCCCCTCCCCTTCCCATTTCATTTCTCTCTCGCCTGTTCTTCATATATGAAGAACACGACGGGTTTCCAGAATCCGGTAACCATACACCACCTCGCCGCCGCCGTTGAACGGCGACGGCCACCGTTCATCGGCGGCAAAACCTAAAAAAAATTGGTTTTTCTAAAAGCCCTTCTCTCCCTCAACTCAAATCTCAAACCGGTTTTTTTGAAATAGGCCTCGGGGGAGGGTAGATTCGAGATCAAAGTCTCGATCCCTCCCCTAAAAGTTCATCGGCCAGTCAAGTGTTTTTTTTTTGGGTTGTCTTTCGAATCAAAACGCAGTACAAGGCATAGAAATCAACATGCAAAGGCAAAAAAACGGATGAACAAAGGTAAAAACACTGCTACCTTTTTATTTCCTTTCGAAACGATTACAATAGCTCTGATTTGCCTCGCGAATTTTTGAGTATTTTGTGCCTAAAAGCTCTCTGGTCCCCTGAAAAGCTCTAATTACATGGCTTTATAGTGATAACCTAGGCTATTTTTAGAGTTTTAATCCGAGTAAAACTCGGTTTGTTTGTGGTGATAATCCACGATTCTGACTTGGTTGTTTTTGTTGAAACACGTTCATTGGCGTTTGTTTGGTGGCCGAGAGTCTTGCGCCGGAGAACTCGGATCCGTTGGAGATAAGAAACGTGCAGCCATGGGGAGTTGAAGGGGAGAACGGCGCTAGGGTTTCTGGAAACCCTAGCCTACTGGTCACGTGCCTTGGGCTGCTGAGGCGTTGGATCTGGGCCACTTGTACTTGGGCCATTTGTTATTATTTTATTTGTAAAGGGCCTGTGTACAAACATAAAAAAATGTAAGTATGTATATTATGTAATGTGGTTAGAAATTATTACATGAAATAACATTATTTAAATCTGATGAAATTTAGTGTCTTCAGAAACCAATTTGTATCTCTCGTGGTGGTCCGAAGTTCTCCCATCTTTTTTTCGCTGATGACCTTACTCTATTTGCGGAGACCTCCCTTGCTCAATTAGATATTATTCAGCGTGTTATTGGAGATTTTTGTGATGCTTTGGGGCATAAGGTGAATCTCCGTAAAACTTCTATTTGTTTTTCAAATAACGTTTATGACACTTTGAGAAGCGATATTAGTCAAGGGTTTCAATTCACACTTGTTGAAGATTTGGGCAAGTACATGGGGGTGCCCCGTTTACACCGCCGAGTGTCATGTGCGACGTATAGTTATTTGGTTCAAAAGGTCCAAAGTCGGCTAACAGGATAGAAAGCTAAGCAACTTTCTATGTCTGGTCGTATTGTGCTGGTTAAGTCTGTTTTAGCGACTATTTCCTCCTATGCGATGCAAACCTGTTACCTGCCTAAAGGGGTTTGTAAGGAAATTGAAAAGAGAATCCGTAATTTCGTTTGGGGAAGCACGAAGGATAAGAAGAGTGTTCATTTGGTACGATTGGATATTCTTTGCTCCCCCCACGAATCAAGGGGGCTTGGCTTTCGTAGGCTTCACATTCAGAATGAAGCTATTCTTATGAAAGTCGGATTTTGCTTAGTGGTTAATCGCGATCAGCTTTGGACTCGGGTCCTTCGGAATTGTTTGGAACTTATGTGATGGTGCCACTGTGGATTTCTGGGACGACCCATGGTTGGGTGATCTAGGCTCCCTTCGAAATTCTTGCTTTACTCATGAAGGTTTCCCACAGCATGATGTGAAGGTGGCATCCCTCGTGGACTCAAATGACGAGTGGCGTTGGGGGGAGATTATGCCTTTTATTCCCCGCTCTATATATTTGAATCTGATTGCTTCGCCACCACCCTCTCTCAATGGTGGTTCGGATACTCCAGGGTGGAAATGGGATGATAAGCATAGATTTTACCACCAAAAGCGCTTATAGTCGATGATGCAATTTGGAGAATGCTGAGGAAGATCCGATTTGGAAGACAATTGCTCGATGTAATGGATTTCCTCGGGTTAAAAAATTTCTTTGGATTGTTTGTAGGGGAAGTCTTCTTTCAAATGAAGAATGGGGAAGTCGACATATGTCCTTAGATACGAGTTGTTGGGAATGTGGTGCTGCAACTGAATCCTCCTTGCACATTCTTCGGGATTGTTTACCAGATAGGAATGTTTGGAATGGTTTGATTAAACCTGAGCATCAACCTGGTTTTTATCAGTTGGAGATGCTACATTGGATTGAAGGTAATCTGTCAAACCCGTGCCAATTTCAGATTAACGCCGTTGACTGGGACCTTTTGTTTGGGATGGTTTTATGGAACTTATGGAATCGTAGAAATCGTTTGATCTTGGATATGAAATTCGTGGAGCTGGAGAGTGTGTCTCAACTAAGTGTTCGAATGCACCAAGGACTTATTCGAGCCCGTGTTCATAACTGTTCGAATGAGAGAACCCAGGAAAGACCGTCAAATTGGATGCCTCCACAGCAAGGTTGGTTTAAGTATGGTTCCAGGCGATCTGATTCAGAGATGAGCACATGTGGGGGGGGGGTCATTCGGGATTCAGATGGTAGTTGGGTGATGGGATTCTCTAAATCCATTGGAGTGTGTTCAACCTTAGATGCTGAATTATGGGGAATATTTGAGGGGTAAAGATAGGTTGGGACCTGTGTATTCAGGCTTTGGTTGTGGAGTCGGACAAGAAGCAGGCGATTTCGGTGGTTAATTCTGGTCTGAATTTGGAATATGGCTCTCCATTGGTAATGCGCATCCGTGAGCTCATCGGCCGGCAGTGGAATGTAATCAGATAGTTGACGGGTTGGCTAAAGAAGCTTGGGTTTTGCCGTTTGGTTTTCACTACTTCGATTCACCTCCTGAGACGGTGAGGGAGCATCTGCAGGCAGATAGTGAACTCGGTACGTTCAGAGCTCTGTAGTTTCTAGCAAAGTTGTTATCTTTTGTAATAAAAAAATTGAAAATAGCATAAAACAAAGAAAGTAGCAGTTTATTTGAGGGGAAGAAGGGCGATGATTGAAGGAGGAACTGCAAAATCATTTTTTATTTTCGTCTCGGCAGATGAAAGTGAGTTTATTTTTAGGTGGGCTTTTAGAATTAGGTGGGAAATTTGATCCTTTTAATCTTAAGGGTAAACTACGACAATGGTCACTAATGTTTGGATTAGTATTCATTTTCACCACTGATGTTTTAAAAATCATAAATAGGTTACTAACATTATCATTGTTACAAAATGGTCACTAATGTTATCGTTTTTTACAAAATGGTTACTCGACATTAATAGCCGTTAACAAATTGTTAGTATAGAACGGAATACTGACGTGGCACATTAAGCCAACTGACTCAGCATGTTTGATCGATTCTTCTTCAATATAAATTACCACCCATGCAGTCCCATGCACAAAAACAAGTGGATTTCAACTTTCCTTGACTCAATTCTAACATCACCCATACTACAAGTAAAAAGATTACAGTCATAACTTAATCTCCTATCAACATTCTTATAAAAGTGAGAATAAATTAAATTATTTTCCAATGAACTCATTTCAAGCTCTCCATTTATTCCATGACTTGCTACAACAATGAACATCCTATTTGCATGAACAATGAACATCCTATTTGCATGAACAATGAACATCCATTTATGTTCCATCTATAGAAAGTAACATAACTTACATATTATGTAAAACTAAACGTACTTGCCAATGCACCCAAGATCTCAAACGTGGTTAAACGGTTAAACCCTAAATTCCATTGTGTTTTAAATGTATGTAAACTTACAAGAAAGGATACCAATATGAAGGACGTCAATGAGTTCGAATTTAGTAAACCCACAAGCTACCGTAGTTCTAATGGTGTTGTGTTCATGGAACAAAATTTCCAAGCAAAGGAAGTTGCACCTTACAAGGATGGTCTTGAGTTGTTGACGCAAAATAGAGGCAACGCCATACAACACCTTGCAAGGATGATCTTGAGTTGTTGGCGCAAAGCAGAGGCAACGTCGTGCAACAATACAAAGAAGAAAAATTATTAGTTAATAATTATGACCTGTTCTATTATTTAAAACATAAATAATGGCGCAAAACGACATGAAACAGTCATCACATCGTCAGGAGTTTCTAAACCGAGAGAGGGAGGCAGTGGGGTGAAATCCAAGAGCAAGAGATCCTGCACCTTCTTGTTACCCTCAGTCCCTCACCACTCAAGATAGCAGCTTGGACTGCAGCACCATAAGCAACAGCCTCATCGGGGTTGATGCTCTTGCAGAGCTCCTTTCTATTGAAGAAATCTTGCAGAAACTGCTGAACCTTGGGAATCCTAGTAGAACCACCAACAAGCACAACATCGTGGACGGCTGGACGCTGCTCTTGTCCCTCTTGGCATCCCTCAAACACTTCTCAACTAGTTTCATACATTTTCTGAAGATATACATGTTAAGTTCCTCAAATCTAGCACGAGTGATGGTCTAGTAGAAGTCTTGGTGGTTTGGGCAGTTGATGAGAGAGTTCTATTTGCCCCCTCACTAGCAGCCCTCAACCTCCTAAGAGCTCTAGGGTTGCCACTGATGCCGTTATTTTGGTTGTGGATGATGGGTTTGTGAATTATAATTTTTTATTCACCAAAGAAGAAGAAGAGTAGTAAAATGGTCAGACAAACATACTGAGTCAGTTGGTTTAACATGTCACGCCACCATTTCGTTACCACAGTAACGGTTTATTAACAACTATTAACGTCGAGTGATTATTTTGTAACAAACAATAACGTTAGTAATCATTTTGTAACAAATGATAACGTTAGTGATAGATTTGTGACTTTTCAAATATCAGTGGTGAAAACAAATACTAACCCAAATATTAGTGATCATTGGCGTAGTTTACCCTAATCTTAATTTCACCCACGTTTCCTCTTAAAGTATATGTACTTTCCATTATTACCATGAAACCGTTCTTACTTCACATGCGACTTACAATTTCATGATAGAAACATTGAAAAGAAATGGAGACAAAGGGCATTTGAGAATATATATGTATAGTAGATTCTCTATAAATTAATACTTGATAAATTAATAATCTCTCTAACATAATAATTTTTCTCAATCCGACTTAAGTATAGGGTCTAAATTAATAATTTTGATAAATTAATAAGATAATGATTTTTTTGAAAGATCTTTATATAAATTTATGGTTCATTCAATATTGTAAATTAATAATTCTATAAAATTACAAATTTATCGGGCAACTTAGTAAAATATAATTATATTGTTCTTTGCTCCTTTAAATTTAAATCCAGATGTATTTCATTTCTAATTTTCCTTATTGCATCCAAATGTTTCAATGTTTTGTTCTCATACTGCAACAAAAAATTGTGAAGAGTTGTTGTCGCTATGAATGTTTCCTTCAGCGTAATTGGTTGCAAATGCATAGTATAATCTTCAATTTCATCTTCAATAGCATTTTCAGTAACACTAGCTACAAATCCTTCTAATCTTTTGACCTCTTAACATGTATCGTTTTCATATGGGTAATCAAATTGGTGATTAACGTTTATGTTGTTGTGATACCCAATGTCATTAATCATCGCATCAGGTTCATGAATGCCTTCTTCATTAATTCCTTCATTTAAATTCCTTAAGGCTACTTCATATTGCGAACAAATTTTATAGTGTTGAAAACAATTTGCTATTGTCTCCTGCTGGACATTTATCATCCAAGTAATCCACTATTGTTTGATTAAATGAAAAGGTACTCGTATGATCACTTGAGTGTGTCCGATATTGTACCTTGACTAACTTTCAAATGAAAATTTTCATCAATCCTCTATTGCAAATCTTTTTGGGTGCACTTGGAGTGATCTCTCTTATACTTGCATAGTACTTTACGTATTTAATATGTCATGATTGATTTTTGAACACCTTTTAGATGTGAAGTCATTGTTGGTTGACTTTGATTTGGATTAGCTAATTAGGAGTGTTTGATGTTGTTTACATAGTGATTGATTTCCTTACTATAAGTGAACTTGCATTAAGGTTTAACTAGTACTATGTATTACAATGAACTTTGTTTTATAGGGGTATGTATTATAATTAATTAGTCACATTATACCTGAAAATCATTTAATTAGTCAATACAATTATATGTTTTATTTATGAAGAATAACGTAGGTTCGTTGAATCAGAAAAATCTTTTTAAATTAATAAATTATTAATTAATTAATTAATACCTCTTTAAATTAATAAAATTATGTGGTCCCAACATTATTAATTTATGGAGGTTTTAGTGTACATACATGTAAAGGATTACACATGTTTCTCAAGCTTTCTTCTTCTATTTTCCTTTAGGATTTAAACTAACTAACTTCCATGTGATCATCAAATAAAATCAACAATCATTAAAATCTATCAATCTAATAAGAATTCAAAACAAACATAAGCATGAAGACCTTAACTCATTACCTCTATTTATCTGCTAGGCAAAACACAATCTTAAGGTACATTCTCGTGAAAATTCACAATCAAAAGATGGGTGTTAAGCAGAAACTGATCAAGAAATATTTTTTAAGATGGACACATTCATATTAATCATATAATTTTTTAATTATATATAAATATGTACAAATAATATTTTCAGATAAATACAATCAATAAAATAAATCACTAACAAACCAAAATTTAGATTTCAGTGTCCACCTTCGCTAAAGCTTGGATCCGCCGATAGTGCTAAGTTTTGGTGCTCGATTTATGATTTATATCTTCAATTTAAAGAAAAATGGTTTAGTCCCTCCCTAGACGTAGCTCAATCGAATGGAGGAGAAGGAAGAACCCATGCCTTAAGCTTTTCCCCTTTACTATTCGGTGGAAAGAAGCTATAAGTTCATAACCTCAGAACATATTTTATTTATTTGATAATAAAAGCATTGTTGTAAAATTCAATGGTCATGATTTAATCAATTGTTTTCAATGGTGGATATCAAGGCCTTGAATGTTGTCAACCATGTCCACTTATAACTCAATTTGGTATAATTATTCATGTAAGGTTTTCACTTTTCATTTAATTCAGTTTAGTCATTTGCTAAAAATTATCATATTACCCATTTAACTCATTTTAGTCCTTTATCATAATATTCTTTCATTATTTATTAAATTCATCTTTTTAATGAAAAACTCTTAAATTGTTAACTAAACAAATAAGATATTAAACCTAATGAAATTTGAATTCTGATTAATTTAATCCATCTTTTTCAGATTCATGGTAATTAATTTCAAATAAATTAAGAGTGTTACACTTAGGTCAATTTTTGCTTGGTCTTTGAATATTATAAAGAGTGAAAAGAGTAGAAGAGAGCATGAGGAATGAGAAAATGAATGGAGTAAAAGAGAAAAAGGAACGAGGAGAATAAAATATAAAAAAATATGAAAGAATGAAAGTGGTCATTTGCAACTTCAAGTGAATTTGATGGGGAAATACCTCGTTTTTCTTAGAAATGCACGCGATTATGATATATTCGAAGATTATATCGATAGAATATATAAATGTGAATGGTTAAATTTGTTGAATTATTTAGAATTATAACTAAAGTATATGAATTAAGTATTAAAATTATTATTAAATAGTTAAAAATAAGACACATCGTCAATGTCGTTATTGATTTATTGTTGAGTGACTAAAATGATTTTTTTTTTTGTAACGTTAGTGACAAAAAAAGGACTAATTCGATAATCAACATAAAAACACACTAATATTTGGGCAACTATCAGTGATTTACCCTAAAAGTTGATAGGTTCTAGTAACCGTACAGGATGATTACATTATTTTCTGTAATTTGTATATAATAATAATAATAATAATAATAATAATAATAATAATAATAATAATAATAATAATAATAATAATTGTAATTGTAATTGTAATTTATTATGTAGGCCGGCCTTCCCATTCCCCACCAATCCACATTAACTTTGTCTGAAAACAACATTTAGAATCCCACTGCTCATGTCTCAGTATTTATCCCTGGGCCCCGACCAACCAATCAATGAATTATAAACACATATTTGAACAAAGATGCCACATTATTATATTGGACCCAATTTTTTTTAGGGTAAAGTATAGTAATAGTCACTGAACATTTCTGAAACTTGCATTTAGGTCCCCCAACTTTTAAAACTTGCAATACAGTCCCCAAACATTTAATCCGTTTGCAATATGGTCCCCGCACCTATGAATATTAGGGTAAATTATATAAATGGTCACTAAACTTTTTAGGCACTTAAATTTAGGTCCCCCAACTTTTAAAAATTACAAAACAATTCTCAATTTCATTCTAAACCACAAATTTCAAAGTAATTCAATTTCATTCTAAACCCTAAATTCTAAAATAATTCAATTACATTCTAAAACCCAAATTCTAAAATACTTTAATTTCTGTCTTTTTTATAAACGACGCCAATGTCACTAAACTATTAATTAATTTACTTTTTATATTTAAAAACATATGATAATTTTTTAATATTAATTTAAAGACATGAAATTTTTTTCAATAGTAAGAATATATGATAATAATTCATTTATTTAAAAATAAATATATTTCTGATTTTTTGTGTATGTTTTTATATCTAATCATACGTGTTAATATATTTTATATCTTTCACATAAATATTAAGACTACATAAATAGCAGAGTCAAAATTTTATATACGAGTTATGTTAATTATAGTAATGATGTATAAATATATTTTATTTTTATATTATTTCTATTATAATTAAAATATAAATATTACCATGATAATTAAATATTTATTTACTTATTACATCGAATATTTTTTGTAGAAAAATTATTTAATAAAATCATAAAAAACACAATAAAAAAATAAACACTGAAGTTGACTACTTCAAAAATAAAATAAAAAATCAATAATTTAATATAATATACCCTAAGTTGATGATAACAATCAACTCAAAAGAGATGGGGTTTGTGCCATGTTTTCGTAACATAGTAAACTTTCTATTTAATGGTCACGTATTCTTTTAGTTCTAGCACGATCTATTTTTTAATTTTCTAATATAGGTAAAAAAATGTTATTTTCTTTAAAAGTTTTAAATTCAAACAATTGTGTTTGTAGGGTATATCTATATTTTTAATAAATTAATTTTTTTGAATAAATACTATCTTATAATCACATCAAACTATTAAAAAAAACTAAATTATAATTGAAATAAATAAAAATTATAAGGATGTCAATTGGGGATTTTGATTCTTAATTTTTTTCATTGAGAGATTGTATTTTTTTATTCAATTTCTTCCATAATAATTTTTTATATTTAAATTATTGAAGATCACTAAATTTGCATTTACGAGGAGGGAGTGTATTTTTTCTTCACAAAAGTAAAAAAAATCAAAACGCTATCACGTTCTTAAAGATAATCTATTATATTTCTCCTTAAATTGAAGTATTTTAGAATTTGGGGTTTAGAATGTAATTGAATTATTTTGGAATTTAGGGTTTAGAATGAAATTGAATTACTTTGAAATTTGGGATTTATAATGAAATTGAGGAATGTTTTGTAAGTTTTAAAAGTTGGGGGACCTAAATTCAAGTGCCTAAAAAGTTCAATGACCATTTATATGATTTACCCTAATTTTCATAGGTGCGGGGACCATATTGCAAACGGATTAAATATTTGGGGACTGTATTACAAGTTTTAAAAGTTGGGAGACCTAAATGCAAGCTTCAGAAATGTTCAGTGACCATTACTATACTTTACCCTTGTTTTTATAACCACTGGTATTCGATATTGATCAATTAGTTCAAATCGAGTACTGCAGAAAAATAACGATTTTTTAATTTAATTTATTTTATTCGTAATTATTATGATTTGAACATTTAATCTTACTTAAATGACCCACCCTTTCTTCCATACCTTTGGTGGCTTCAAATAATCTAAAAATAAATATTGGACGATTAAAGACACTTCTCTCTTTATTTTCTATATCACCCAAATAAATAGGGATAAATTGAGGGCACCCCTAAACAGCGATCTCCTAAAATTGTTAATTTCTTTTATATTTTAGATTTTTAAGTATTTTTATTGAAAATATATTTTTATTCTTCTAAAATTTTATAAATTTTTTCTAGAATAAAATCATACGTCCATTTATACAAATAACTAATATTATATAGGTAGTTCTAAGGTAAAGAAATTGAATTTTTTTTTGTAATTATATAAATATTATTGAAGTTGTAATATTTTTTTGTGCAATTGAATATTACATAAAATGTTAATGAAACTTACATAGAATGTTGAAAAAATTATAATGATTTGTATCCTTTATTATGTTTTTTTGTCTAATTTTACTTTAAATTTACCTTTTTAATTTCTTGCCATAAAGTTTTATACATTATAATGGGAAGGACTGTAAAGGGTAGGCTCACTATTGTTATTTTTGGATTAAAAAATATTTTTGAAAAATATAAGTGATACTAAATAATTTTTTGAAAATAAAATATATTTATTTAATTTGAAAACTGTAATTAGAAAATTAAAATTTAAATAATACTTAAAGTATTTGGTCATCTCAAATAACACCTTTTATTTAATATATATATATATATATATATAATTTTATAATAATGTATCCTCATTATAGTTGATAAAAATTATAAAAAAGAATTTTTTTTTATATTTTTTAGAATTTTTATAATTAACGAATATTTGATCTATTAATTGATTAATCTGGATTGAGTGTTATAGAAGTTCAATATGAGTGTGACCCTCTCAATTCAATTTATTCCATTCACAAACGCTATAATTTAAACCCCTGAACTTGTTTAAGGATTAGTGTATTTATTTCATTTTTTAATTTTTTATTATTTAAAATTAGTTTATTTAATATTAATTATGACTTTAAAAATTAATCTCAAAAACACTTTTTAAATGTAATGTTAAACAAAACTTGAATGATTGGTCCATCTTAAAGTATCACCAAATCATATTTAAAACATATTTTAAATGAAATGTTAAACATTTTTAAAACATTTTTTAAAATTAATTATTTTAGAAAGCTCGCCCCATTCCTCATTTTAGAGAGACAACTACTTAGATCAGCAGGAAAAGTCATACTTAAACAATGATTGGTCCATCTTAAAGTATCATCAAATCATTGTTAAAGATGATTGATTTCAAGGATAAAATAAAAAATAATATCTAGGGCAAAATTAAAATTAATATTTTTATAGAGCAAAACGTATTTTTTATTATATTAAATTATAAAATTCATTATTTTGAGTACCGTAACTTTAATATTGAAATTTATTTTGTAAAATTCAAAATATAACTTTATCAATTTTGGTATCTCTTTCGATATCGTACTTTTAAAAAATTAATTTTTTTTCATGATTTGAAATAATTATAAGATAATATATCCATAATTTATTAATTATTGATAATACACGTATATCTTATAAATATGATTTTTGGAGTGCACATATTTAGGGATGGTAACCGGCCGAGTTCGGGTCGAGTATTGGTGTCCCCGTCCCCGTCCACGTTTAAAAAACCCGTATCCGTCCTCGCTTAAAAAACCGCGGAGATTTAAACGGGATCCCCATCGGGTAATCCGGAAAAACCGCGGGGAAACGGGTATCCCCGTTTAGCATAAACGGTTATTTAAACGGGTATCGGGCCGGGTATATATATATTAAAATTAAATATATAAATATTATATATATATTTTAATTTAAATTAAATATATAAATATTATATATATATATATTTTAATTTAAATTAAATTTATTAATATTATATATATATAATAATTATTTTTAATATTTATCGGGTAAAGTATCGGGCCGGGTAATCGGGGCGGGGATTACCAAACCCGTTCCCGTTTAGCATAAACGGTTTTTCACCGTCCCCGTCCCCGTTTATCATCCCTGAACCCGACCCGTTTAATTCAATTTTCGATTTTCCCCGTCAGGTTCGAGTATTTTTGCCACTCTACACATATTAATCTAAGGGAGGACCCAGGTGGTTAGATCTACTCAGGGGCGTGGCTTGGGCGGCGCAAACTGCGCGACCGCGCACCCAAAAAAAGGGCCCCAAAAAAGTATATATATAGTGGCGTTTTTTCAATAAACGCCACTATAGATGGATCTATTGCGACGTTTTTTTAAAAAAACTCCACTATTATTGTGCAGGCCTAAAAAAAGCCCAAAAAAAAGTATACATATAGTGGCGTTTTTCCAATAAACACTACTATAGATGGACCTATTGCGACGTTTTTTTTCAAAAGACGCTACTATTGTTGCCCCAAAATCGAATATATCTAAAAAATAGGGACCCTTTATAAGAATTTATACAGGTCCCCCGAAAACCTAGCCACGGCCCTGGATCTACTGCTAGTCTTTGTTATTTTTAATGCTTTTGAGTTCGCCTTGTTAAGCTTCATTGTTTTGTCGAGTTTATCTCGTGGTTTTTTTTCTTCTATTTACTATCATGAGTACTCTTTTTCTCTAAGTGAGTTTAGGGGTTTAACGAGACCTATGGTAGTATTCCCTTTTTGTAAAAAAAAATATGAGTCATTTAATAAATAATATTTTTTACTATAAAAAATCATTGAATGAATTTAAAAAAATTATTGCTATTAGACACTGGTATGACCAAATAATATTAGAATGTGTATAATATAAATCTAAATAAGTAATTCACATATCTGAAACAAAATTAAGGCATAATCAATGACTTCAATAGGCAATTGTAAGTGTCCAGAGGTCACTGACCAAATCTTTACTGGATAAGAACTTTTTGATGCAACTTAGAACCCCATTAACTGCAAATATACGTATATTATCATAACGTGGACGGAACTATGATTAAATTATGAGAGAGGGAACATGAACTTAAATAGTGGTCCGTTTTTAAAATAACGACTATTATAGAACGGTAAAGATATCATCTGAAATCATTATTACGCAATCGTGATATTTTAATAGTATCCACTATTGTCATAATCGTAATAAACGCGACACAACCAAAAAAATTACGGTAACCTTTATTTTAAAACTGATAGTATAACAAAAATAATTCTACCAAGAAATTAAGGGGGCAAGGACTTAATTGTAATAGTTTTAAAATGTTCAATGGCCTAAAATATAGTTAGTCCGTCAATGTTATGTGGTGCAGCTGCCCTTCCCATCGATAAGGTGGCTCCGTCCCTGATGATAACATGTGTGTATATATATTGGATTTTAGTGAAACATATTTGATCGGTTGATCAACTTGTTCATATTTGTTATTTCATTTTTTTAGGTTATCGGTTTTATACTCATTAGAAACACTCCCTTTCTTTCCTCTAGAGTTTTCTCTTCCTCTACTCTCTAGATAAAATTAGGATTAAATTTAGAATTTGTCGATATATATTAGATTCTATTTAGAATACTCTTATAAGCCCTTCATTCTTTAAAAATAATAATTTGACCCCTAAATTAAAAAAAATCATATTAAACATTAATTTTTTATAAAGATTTTTAGTTAACTTCATTAAGTTCTCTAAAATCATAATTAAACTCTCATTTAACCTTTGAAATTTTAAAACTTTTATTTAGGCTATCAATATTTTTTTTAAATAACGAGATACCAAATTGTTAGGCCAAAATGTATCAATATCCACTCTTCCATGTATAGTAGCCTCAAGGGGTTAAACCTGATCATAAATTTTAAAGTTGTTTTCATTTTCAATATGAAAATAGAACTGTCGACCATAAAATAAGAAATAAATAAAGAAATATTATTTTTAAAAAGGTTTAATTAAAAACATTTATAAATTATTTCTTTTTTTAATTAATACAGTAGCCTCAAGGGGTTAAACCTGATCATAAATTTTAAAGTTGTTTTCATTTTCAAGATGAAAATAGAACTGTCGACCATAAAATAAGAAAGAAAGAAAGAAAGAAAGAAAGAAATATTATTTTAAAAAGGTTTAATTAAAAACATTTTTAAATTATTTCTTTTATTTGTTTTAATTAATCACTGATATTTGATTTATTGATCGACTAATTCATATCGGGTATTGCATAAGCGAGGGCGACCCTCCCAACCAATTTGCTTCATTCACAAACGACAAGGTTCTTCAAACCTCTGACATTTCTTAAGGAATCTAGTGCATCATCCCACTAGACCAACTGGTTGTTGGTTAAATTATTTCTTTTATTAATTCTAGGTGTTTAATGTTTTTTTATTAAGATAAATGTCTAATGTTTTATCTATTATCATTTTAGGTCAACATGACCACTGTTAAAAAAAATAATTAGAAATCATTCAACTAATTACTTTTGAACTGTGACCTAACTTTTATTTTAAATAAAATTCATAACTTAAAAAAAACTCTTAATTTTCTTATTTTACACAAAACATCCCAAAATTCGTAAAATCTTAATTCTTCACATCTCTAAAAACTTGATTTTTGAACTAAATTTAAGGATTTAGGGGATCGAGATGACAATAGAGGGATGATCAATAGGCAGAGTGTCGAAATAGTCTTTAACTTGATTTCCAAATTAATCTTGGAAAATGTTGGATTTTAAAATAAATTCATAAATAAACAAATTTGGAGTCACCATCGACCTTTGGGTTAGGTAGGTCGAATACTTAAAAATACATTTTAAAATAATTTTAAGAAAAATAATTTTAAAAGATAAAAAATGATATGCGTTTAACCAGAAATTCACTTTGAAAAAGGGTTCGAGAGTCGATTACTTGTGGGGAAGGATTAACACCCCACAACACCCGAAATCGGTATCGAAGCGATTATATGTCATCTAAATATTGAAATTGGCAAATTCAAATATACATTTAAATTATGATCATTTTTAGAAATAAATATAAGGATCATTAATTTGTACGAACAATCCTCGAAAATGCATTCCTAGTCAGTTTCCATGGATTTCTCATACAAAATAATATTACCCTAATTTTTAGATAAAATACATATATTAAATATATTTAAAAAAACAAATTCTTTCGAATATAAAAGGTATTATTTTGTTCGAGCAATTCTTAGAAACACACTCCTTGTCAGTTAAGGCGCGTTTCTATAAATTCTTCATGTAAAATATTTTTTAAAAATATTACAACTAGCAAGAAATTAACAAATATATAAATGATGGATCAAAATAATAATTATGGTGACTTTAGGGATTAAATCATAAAACTAACAAAAAATCAAGGCAACCATTGCAAATATTTTACAAACTAGACACTACAATCGTAAATAGACCAACGTCAATCATTCAGGACCAAAATTGAGATATTTAAAGTAAGGCACTCAAATTAAAATATTCCTAAAAATAAGATAACAAACAATATAGGACTAAATAATAAAACTGGAAATTTAATGTCTCAAAAGAAAATTAAATAAATAGCACAACACATAATGTAAAAATCATATATTAGAAACACTAAAAATGTAATAAACCCATATATTCAGGACCGAATCAATATTACAAGTTGAAAATTTAAATAAACATAAATACATAGCTTAAAGTGACCAAAATGAACAATTGTAAATAAAATAGGGAAAATCATAAACTTAGGAAAGTTTAATCCGTGACTAAAATGCAAACTCCCCAAAACCAGAACCCCCACTCGAGCAATTTACCCACACACGAAATAGGTACAACTCTAACTCCCTAAATGACGCCGTTTAAGGTAGGGTATAAATATAAAAAAAAACAACCTAAATGGTCCCCAAACCCCATTTCTTTATTCCATTTCTCTCTTTAAAGAGAGAATTTTTTTATTCTTTGTCTTCTCTCTTCTCTTACTCGTCGAGGGAGGCCACCGGCCACCGTTCACTAGAGTTCTCTGTCATCCCACAAGGTGGTCGAGGCTCCAAAGAAAATGCTCAAAACAATGCTCTCCACACCCTAAACCCAAAAATGGGCCTCACTCCCCTTAAAACTATCTTTATCGTCCTAGATATAAAAGAAACAAAGGGTTTACCTTCAGGTTTCAAAGGCTCCTCCTCTCTCTTTGATTTTCTCAATCTTTGTCTAGGGTTGAAACCCTAAATGATGATGCTTATGGACCGTTGGATCTCGATCAGATCCAACGGTGAAGATGGACAACACATAGAGATATGGGTGAGAAACCTTAGCCGATGGCTCTCACTCGTGGGCTTGGGTCTCTGTTGGGCCTGCTGGATCACATGTATCGGGCTTAGGGGGTATTTTAGGCTGCCTTATAAAATTTTGTAATTTGGTTTGTATATTTGGACCTGCAAAATACATTATGTTAGTATATTTTATTTATAATAATAATAAGTAATAATAATAAATAATAATAATAAATATGAAAATAATAATAATTAAAACTCGGACAAAAATAAGTGTCTACAACTGTCCCTCTTTGCCATTTCTTGTGTTAATGAGAATAAGGCAAAGACAACAAGACAACGAGTTTTTGTCCGGTTCTCTCTTCGCTTTGAAATCTGATGAGAGATCTGTTCCACTGTTTCTTCAGGGGGAAAATCAGATCTGGGGATGTTGATTCATTCCATTATACCTCAAGGAAAATTGAATTGAGGCAGACTAATTCCATTGTTACCAAGGAAATATCAAATCTTAAAAAAGATGGACTTGCTCTATTTTTTCTTGAGGGAAAATCAGATCTGGGGACGTTGATTCATTCTGTTATTCCTCAGGGAAGATTGAATCAAGGCAGACTTGTTCCATTGTTACTCATGGAATATCAAATCTTAAAAGAGATGAATATGTTCCGCTTCTTATTGAGGGAAAATCATATCTGAGGAATTTGATTTATTCCACTGTTCCTCAGGGAAGATTGAATCGAGGCAGACTTGTTCCACTGTTACTCATGGAATATCAAATCTTGAAAGAGATGGATCTGTTATGCTTATTTTTGAGGGAAAATCAGATCTGGGGACTTTGATTCATTCCACTGTTCCTCAGGGAAGATTGAATCGAGGCAGACTTGTTTCGATGTTACTTAGGGAATATCAAATCTTGAAAGGGATCGATCTGTTCCGCTTCTTCTTGAGGGAAAATAATATATGGGGACTTTGATTCATTCCACTGTTACTCAAGGAAAATTGAATCGAGGCATACTTATTCAACTGTTACTCAGTGAATATCAAATCTTGAAAGAGATGGATATGTTCCGCTTCTTCTTGAGGTAAAGTTAGATCTGGGGACTTTGATTCATTCCATTTTTACTTAGGGAAGACCGAATCGAATTCGATTTGCTTCTCTTATCTTCAAGAATATCAAATCTGAAAATTAAACATGAACCCTTTGTTAGCATGTGTTTGAGGATTCGTAAACATCATACCTGAAAGTGTTGGGAGGATAATCTTTGGAAAGTGATTTCTCATGCGGGAGCTTATCTTACCACCACTAATCATGGAAATATGAATTGGTTACTTTTATGTTGGGTCCATACATCTCCATCTTTTCCTTTTGGAGAACCTATAAGTACTCAATTGCATTTATCATTATCATGCATTTTATGTCATGATCTTATTTATGTCTAAAATGTGTGCAATGATGTAGTTCTTTTTAGGGTATTTTCTTTTCAAACCAGAACTCTCTTTTTGTCCACAACCTTGTAATTCAATTGAATCTTGGACGTGAGAAATCAACAACAGTTCACCCTGACTGACAACTCTGGTCAAATACTCTTTGGTCGAACATGACTCTGATTCTCTTTACTCTTGAACCCCAGACATTACTTATGACCAGCTTCGTGATTAGTGACAAACCTCTTGGATTATCCCACATTTCTGAGCTTTTACGTATAGCCCAAGGCTTTTAACTTTCTTTAGCCCAACATTATGTAAGCCTTATGCTAAAGTTATTTTCAGTTTCAGAATACCTGCACTTTTCCAAAACCTTTTGTACAATAATACACAATGATATCATGTTTCATGAGTTAATCTATATGTTTTTATTTTCAATTAGGATGCTTGCAACATGGTTTTAACAAGAAAAAAACCTCTCTTTATTTATATAAATAAATAGTTTTTGGGTAAATACATGGCAAACTTTTAGCTGGAATAATCAAAAGAAAACACAGTAGGCATCCTCATATATCAATCGTACGAATGCTTTTGAACTGGTACGCCATAGAATGACTCGAGTGTAGCTTCTGTCAAAGGGATCTTGAGGATGGTGACAATGCGCAAGGGTGTGAAATTTTCCTTGTACTACCAAATTCCCCGAATGTTGGATGTCATAAACCAATATTTGAATCTCATGCGTTCTTCATTTCTTTTCTGATTATCCAAGCCTTTTCGATTTCCAGTCTTAACACTGATCATCATTTTATGTCACTGGTCAAGTCTTCGAAACAAATTCAGAACCTCCACCATGCATGAATCCTGAATTTGAATAATTCTCAAGCCGCCCTTTGTGGGTTTTCAACTTGAGACCTCCTTTGGTTTCAAGACGCCCTTTCGGGTTTTTATCTTGAACCCTCTTTTGTTTATTCTCTCTTTCTTTTTTTCTTTTCTTTCTTTTTTTTCATTTTTTCATTTCATTTTTCTTTATTTCTTTATTTTCTTTTATTTTTTTCCTTTTTTCCTTTTTTCCTTTTTTTCTTTTTTCATTTTTCATTCTTTAGGCAAAGTACTTCTTGACAGCATCAGAATTCACAGGGTTAGGTAATTATAGTCCATCCATTTTGGTGAGGATCAAAGCTCCTCTGGAAAAGGCCTTCTTTACAACATAAGGTCCCTCCCAATTTGACATTCATTACCTCAAAAGTCTTTCTAATTTGGCAAAATCTTTCTAAGTACCAGATCTCCTTCCTAAAACTCTTGTGGGTGAACCTTCTTGTTATGTGCCCTCACCATACTTTTCTGGTACATTTGCCCATGACAGATAGCTTTTAACCTTTTCTCCTGAATCAAATTTAGTTGGCCAAACCTAGCTTGTATCCATTATGTTTCATCTAGCTTAACCTCTGATAGCACCCGAAGTGACGAAATTTCAACCTCGATGGGTAACACAGCTTCCATACCATAAGCTAAAGAAAATGGAGTTGCCTCAGTTGTCGTCCTCACTGAATTTCGATAGGCAAATAGAGCAAATTGTAACTTTTCATGCCAGTCTTTATAAGTCTCATCCATTTTCTCTATGAGCCTCTTGATGTTCTTATTGGTTACTTTCGTAACCGTTTTTCGGCGGGACAATTAATTGTTTTAAAAACAGTTACGACTCTTAATTTTGAAAAATGAAGTGATTGGAATTGATTTGGAATAAATTTGGATAGATTCGTCATCAACCTTTGGGTTAGGTAGGTCAAATACCTAAAAATGTTTTTTAAAAACAATTTTAAGAAAAATCATTTTCTAGACAAAAACTGGTTTGCGTTTACCAAAGATTCGATTAAAATGGGCTCGGGAGTCGGTTACGCGTGGGGAAGGATTAACACCCCCACAACGCCCAAAATTGGTACTGTGTCGCTTACACGTTGTCGTAAATATAGAAATCACAAATCGAATATCAAGTTAAAATATGATCCATTTATTGAATATTAACTGGCTTCAAATTAATTAATTAATTAGAGAAAATTCTTTAATTTGAAAAGAAATCTCAATATTAGTAATCCTCTGTCGAGAAAACTATTTCAGATATTTATTATCTGTAAATCAATATTCTCTCATCTAGTTATTCGAAAATATTAAAATTGAGTAAGAACTCAATATCTGAATTTTACAGGAATTATCTAGAAACTTAAATTGTCAATACTTAAATTTAAATAGAATAAAATATCATAGAATAAAATAAAAATATCACCTTCAATTAATGGAATATTCGACAAAAATCTTAGCAAATAATAATATCAAATATAAGGGTATTTAATATCTTTAATAATAATAAAACACACGTGTTCCATTATATATTTAATATTTAATGTTAACAAGGACGTCAAAACTAATTAAAATCTAAAATCCACAAAATAATATATATGATACTCAAACAATGATCAAAATGAACAAAGATCAAAATAGCCGCAATCTATTAAGTAATTTAACCCTAAGCTTATTTATCTATGTTTATATAGTAACCAAAAATAAAGCCTGTTACAATTAAAATCTATAAATCCAATATTAATTTATTAACAAAATTTGAAAATTGACATACGCATAAGCAAAATTAAAATTCCAATTTAAATTAAATGATTCACATTAATATTATAAAAACATGAGTAAGGAATAAATGTATTCACACAAAATTAATCCAATGATAATAAAACAAATTTCACCTAAAAAGTTGGACCCCATCACATATTTGGCTTTTCAAAACTACTTTTCCCCCTTGTTTTTGAAGCAAAACCGGCTGCTGAAGCATGGTATAGGATAAGGCTTTTGTTTTCTTTTCATTTTTTATTATATAATGTATATATATTGTAACATGTGGGCTACTACACTGGGCCTATGTAAAAGACAATATAAATGGACTCCTTTTTTTAAAAAAAAAATATTACAAGTTTACTAAAAATGCAATTTTCCAATCTCAAACACAAGACACGTTGAAACCCTTTTCCAAACCCTATTTGTCTTCTCTCTGCCGCCTCTCATTTTATCTCCCTGTTCTCTAGTTTTTAACTTTCCAAACCTACAAAAATCCCAAAACCGACCCCTTTCCTATGAAACTCGAAACTACAACTTTAAAAACTAAAACTTTTTACCTTCGTGATGAGATTCTTCTTCTCCGACGAGAGCTTCCATAAATAAGGTAAACTTCTTTTTTTTTCCGTTTTCTTTTCTTTTTCTTTTGCGGAATTCCCCCCTTCTTTATGGTTGCCATCCTCACCGAATCCCCTTGTCCCTTTCCTTTTTTTTCTTACGTTTTGGTAAGATGTTGATGGGTTAGGTGAGATTTGTTGAATTTGATGACTTTGGTGATGGTTTAGGTAGAATGTAGTTGCGTGGGTCTATAACTTCCACTAACAATTTTTTCTTTTTAGCCTTCCATCCTGCACATAAATCCAATTAAGGATAGTGCCCACATCCTTGAATCTTGTCACTGCTATTATAGTACACGTGATGCGGTCTGTTGGTGAACATGTCGTGAAACTGCTGGGGAGATGTCTCGAGTCTGTATGTGGCCTGCATCAAAATATTAATAAATTAATAATAATAATAATAATAATAATAAATAATAATAATAATAATATTTTTAAGCCAGGTAAAAAACGAGTGTCTACAACTGTCCCTCTTTGCACATTCTTGTATTAACAAGAATATGGCAAAGATGAAAAAGACAACCAGTTTTTGTCCGATCTTCTTTTTTGATATCCTTCATTGTAAAACATTGGATTGAACAAGTTCTTCTCATTATGAACTTCTTCTCTCTTGTTGGCCGAGTTCTTCTCATTATGAACTTCTTCTCTCTTGTTGGATGAGTTCTTCTCATTATGAACTCTTCACTAAAAATGTTGATCCACCTCATTCTGTGATGGAATCGAACCAAGGTTGAAAAAGTTCTTCTCATTATGAACTTCTTCTTCCTCATTGGATGAGTTCTTCTCATTTTGAACTCTCCACTGAAAATGTTGAGTCACCTCCTTCTGCGGTGGACTTGAAAGGAATAAGTTTTTCTTATTATGAACTTTCTCCTTTAAGACGAGTTCTTCTTATTATGAACTCTTTTGGAAATTTTTGTTCACCTCATTCTATGGTGAATTTGAAAGGAACAAGTTATTCTCATTATGAACTTTCTCCTTTATGACGAGTTCTTCTCATTATGAACTCTTCTGGAAATGTCAATCCCTCAAGCGAGGTGTCACTGATTCAAAATGCCGTGAATCGAGTGATAGGTCGAACAAGCTCTTCTCGTTATGAACTTCTTCTCCCTCTGTCGGATGAGTTCTTCTCATTATGAACTCTTCTAGAAATTTTGGTTCACCTTCTTCTGCGGTGAATCTTAATTGTTATCGACTCTCTCTGAATTTCTGTCAAAACATTCAAAGCATTTCAATGAATATGAATGAATGAGCATGCTCCTATTTATAGATGCCTACTGATGTATGCATGATGTCATTTAAATATTATGAGCTCCGTGGTCCTGCAAATCTTCATTTTAAATGCATCATTTGTCATTTCATTTGCACTCCACACTTTGCTTGTGCTATTTTTTTTGCAAATTCTCATTTCTCTTGTTCTCAAACAAATATTTTTCTGCTTCCCTTTGAACTGTTCATCTTTGTCAGCGTATCAAAATATCAGTGTTTTCCATGTGTTTTTTCTCAGCTCATATGCATTTTCTTTGGCCATGTCTTACCCTTATCTCTTCGAACATTAGGGTTAGAATCTTTGCTATGGAAGTATTAATTCAGAGTAATACCAAAAAATCTTTTATTTTTTAATGCTATGTCAATCTGCTTATAAGAAGAATGAATAAAATTGGGACTTGAAATAAAAAACTTTGAATTTACTGACAAGAAATTGAATTTACAAAATTATGGCAATCACCATAAGTCAAATGTCCTTATGGATCATTAGCACGAATGTTCCTGAATCAATCCACTTGATATAACTATTGAGTTGAGTTTCTGTCTAAAGGACTTCAAGAATGCCATAATGTCTATATATGTGAAGTTTCTCTCAAAATATCAGACACTCAAGAAGATTTAGTTGTCTGATGCCTAATCTCAAAATGCTTTTGAGCTGCCTTTTCAGGTTTTCAACTCAAAGTCTTCATTTGGTTTCAAGATGTCCTTTGCGGATTTTCATCTCAAACCTCTTTTTTCTCTCTTCATTTTTTCATTTCTTTTTTCATTTTTTCATTTTTTTTCATTTCCCCCCTTTTTTTATCTTTTTATTTGTCCCTTTTTTCTTCAAGCATAGTACTTTTTGATAGAGTCTGAGTTTACCGGATTTCTCAGTTTTTCCTCATCCATCTCTGCCAAGATCAACGCTCCCCCAGAGAAGGCTTTATTGACAACATATGGACCTTCCTAATTAGGCATCCATTTCCCTCGAAAATCTTTATGAATTGGCAGGATCTTTTTTAGCACTAGATCACCCTCTTGAAATTCTCTTGGATGAACTTTCTTATCATGAGCTCTCATCATCCATTTCTGATACATCTGACCGTGACAAATAGCTTTTAATCTCTTTTCTTTAATGAGATTCAACTGGTCAAACCGAGCCTGAACCCATTCAGCTTCATCCAAATTCACCTCTTTTAAAATTTGAAGTGATGGGATTTCTACTTCCACTGGTAAGATTGCCTCCATCCCATATACTAAAGAGAAAGGCATTGCCCCTGTCGAAGTTCGCACTGTAGTTCGATATGCATACAAGGCAAAAGGTAATTTATCATGCCAATCTCTATAAGTATCAGTGGTCTTTGTGATGATCCTTTTAATATTTTTATTTGCTGCTTCCACTTCACCATTCATCATTGGACGGTAGGTCACTGAATTAGAATGTTTTATCTTGAACTGAGTACAAAGTTCTACCATCATCTTGTTATTCAAATTAGTGGCATTATCTGTGACAATTCTTTCTGGCAATCCATACCGACAAATTATCTTTTTCTTTATGAATTTGCAAACCGTAGATCTCATGATATTTGCATACGAGGCAGCCTCAACCCACTTAGTAAAGTAATCAATTTCCACAAATATGAAATGATGTCCATTTGAAGCCTTTGGTGTAATTGCCCCAATGATATCCATGCCCCACATAGAAAACAACCATGGTGCAGTCATCACGTGCAAAGGAGACGGAGATGTATGGATCTTATCTCTATAGATTTGACATTTGTGACATTTTCTTGCATAATTAACACAGTCTGAATGCATAGTTGTCCAATAGTATCCATATCTCATGATCTTCCTGGGCATAGAAAGCCCATTCGCATGTGTTCCATATATCCCTTCATGCACCTCTTCAAGTATACTTCTTGCTTCTCGGGCATCCACACATCTCATCAAAACTTGGTCACTACCCTTTCTGTATAGAACTTCCCCATCTAATACATATCTGAAATCCATTCTCCTTATTATCTTTTTATCGATCTCAGACGCATCTTGTGGGTAAGTTTGA
The DNA here is from genome assembly GCF_006381635.1 of Hibiscus syriacus. Lineage (NCBI taxonomy): Eukaryota > Viridiplantae > Streptophyta > Magnoliopsida > Malvales > Malvaceae > Hibiscus > Hibiscus syriacus. The sequence goes on from NW_024062639.1 coordinate 1,228,449, forward strand.
TGTTTGATGTATTGTAAAATGTCATAATACCATGGACGACCATCTACCTCTTCTTCGATATCATAACAGTGTGCCAGGGTATTATACATTTTCATTTTAATTGGCATCATGTCAGCTCTTCTATTTTCTTAGAACATTGCAGCAAGCGTTGCCAAAGCATCTGCCATTTGATTATCTTCTAGAGGGAGATAATTGAAAGTGACATCTTCAATTTTTTTTACCAGTTCAAGGATCAATCTTTGGTATTCCACTAGCTTTGGATCCTTTGTCTCCTATTATCCTCGCAATTGATACACCACTAGTGAGGAGTCTCCATATACTTGAAGCACTTTGATTTTTCTTTCTATAGCTGCTCTTAACCCCATAACACAAGCCTCATACTCTGCCATATTGTTGGTGCAAAATAACTCCAATCTGCTTGTAAAAGGATAATAGACATTTTCTGGGGAAATCAATACTGCTCCAATTCCCTGTCCTAAAGCATTAGATGCCCCATCAAAATACAACCTCCAGGATTTATCATTTGAAATTATTTCCTCCTTGGTAGTGATGCACATCAGATCCTCTTCTGGAAAATTAAAGTTTAAGGACTCATAGTCATCTGAGGCATGGCTTGGAAGGAAATCTGCTATGGCACTTCCTTTGATTGCTTTTTGGTTCATATATACAATGTCAAATTCTGATAACAACATCTTCCATCTAGCCAATCTACCAGTTAAAGCTGGTGATTCCATTAAATATTTCAAAGGGTCAAGCTTAGATATCAACCAAGTAGTATGGTATAACATGTATTGCCTGAGCCTTCGAGTAGCCCATACCAAAGCACAACATAGCTTTTGAATTTGCAGGTATCGAATCTCACAATCGGTGAACTTTTTGCTTAGATAATAGATGGCTCTCTCTTTCATTCCAGATTCATCATGCTGCCCCAACACACATCCCATCGAATTCTCGAAGACTGTTAGATAAAGGATCAATGGTCTACCAGGGACTGGTGACACTATAATTGGAGTAATAGACAAATATCCTTTGATTATCTCCAAAGCCTTTTGGTGCCCGTCGTTCTAAACTTCGGGGTTATTCTTTCGAAGCAATTTAAAATCTGGGTCACATTTTTCAGTTAATTGTGAAATGAATCGAGATATATAATTTAACCTTCCTAAGAAACCTCGAACCTCTTTCTGTGTACGAGGCAGTGGAAGATCTTGAATGGCCTTTACTTTATCTGGATCGATCTCAATTCATCTTTGACTAATCACGAAACCCAAGAGTTTCCTTACTTTAACCCGAAAGTGCATTTAGTTGGATTGAGTTTCAATTCATACTTCCTCAACCTTTGGAAAAGCTTTCTCAAGTTTTGAATGTGTTTACCCTCAGTCCTGGACTTGGCATTCATGTCATCCACATACACTTCAATATCTTTATGCATCATGTCATGGAAAAGAGTCACCATAGCTCTTTGGTAGGTTGCCCCAGCATTTTTCAAACCAAATGGCATTACTTTATAGCAGAATATGCCCCCACATAGTCACAAATGTAGTTTTTTCCATGTCTTCAATATTCATTTTTATTTGGTTATACCCCGAGAAGCCGTCTATAAAAGAAAACCATGAATGACCAGTATTTTTATCCACTAAAGTATCTATATGAGGCAATGAAAAATTATCTTTTGGGCTTGCTCTATTGAGATCTCTGTAATCCACACACATACGAACTTTCCCATTTTTCTTTGGCACAGGAACTATGTTGGCAAACCATTCTGGATACTTTGCCGCTTGAAGAAACCCTGCATCAATCTGTTTCATCACTTCCTCTTTAATTTTTAACAGCATTTCTGGCTTCATTCTTCTTAGCTTTTGCTGAACTGGTTTACACTCAGGCTTTATCAAAATTTTGTGCACTACTATATCTGTACTCAGCCCTGGCATATCTTGGTAAGATCACGCAAAGTTTTCCTTGAATTCTCGGAGCAAATCTATCAAGTCTTTCCTTATCTCAACAGAAAGTGCGCTGCTAATTTTCACTTCTCTTTTATCATCATCAGTTCCCAAGTTTATAACTTCAGTTTCTTCTTGGTGAGGTAAGATATGTTTGTCCTCATTTTCTACCAGTCTTAATAGTTCGTTAGGAACATCACATTCTACCTCATCCTGACACTCACTGATTTCTTCCATACATATGGGTTGCTCAAAGTTTATCTCAGTATTAAATTCAGAAACATTCATGCTATTGATATTGTGACACCTGTAAAGGGAAAAATTGAATCGAATATATATTTGGAAGAAGATCAAAATTTATGAAATGAATGTAAAGAATAAAGGATGAAGAATAAAGAATGAAAATGTAAATAATGATGGCCATTTAAGAAACAAAAGACTGTCTTTTATTGAAAGCAAGTAGAGTTAACATAGTTGCCCTTATGAAAATTCCTTATCACTTGCGGGCACAAGTATAAGGATTAGTACTGGGTATTACTCTTAATTAATCTTAAAAACTAAAGGGAGATCCTCTGCAGTCCAATTTTTCAGTGTTTCCCCTGGGAAGCAAGGACGGATTCCAGCCAAATATCTTCCTGCTTTATCATCCCCAGTTATCATGTTAATGACCAAATCCTCCATAGTTTCATTGAACAAGTCTCTATCTTTCATCTGCTCTTCTTCATCAATTTCTCTGGCTAACTGTTGCTCTATATCAAACACTCCTCCAAGACTGAAAGACCTCATCAGGGGAGGGAAAGACATATGCTCCCACGGGATGTCCTCTCCTTTCAGTATAGCTCTTCTTATTTCACATCTCTTTTTTGTTTCTTTCTTTCTTTGTTGAAAAGCAAGCTTAAATCCCAGCCCAAAGCGATCACTCTTCATCATGACAAATTTGGGATATAAAGTCCATTGCAAGCATCTACCAAGACCCTTTCCTATCTTGGCTCCTTTTCCTAAAGTCTCTCGCACAATCATCCTAGTACAATCAGATAAATGCGGGTGAGGAATCTTGTTTCTTTCAGTAATGAAAGTAGCATTAACGAATTCTAAGGCTCTGAAGGAACATTCTAGAGCATTCTCATTAGTCTCAATATATTGTGCGTCAGTCGTCACAGAAGCAATGATCTCTTCCTCTGCCCCAATACTAATCAACTGACCATCTGACACTAATTTCAATTTTTGGTGCAAAGACGAAAGGACTGCCCCTGCAGAATGAATCCATGGCCTCCCAAGCAAACAATTAAATGAGGGGTTGATGTTCATCACCACAAAATCAATATTGTAGACAGTTAGTCCAATTAACACTGGTACCTCTATCTTTTCAAGTACATCCTGCTGAGTTCCATCAAAGGCTCTAACAATGTTTTGGTAGGCCCTCATATGTGAGCTGTCCACCGGTATCCTTTGTAATGTGGCCATAGGCATAACATTAAGTGCAGACCCATTGTCAATCAAAACACCTGATAAGACATGACTATGGCAGTGAGTTGTGATATTGAGGGCTTTTAACGATCCCATTCCACCATCAGGAATTTCATCATCAATAAAAGTTATGTAGTTGTCAGCAGCTATGTGCCCTACAATTCGATCCAACTTGTTCACTGGTATATCCTCAGGCATAAATGTTTGATTGAGAACTCTTAGTAAAGCATTCCGATGTACCTCTGAATTCATTAACAAATCCAGAATCGAAATTCGTGCTTGTTGCTTGTGTAGCTGCTCAACTACACTATACTCAATATGTTTTAAAAACTTCAAGAATTCTTGAGCTTGTATTTCTGTTACCGGCTTATTGATCATTGGTGGGGGTTCATCGTTAAATATCTTTTGCGGTACCACCACAGCCTTTCCTTTCACTTTGTCCATTTCTTTTGACATTTCGGGAGAATAACACCTCCCACTTCTTGTGAAGTACCCGACTTCATTCACTATTCTAGTCATCAAGTTGTCTCCTGGTACTTCATCTTCAACTACTTTTATTTTATCTAGCGAACCAAATTACCTTATTAATGAAACGTTGGCAGTATAGTTCCAAGGCACCTTGCGGGTGTCTTTAAATGGAAATGGTGAAGGATCAGTGATTACAACTTTTGGTGTTGATGACCTAGAATTCATTGCCGAAGGTTTCACAGTGATGACCACTGGATTGTTTGTTCTGTGAACGGGCTCAGAATTTTCTGTTATAAAGACCTCTTCTTCTCTTTTTTCCTTATCTTCCTCAAAGAACTCTACCTCCTTATTATCCATCAATCTTTGTAGTAACCCCCTGAATTCAGGGAAAAGCTAAATTTCGTGTCCTTCTTCTTGGTGATATTCATAATAATGTCCACCCTCACTGGTCTTTGGCTTAGGATCTTGTCGAATCATGTCTGCTTGATAGAGTTGTTGGAATACCCAACTGAAGGGAGATTTGATTTCATGAATATTTGTCTTTACCTTCCTCCTATTCTCCTCATGAATTACATTTACCCCTTTACCTACATGATTCGGTAGTGGGTGTGTTGATACATCTGGCGAGTTAAACTGTAATCCTCCTGTGTTAATCAGATTTTGTACTATCTTTTTAAAGGTAAAACAATTCTCAATAGAGTGGCCAACAATTCCATCATGGAAATCACAATGTGCGTTTGCGTCATACCAATAAGGGTACGGTGGTTGAAGAGGAGTCAAACGTTAGGGGCGTACCACATCTGCTTTTAATAATGAGGCGTATATATCTGAATAGGGTATGGGTAGTGGTGTGATGGACATCTTTCCTCTCTCCTTGCGAGGTCCCCTGAAATCATTTCTGGTGGTGTTCATGTCATTCCTCTCTGTCATTGACTGGTTTATTATGACACTATTTGCAGTATTCTTGTGGTAGACACTTGTAACTTCATTCTCCTTTTTTTGGTATACAGGTTTTTTGGAGCTAGACCCTTCAGCTACTTCAATCTTGCCACTTTTTATAGAATTTTCGATGAGCTCACAAGAGATGATCAAGTCATCAAAATTTTTGGTGGCATTTCCAAGCAAATGCCCCAAATACGGAGCTTTCAAAGTGTTGACAAAAATTACAATAGCTTTATTTTCGAGTAAAGGGGGTTGGACCTGTGCAGCAACATCACGCCACCTTTGGGCATATTGTCGGAAAGTCTCATTGCTTTTTTTTTCCATATTCTGAAGAGTCCACCGATCAGGAACCATATCTGTAACATGTCGGTACTGTTCTAGGAATGCTTTTGCCAAGTCCTTCCATGATTTAATGTGAGCCCTAGTTAACTGGTTATACCACTTGGTGGAAGAACCTGTTAAACTGTCTTAAAAACAGTGACTCAACAGCTTTTCATCATTCACATGACCAGCCATCCTCCGGAAAAACATGGTAATATGAGATGGAGGGCAAGTTGCGAATTCAGGAACCTTGAATTTCAAAGGGATGATCAAGTCTGGGACCAAGCTCAGCTCTCTAGCGTCAGACCCATAGAACGGTTCAATCATTTCTACTGATTTTACCATTTCTTCCAATTTCTTTAACTGTTGAGTTATTTGTTCATTGGCTTTTCCTTTTCGGCTAACTCATTTAGATCTGGACTTAAGTGTTCAGTAACAGGCTGATAATTGTTTGGGAATGCAGATCCCATGTGGTACTGCTGATTCTCATTGCTGACATATACATGAGGTTGTGCTTCTTGAGGTACCGAAGGGTGAGCAGAGATGTGTATAGGTGTGAAACCAGGAGGATGAATAGATTTTGGTGTAAACCCTAGTGGGTCCTGGGGGTCAAAAGTAAGCCCCGCAGGATGTGATGCTCCTGGTCCAAACCCTAGAGGATACGATGGATCTTGCTCGGATGACGTTAGTTGGTCATCCGCAATCCTTCCACCTATAGCATATTTCTTAAACATTTCTTCCATCCTTTGTGGTAGACCGACTTGTGAATTTGTTATCTCTGCTTCCATCTTATTTAATCTCTCTCTCATTTCTTCTTTAGCTTGTTTTTGTTCTTGTTCAAGTTGGATCATTCTAGCTTCCATTTTCTTAGTTGTATTCCGAGTACCGTACGGGTATGAGGTGAATGCCAGAATAACTACAATGATTGGAAATTATATATTATTTTTGGAGTTTTAATGAATGAATGCATGTAAAATAGTTTAAAACAAAATGCAAATGCATGATATAAGATTGAAACTATAAATATAATTATGTAAAGATGCAAATGCAAATGCAAAAGGTATTGATTTCCAAAAGTAACCATTCTTAGAAAAGTTTCATTCTTACAAAAGAGCTTTCATATTTACAAGAAAGATCAATTCTACAAATATGGTTTGGCCCTGTTATTTAATTCCATGATTTCATTCATTATCCCAACGACATTCTCCCCATACTCAGATGATAAACTAGTACAAAATAGAATAATTTCAGCCCGGTTAGCAAGTTCTTGTGTATAATGGGCCACCTCACTCATTTGTGCTATTGCTTCGCCCATCATGCATTCACGTTCCTCAACCAACATCCGCTGGTATTCATATGCGTCTTTCCATCCCTCCTTAATTTGAGTAATTTCCCTTTTGAGATTGGTAATGTGTACTCGACAGCGTTGAAACTCACTCTCTAGTCCTCTGACTTGCTCTCGTAAAGAATTATTCTCCTCACGGGTAAGCCTTAAATTCATCCATTCAAGTGGCACTTGCATTTGAAGTAAGGACTCCTCAAGATGCGAGATATGATCTCTTAGCTCAATATTCATAGCTCGAGACCGATTCAACTCCTCTTCATAATGGGTCTGTAAATCTTCCATTTCTTCTGTTAATTGTCCCACTCTCCTGCTCTTTGTTTGAAATGTTTGCATCCAAGACCCAATTTCGGCCTATTTTCTTTCGAGAATTCGGTTCCATACCTGTCTCTCAGTCCACATTTCCTTTTTCTTTTGTTCTTTTTCTTTCTCTAATTTCTGAATCTTTTGATCTCTGGCCTCGAGTTCCTCGAGTATATTATTCATCTCATCTTCCAAACCACTGACTCGATGTTTTTCTCCTTCCCACTCCTTCAATACAACTTCCTTCTCAGTCTTCAATTTCTCGACTCTACGACTTTAAATCTTAAGCTGCTTAGTCACTTTTATTTTCTCAGCTTTATATTTGTCCCGCAATTTCTTCTTGGCTTCAATTCTCCTAAGTTGGCGTTTGTTTTCAGCCTCCAGACTTTGAACTCGTTGCCTCTTAATTGCCAACTCTTTAGCCCATTGCTGTGATGTCTTGCTAGACCCAGATTTTTTTGCCTTTTGTAGATTGTGGTATTCCCTTTTTAAATCAGCCAGCTCGAGATCGACTTTCTCTTTATCTTTCTTCAACAAACCACATTATTTAACATAGAGACTCCTATCAAGATCTATCATGAAATTTTCTTGTCTTGCTTCTTCCATTTCTTTGTCCCATTTTTTTCTTTCAGCTTCAAACTCGACAGTAAGAATCTCAGCCTGTGAATGTACTATCTTGATAAGCTCTTCTCAAGGAATATCTCCTCCTAGATCTGGCAAAGGGACATTTTCATTTGTCCTTGTAAATCTCCAAGCCTAATAGTCGGGTGTATACATAACATCTCCAGACACAACTCTTGTTCTAAAGGTTCTTTTCCAAGCGAGAGATATATCCCGTGCTTTCTTCTTATAATGGTCTCCACAATAAGTGATTTCAGATTCCTTTAAGCCGCTTGTTACTGGAACAAATTGACGAGCTCTATATTGTCTAAGAACCATTAATGGGGCATAGCTGACTCCTCCCCATAATCCCAGCAAAAGGACATGGTCAAGATCCCCACATCTAAATAAAATATCGGTATATCCAAGCCAGGGAACACACCAAACAATATCTCAGTCTTGTAAATTACTGAAAGTTGTTATCCATTTCTTCCTTGATAACCCTTCTGGCCACTCTTTGCTCAGAAATTCTTTCAAAGGTGAGTACATCATTGAAAAACGATGGTATGATACCTTGTCTTCTTTCCAAAAGTGACTGTGAATCCATACAGTGAGCAATTGAGCACATCCTACAAATCGACCCTCTTCCAATCTTAGACAATTATTTAGGGATCAAAAAGTTTCTGCCAAAACTGTTAGTGCTGGATTTATACCCTTCTACAATGTGTCAAAGAAATCTGCAACAACACTCTCCACATGGAACAAAGTCTTTGGAAATATTACTAAACCATATATGGCAAGAGAAAATGTGTCCAATCTCTTATCTTCATCTATATGCTCGAGTATCACCTTCTTGAGACAATGCCAAGGAAAACATTCGCTTTCTCCTTTTTGTTGAATGTGTTGTACTATCGAATTTTCACCTATACCGATAATCTTTACCAGTTTATTTTTGAAGGATTGAACTTTCGGAGGTTTGGAATAAAATTTATCGACTTGGATGTTTTTGAAATTAAATAGAGTTGTATACTCCTCGATCATTGGTGTCAAATCTTGCTTGTTAAAAGTAAAATAGTTGTACGCAGGATTCCAGAATCGAGCCAGAGCCTTGAGAAATGATTCTTCCATCTTTACATAAAGGAGTTGCGCTATGTCACCATATTTCTTGTAAAACCTCTCTTTGGTAGTCGTTCTCCAACTTTCCCAAATCTCTGTCAATTCTCGTAAATCGTTCTGCTTGAGATTAACATTGACATCCGTGGATAGCTGTGATACATAACCTTCAGGCAAACTATCTCCTTTTACTTTTTGCATTTCCTCCGACCAAGCTCGTACAGCTGGATTAAGTTCTTTCTTGTTATGAAAACTTTTTTCCATTGCAATGATCGCTCTTCTAATCTGATGATTACTTGGTTAATCAACACCTTTCTTTTATTCATGATGATTATACAAAAATGCAAAAATGCCAATGCAAGCAAACAAAATAAATTAGAATTACAAACAAAAGAGGAAAAAATGAATTAGTAATAGCAAGATAATCAATAGAATTAAAAGATGCTATCTACAAATAAATATAACACCTACCCAATCATGATATCTACCTGAGCATGCTTTAAATAGATAATAATCATACCCGAACATACTTTCTACCCCAAAAATGATTATTTCAAGAAATGATCCTAACCACATGATATCTAGTTTGCATGTTTTTATTTGAAAAGAAAATTTAAAGCAAAAAGAAAGATTCTGAAATGCTTCTCCTTTGTGTTTACTTAATTTGGGTACCTACTGACGGTCAGAGGTTTGATGTGTTTATACCTAAGGTAACAGTTCTACGGTTCAATATATGCATGGTTTTGACTCTAACGGGAAAAAGGTACTCGAATTGTCCTTAATGTTGGTACCCCCTTGGGCTACCAAACCCTCAATCTTGGCCCATTACAGGCCCGTACGGATCGAGTTCAATTCGAGCGGATACATTTCCTTATGTCCATGCAGAGAAACAATTTATCTCACGTAGACATAAGGTATATGAACCCCAAAGATTACTTGCTAAAACCCCGTACGGAGAAACAGATTATCTCACGTAAGTTAAGCTTTCATCTCAACTTAAAAGGGACAAAGCTCGTAAGTGAGCTTATGGTATGCAAATGACGGTGATGTTTGTGTGGAGGAACATTCAGCCCTTTGACTCAAAAGGAAAACGAAACTACTCGACAAAACTTTGGACAAATCTGAAAACAAAAATAAAAATATTAGTAAGACAATAATAAAATGAAGCAATTAAAAACTTCAATAAAAGGATCATAAGTTAACTAAAGACTCGAACTCATAATTTCTACCAAACGACAATGTGTAAGTGACTTACAGACTGACTCTCTAAAAAATGTCCACAGCGGAGTCGCCAAGCTGTCGTAACCGTTTTTCGGCGGAACAATCGCTTAATATTTTTAAAAATAGTTACGACTTTTAATTTTGAAAAATGATGTGATTGGAATTGATTTGGAATAAATTTGGATAGAGTCGCCATCAACCTTTGGGTTAGGTAAGTCAAATACCTAAAAACGTCTTTTAAAAACAATTTTAAGAAAAAAACATTTTCTAGATAAAAACTGGTCTGCGTTTACCAAAGATTCGATTAAAACGGGTTCAGGAGTCGGTTACGCGTGGGGAAGGATTAGCATCCCCACATCACCCAAAATTGGTACTGTGTCGCTTACACGTTGTCGTAAATATGGAAATCACAAATCGAATATCAAGTTAAAATATGATTCATTTATTGAATATTAATTGGCTTCAAATTAATTAATTAATTAATTATTATATAAAATTCTTTAATTTGAAAAGAAATCTCAATATTAGTAATCCTCTGTCGAGAAAACTATTTTAGATATTTATTATTTGTAAAAGAATATTCTCTCATCTAGTTATTCGAAAATATTAAAATTGAGTAAGAACTCAATATCTGAATTTTACAGGAATTATCTAGAAACTGAAATTGTCAATACTTAAATTTAAATAAAATAAAATATCATAAAATAAAATAAAAATATCACCGTCAATTAATGGAATATTCGACAAAAATCTTAGCAAATAATAATATCAAATATTTAATGTTAACAAGGACGTCAAAACTAATTAAAATCTAAAATCCACAAAATAATATATATGATACTCAAACAATGATCAAAATGAACAAAGATCAAAATAGCCATAATCTATTAAGTAATTTAACCCTAAGCTTATTTATCTATGTTTATATAGTGACAAAAAATAAAGCCTGTTACAATTAAAATCTATAAATCCAATATTAATTTATTAACAAAACTTGAAAATTGACATACGCATAAGCAAAATTAAAATTCCAATTTAAATTAAATGATTCACATTAATATTATAAAAAACATGTGTAAGGAAGAAATGTATTCACACAAAATTAATCCAATGATAATAAAAAAAATTCCACCTAAAAAGTTGGACCCCATCACATATTTGGCTTTTTAAAACTACTTTTCCCCCTTGTTTTTGAAGCAAAACCGGCTGCTGAAGCATGGTATATGATAAGGCTTTTGTTTTCTTTTCATTTTTTATTATATAATGTATATATATTGTAACATGTGGGCTGCTACACTAGGCCTATGTAAAAGACAATACAAATGGACTCCTTTTTTTAAAAAAATATTACAAGTTTACTAAAAATGCAATTTTCCAATCTCAAACACAAGACACGTTGAAACCCTTTTTTAAACCCTGTTTGTCTTCTCTCTGCCGCCTCTCATTTTATCTCCCTGTTCTCTATTTTTTTACTTTTTAAACCTTCAAAAATCCCAAAACCGACCCCTTTCCTATGAAACTCAAAACTAAAACTTTTTACCTTCGTGATGAGATTCTTCTTCTCCGACGAGAGCTTCCAGAAATAAGGTAAACTTCTTTTTTTCCGTTTTCTTTTCTTTTTCTTCTGCGAAATTCCCCCCTTCTTTATGGTTGTCATCATCACTGGACCCTCTTGTCCCTTTCCTTTTTTTCTTACGTTTTGGTAAGATTTTGATGGGTTAGGTGAGATTTGTTGAATTTGCTGACTTTGGTGATGGTTTAGGTAGAATGTAGTTACGTGAGTCTATAACTTCCACTAACAAATTTTTTTCTTTTTAGCCTTCCATCCTGCACATAAATCCAATTAAAGATAGTGCCTACATCCTTGAATCTTGTCACTGCTAGTATGGTGCGCGTGATGCAGTCTGTTGGTGAACATGTCGTGAAACTGCTGGGGAGATTACTCGGTTCTGTATGTGGTCTGCATCAAAATATAAATTAGTTAATTAATAATAATAATAATATTTATAATATTTTTAAGCCAGGTCAAAAACGGGTATCTACAGTTACCTCTACCGTCTCATTCATCTTTGGGCGATAAGTGGTGGACTTATGATTTTTTATCTAGAACTGTTTACATACTGAATCCATCAACTTAATGTTTAAATTCAAGGCATCGTTAGTGATGATCCTTTCAGGTAACCCATACCGACAAATAATCTATTTCTTTAAGAACTTGCAGACTGTTGACTGAGTGACATTTGCATAGGAAGACGCTTCTACCCATTTGGTGAAGTAGTCTATTGGCACCAATATGAAACGATGACCATTTGAAGCTTTGGGCAAAATTTTCCCAATGAAATCCATGCCCCACATAGATAATGGCCATGAGGCAGTCATTACGTGCAACAGATAAGGAGGAGTCTGAATCTTGTCTCCATAAATCTGGCATTTGTGGTATTTTCTGGTGTAGTTCATGCAATCATTTTCCATGGTTTACCAGTAATACCCAAATCTCATTATTTGTCTGGCCATTGCATGTCCATTAGAATGAGTACCACATACTCCATCATGTACATCTTCTATGATCGGTTTAGCTTATTTGGTATCCATACACCTCAACAAAACCTGATTATGACTTTTCTTGTACAAGATCTCTCCATCAATCACATATCGTGTAGCCATTCTTCGAATAGTTCTTTTGTCATTCTCAGTTGCTTGGTTAGGGTAGTTTTGATATTTGTTGTATAACAGGATATCATAATACCAGAGATTTCCATCATCTTCCTCTTCGATGCTATAACAGTGGGTTGGATACCCATAAGCTTGCATCCCAATAGACATCATACTTGAATGTTCATTGACTTTCAAGGCTACTGCCAAAGTGACTAGAGCATCTGCCATTTGATTCTCTTCTCTGGGGAGGTAATGAAATGTCACTTCTTCAAACTCTCTGATGAGTTTCAGGACCAACTTACGGTATTCCACCAACTTGGAATCTTTAGTTTCCCATTCATTTCTAAGTTGATAAATTACCAGAGTCGAATCCCCATAGACTTTGATTGTTTTTACTTTATGCTCAATGGCAGCAATAAGACCCAGAATACATGCTTCATACTCATCCATGTTGTTTGTGAAATTGAAGTTCAACTGACTGGTGAAAGGATAGTGTTCTCACTAGGTGAGACCAAAATTGCCCCAATCTCATGTCCCAAAGAATTCAAGGCACCATCAAAATTCATATTCCAATGTTCATCAGGAAAGGAAACTGCCTCTTCACCTGAAATAACCATCAAATCTTCGTACGGGAAATCAAAGTTCAGCGATTCATATTCTTAGAAGCCCTACTTGCAATAAAATTAGCTATAGCACTACCTTTAACTGCTTTTTGGCTTACATATTGGATGTCAAACTTAGACAATAAAATCTGTCAATGAGCCATTCTCCCAGATAAAGCGGGTACACCTATTTCATAGGATCAAGTCTAGAGATCAACTAAGTAGTGTGATACAACATATACTACCTAAGCCTTTAGGTAGTCCAAACTAAAGCACAACACAACGTTTCGATCGGTGAGTATCTTGCCTCACAATTAGTGAACTTTTTGTTGAGGTAGTAGATTGCTCTCTCTTTTTTCTCAGTTTGGTCATACTTCCCTAATACTTACCCCATCGTATTCTCGAAGATTGACAAGTAAAGAATTAATGATTTGCCTAAGATTGGTGACATTAAGACCGGAGCATTAGACAAATATCTCTTTATTGTTTCAAAATCTCCTAGGCAATAATCATTCCATATCCCTAGGTTATTTTTATGAAGAATGAGAAAAATGGGATCACACTTCTCGGTTAATTATGAAATAAATCAGGGGATGTAGTTTAATCTTCCCAAGAATCCTTGAACTTATTTTTGTGTTTGTGGGGGTAGTAAATCCTGAATAGCTTTGACTTTGTCTGGATATACTTCAATCTCTTTCTTTTTACTACAAACCCTAAAAGTTTCCCTAGACATTACTCTGAAGATACTCTTGCTTCAATTGGGTTTCAGCTGGTATTTTCTTAATCATTGAAAGAGATTCCTTAGATTCTCTACGTGTTCTTCCTTCGCTTTGTCTTTAATAATCATATCATCGACATATACTTCTATTTCTTTGTGCATCATGTTGTATAACAGTGTTACCATGGCTCTTTGGTAGGTTGCCTCTGCGTTCTTTAACCCAAATGGCATTACCTTGTAGTAAAGCGTGCCCCACATGGTAACAAACTTAGTCTTTTCCATATCTTCTGGAAGTATCTTTATTTTATTGTAACCTGAAAACCCATCCATGAATGAAAATAGGGAATTTCCAGCAATGTTGTCTACCAGGGTATCTATGTGCAGCAAATGGAAATTATCTTTCGGGCTGGCCCTGTTAAGATCTTTGTAATCAACACACATACAAACTTTCCTGTCCTTCTTGGGTAATGGAACAATATTTTCCACCCTTTCTGGATACTTGACTACTTTCAAGAACCCAACATCTAATCATTTCTTTAATTCTTCTTTAATTTTCAGCAGTATTTCGGGTCTCATCCTTTTGAGCTTTTGTTGTACCGGTTTACATTCTGGTTTTATTGGTAATTTTGTACCACTGACTCAGTATCTAAACCTGACGTATCCTTATATGACCAAATGAACATGTCTTTGTATTCTTGAAATAGCTCAATCAGACCTTGTCGTCCCTTGGAAGATAGGGTGGTGCCAATCTTTATCTCTTTCTTATTTTCATCAGATCCTAGATTCAAATTTTTAATAGGCTCTTCATGAGGAGAATTTGTTTATCCTCTCTTTCCACCATTTTTAGCATTTCAGAAGGTAAGTCATATTCCTCATCATTATTATAACCCTCGACTTCCCTCTGACATTTTGGCAGCTTGAAATCTATCTTCGGGTCAGAGTCATTAACATTCATACTATTGATATCGGAGATCCTGAAATAATAACAAACGAGATTATATATATACATATACACATACATGAGAAAAATTATCCCAAATCAAAATAAAATGAAATAATAATAAATAATAAATAAAGAATGAAAAAATATGCACGGGAGAAAGTTTGCCACGTAGTGAATTGACAAGAATACATCTGTCATTAAATATTTAAAAACAAATAGATTAACCATTTACAAAAGATCAACTATTGCCCCGAGTTTTAGACAATAATGAAAGTTTTTTGTGCATTACTCAGAAAAAGTTTTGTAAACTATAAGTAATTCTTCTGCAGTCCAATTATTTAGCACGAAGCCCGACGGTGCAGGATAAATGCACGTAACTCTTCCTTCTTCCATCTCATCCTCGAATATCACATTTATGCCCAAATCCCTAAAGGCATTCACAACAACTGGCTCTTGAGATGACTGGTCTCCCTGAAACATATGGTCCCCGGATACAAAGGTGTCACATAGTGGCGGAAAAGTAAAAAGCTCCCACTTAATATCCTCCATGGATAGCCTGACCTTCCTCATCTCATGGATCTTCTAAATACCTCTCAGCTTTTTCTTTAAGATCGAGTGGTATCCAAGGCCAAAGCGGTTCCTCTTGATGACGGGACAAACTGGATTGACGGATCCCTATATGTGGCTACCTAGCTCTTTCCCGACCTTAGTTCCTCTTCCTAAAGTCAACTTTATTCGGGTACAGTTGAACAACCTGGGCTTAGATATTCTTCTCCCTTCAGCCATGAATGTGGCATTGACGAATTCCAAGGATCTGAAGTAGCATTCGACAACATCTTTATCTACTTCCACGTAAGGAGAAATTGTGGAAACATAAGTGATAATATCCTCTTTAGAATTGATACATATTAGCCTCCCTTCGATCACAAACTTGTTTCTGATGCAGTGTGGATGACACTGCCCCCGCCTAGTGAATCCACGACCTTTCTAATAGGCATTTGTAGGTCAGCATGATATCCATGACAAGGAATTTGACCTCGTAAGTTGATGGGCCTATGGTCAAAGGGATATCAATCTTCCTAATCACCTCTCTCTTTATTCCAACGAACGCTCAGACGATACTTTGACAGTTTCTCATATGTGTATTATCGACCGACAACTTTTTCAAGGTTATCAATGGCATTACATTTATTGTCGAGCCATTGTTGATTAGCACCAGGGATAACATGTGGCCCCTTACACCTGATGGTAATGTGTAGGGCCTTGGGATTGCCAACCATCCCACACGAGATTTCGTCATCGGAGAAAGAGATAAATTATCGGCTTGGATATTCATAACTAGTCGGTCTATATTTTCCACTAGCATATCCTTTGGTACGAAAGTCTGATTTAATACTTTCAACAAGGTATTTTGGCGTGCCTCAAAGCTTAACATAAGAGCCAGAATCGAGATCCGAGTTGACAGGTTATGCAGCTGCTCCACGATGTTGTACTCACTATGCTTTAAAAATTTCAAGAACTCTACAACCTCATTTTTTTCTTACAAGCTCATTAATGATATGCTCATCATTCTTCAACAATATCTAGACCCTATTTCCTTTAGCAATAGCTCTTTTATCAGGTTCATTGGTCTGATTAGGAGAATAACATCTCCTACTTCTGGTGAAATGGCCTACCTTATCCAATTCTCCTTTGGCGACCTCTGAAGCACCAACGTTATCCAACTGGCACTCATATCTCCAGGGAACCCTGTTTATTATCCTTATAAGGGAAAGAATACGGGGGTGTAATCATTACTTTAGGGGTGAATCTCTCTGCCACACAAGTTTTTGGTGTGATGACCAAAGGGCATTTGGCATTGTAGACTCCTTTGGATGAACCTTCGGAAACAAAAATCTCTGATTCCTTCTCCTCAGTAATTTCTAAGTAAAATTCTATTTCCTTGTTATCCATCAGCCTTTACACCAAGGCATGGAACTCAGCACAATCATGTCTGGTATGATCCACACAGTTGTGGTATGGGCATGCATTCTTACTCCTATCAACTACGTTTGAGACTAGTAAGCCTGCCTTGATTATCTTCTTCCATACCCCATGCATGAGTGACTTTACCTCATTCACCTTAGTTATAATCTTTTTTCCTTTCACGTCGATAATTGCATTAACACCTGCCCCATCATTATTCGATAGTGGGTTCTGAGCCATATTGGGTTGTTTACTATCACCAAAGTTGATGACATTCCTCGTCATTAATCTTTGAACGATCTTTTTGAAAGTAATACAATTTTCTATTGAATGCCCTGAAGATCTTGCGTGATATTCACATTGGACATTGGCGTCATACCACTTAGAGTAGGGAGGTTGCATCAATGAAGTGTGGTAAAGCGACACCATATGCTTATCATATAAGATCTGAAATAATTTTTTGTAGGTCATGGGGATCAGGGGTCAAATTGAAGCCTTTCCCTTTCTTTTCTCAGTTCTCTTGTCCCTTGTCTGGTAGGGTTCTGTGCAGATGACCCGGTGGCTTAAGGTTGGGATATAATAATGTTGTTGGATTCATACTTCTGCCCATTATTAACCTCATTATCTTTCTTTTCGCTGGCGATTTCCTACTAGATTCTCCTCCGTCAAGCTTCCCACTCTTGATTGCCATCTCAATCATCTCTCCTACCGTGACTACATCAACAAAACTCTTGGATGAATTTCCTATTAGGTGGCCAAAGAATAGGGCTTTCAGAGTGTTCACAAAGAGCATGTTAGTTTTTTTTCCTTAAGCGATAGATGAAGTTGTACAACCACATTCCTCCACCTTTGAGCATATTACCTAAAGCTTTCGTTATACCTTTTCTCCATGCTCTGCGATCCGATTAGGCCTTACGTTTTTTACATGCTTATAGTTCTTTGGAAAAACTTTAGCCAAGTCATTCCAAGATTTAATTTGAGCCCTGCTCAACTGATTGTACCACCGGATGGCTAATCCTGTCAGGCTCTCTTAAAAGCAGTGAATTAATAGTTGATAATCCTCTATATAACTAGTTATTTTTCTACATAACATCGTAATATGTGCAAAAGGGCATCTTGTGCCATCGGATTTTTCAAACTCTGGAATTTTGAATTTGGGAGGTAACACTAGATCCGAAACCAGACTCAATTCTTTAGCATCAATCCCATACATATTATTGTCCTCCTTTATATCCCTAATCTCTTCTTCCAGTTGTTTTCATTTTTCTTCTAATTATTTTTTAGCTCTTTTCTGCCCTCTTCGTCAAAATCCAGGACATCTTCAGTTTGTTATTGGTTTACGGAGGTGACATGTAAGTTTATGTGCAACCTTCCCGGTTGAGCAACCGCTCCTTGTTGTAATCTAATATGAGGTGATATAAAGCATGAAGGATTTATGGGTTCTTCAGTAGTAACACCAACAGTCAAAGCCTATCCATGGTCTACTCATGGTGCAAACCCCTAGGGGGTATAGAGGTTCTTCGGTAGTAGCACCGACAGCTGGAGTCACTATTCGATCTATATTACTCCCTTGTAGCATGCTTGCAAACTTCTCCATCAGATCATTCTGGGATTTCAACATTTGTTCACGTATTTCCTCTTGAGCTTTCATGAAGCTCTCTTGCATTTTAAGTTGGGCTCTCTCGATCTAAGCGATTCTCTCATCCATTTCCTTTTTTTGGGTATTATACGGGTGTTTAGAAGTTTTCAGTATTATGTAGTGTACCTTTTATAGTTAATTTTTATGTTTTGATGATGAATATAAATTATATAGAAGTAAAATTCTAAACATATAACTGTAGAACTACATATAAAATGCAGAACACAAAACTTGATCGATAAATAAATTGCAAATCCATGTAGAAAGGAATTGATTCATAAAATGTGAACAGTCTTAGAACAATTTTCATTTAAGGACAAAAACATCATCATTACAAGACGAATCCATTATAGAAAAGGCCTAGCCCTAGTATTCAACTCCATTATCTCATTGACAAGCCAAGTGACCCTTTCCCCCAAATATAATGTTGGATTTGTGTAGCTCTGGATGACTCTTGCTTGGATATCCATCTCTCCTAATTGCCTTGCAATACCACTTAAATGATTTGTGGTTTCGATTATTACACGATTTACATTTGTTTTCCAATCCTCAAAGTGATCACTCGCGTTTTGCCACTACTGCATGGTGCTTCGGATAGTACGCTCAAGACCAATGGTATGTACTTAACAACTTCGCAGAGCATCTTCTAAGTCACGAACCTTTCTTCTCAAAGTGGTATTCTCTTCGAGTCTAACCCTTAGATTTGTCGGTCCCTGATGATCATTCTCCATAAATAAGGAATTTTCGAGCTGTAGAATGTAAGCATTATACTGCTCATTCTTAGTTTGAGCCTGAACTAACTCTTCCTCATGCCTTACTTTCATCTCTTGTTTCTCTTGATTGAGGACCTCTATTCGCTCATTCTTTGTCCCACATCATTGTATCTAAAGAAAAACTTCATCCTGCTTGCCTTAGAGCACATGATCTCGATGTTGCCTTTTTAATTTTAACTCTTCATTGCTTCGTCTCTTTTCATCTTCAAGTTCCTCTATTCTTCGTCCTCTAATCTCAAGTTCACTCAGCATGCTATCCACCTCCATTTTAAACCCTTTAAACATATTACTTTTCTTAACTTCTAATTGTTTGACTCTTCGCTTCTCCTCTTCTAGCTCATTTAATCTGCTCTGATTTTTAACTTTGAGCTCCGCAATCTTAGCTTGCAACCCCTGAACTTCAAAAATGAGCTCCTCTTCTCGCTTCTTGCTCAGGGTGTGCATTTTTCTCAATTCTTTGGCTTCTTTTCTTTCACCACTCAGTGCACGAGCCCAAGACTTCTTTTCTATTTCGAGCTCTTGATATATTTTTCTTCTTCTCTGCCTCCAGTTCTCTAACCCGACATTCTCTTTAAGCTCTTACACCCTTAACTTGACGATCTCTTTCAGCTTTAAGTTCCGACTTCCATTGCTCTGAAGTCTTTCCTAGTCCAGCAACTTCCCAGACCCGATTCATCTTTCGATAATCTTTCTATAGGTCCTCAAAATCAACCTCAACCTCATATTTCCTCTTTTTCATGAGCACAAATTGTTTGTATGAAACCTAATATTGAGGTCTAACATTAATTTTTCCCGTCTAAGGCCTTCACACTCTTTTTCCTTCCTGGCAATTTCGGCTTCACATTCATTCCTCAATATTTCCAACTCAGATGACACATATTTGAATTGATCCTCTAAATGAATAACTCGATCATGGTCAGGTAAGGGAATTATGTCATTCTTTCTTGTATCTCTTCAAGCCATATAATCTGGTGTTAACATGACATTGATTGCTACCACATTAGTTCAAAAGGTTAACTTCCAAGCATCTGACATTAAACGAGTTGTTTTCTTGTAGTGACCTCTGTGGTACACAAATTTGAACTTACTTAGGCCTGAGGTGGCTGGGACGAACTGGCGTGGCCCATATTACCTTAACACCATTAGTGGAGCATAACCTACTCTACCCAATAACCCTAATAGAGTTATCCAATCAGAATCCCCACATTTGTACAATATATCAACATAGGCTAACCAGGGGACACGCCACACTATATCGTGAGCTTATAAATTCTTGAAAAGTGAAACCCAGTCATTTATTGTGAGATGCTCTGGCCATTCTTTGGTGAGGAAATCTTTCAATGGAGAATAAGAACTTAAGAATCGATGGTTGTATTCTTGTTCAATCTTGCAGAAGTGGCTACGGATCCATACAGTAAAGCGACTACTCTCTGCTCTTTTGTAACTGTTAAGCGACCTAAATATCTCGGCTAAGACTATAAGAACATGATTCATTTCCCTTTCCAAACACTCAAATAGTTCAACCACAGCAGATTTTGTATGTCAAAGAACTTTTTGGGAAAATTACTAAGCCGTGAATTCTCAAAACGAACATTTCCATGCTCTTCTCAATATCACTATGTTTGACAATCAGTTCTTTAATGCACGGACAAGGAAAACAGTCAGACTCTCCTTTATTTTGGATGCGGTAAGCTACCCATTTCTCCCCCATTCCGGTAATATTTATGAGCTTGCTTTTGAAGGGTTGTACTCTTGTCGCCTTTGAGCAGATTCTATCCAAGTGTATCGTTTTGAAATGAATCATGGAGGTGTACTCCTCCAGAGTGGGAGTCATATCCTCTTTTTTTGAAAGTCAAACAATTATATGCTGGATTCCAAAACTGGATCAGAGCCTTGATCAATGTCTCATTTACCTTCACATACAACAAAAGAGCTATGTCACCATACTTTTTCCAGAATGCATGTCTCATATCAGATTTCCAACCCTCTCAGATTTCACGTAGCCCCTACAGATCATTTTGCTTCAGACTGACTGGAGCGACCTCTGGTAGCACTGATATGTAGTTTTTAGTCAAACTATCCCCTTCTTTCTCTAAGTTTCTTCAGATCATGACCTCACTTATGCATTCTTTATTTCCTTATTATGAAAAATATTGTCCATTTTATGACCGCCTTCCACTCTGATGACCACTTCGTGAACCAACACCTTTCTTAATGAATGATCATGCAATGCAACAATACCAAAGAAATAGAAACAAAAATAAAGTTGTGTCAGTATATACAATGAATAATCGAATAAAAGGAAATATATCATAAACCTTACCCACATGTAATCTACCCAACATGATATTTACCCTCATGCTTTTATTTGATAACTAAATCCTAACCGCATTTTTTTCTAGTTCACAGGCTTCGTACAGAAATATAAAACCTAACCGCATACTTTTCTAGTTCTTATGTTTTTTTCAAAATAAATAAATAGATTCGAGGAAAAGGTTAGAATGAGTTTACCCTTTGTGAATTTTGAAGAATCGCAGACAGAAATTCAGTATGAAACAGGCAGAGATTCGGTATTACTAACAGGTCCTCAAATTATCCTTTGCTGGTGCCCCCTTAGGCCTGCTAGACCCTCGATCCTCACTTATTATAGGCTTAAAATGGTCGAGTTCAATTCAATAGGATGTATTTCACCATGTCCATGTAAGTAAACTCAATGTTTCGCTCGTAAACACGAGGCATGTGCACCCCAGATGTTACTTGCTAAAGCCCATGAGGAGAAAAATAATTTTTCTCACGTAAGCGTAGCGTTCACCCCTACCTATTGGGACAGAGCACGGTTAGAAGGCTCTAAATATTCGAACGGTTATAGTGCGATTGGGCGAAACTCACAATCCTTTGCCTCGATCCAAAAACCAACAGAATAAACAAAAGTCATAAATCTGAAACATGTAAGTCACACGTTATTACAACTAATAAATAAAAGATGTACGATGCAAAGCAAACAAAACATAAGGATCAAAATTTAAGTATCATTCAAATTTACCATTTTAAACTAAAAATGACGTATAATAGATTACGACCTAACTCTCTAATGTCCCCAGTGGAGTCATCAAGCTATCGGAATGGTCCTTAAGCTTTTTGGGGCTATTTCGGGGAGCGATCCAACTTAATCTTGGAAAAGGTTGGATTTTAAAATAAATGCATAAATAAATAAATTTGGAGTCTCCATCGACCTTTGGGTTAGGTAGGTCGAATTCCTAAAAATACCTTTTAAAATAATTTTAAGAAAAATAATTTTAAAAGATAAAAAAATGATATGTGTTTAACCATAAATCCGTTTTGAAAAAGGGGTTCGGGAGTCGATTACGTGTGTGGAAGGATTAGCACCCCCCACAACGCCCAAAATTGGTACCTAAGCGATTATACATCATCTAAATATTGAAATTGGTAAATTCGAATATACATTTAAATTATGATCCTTTTTAGAAAAAAATATAAGGGATATTATTTTGTACGAACAATCCTCGAAAATACCTTCCTAGTCAGTTAAGGGGGCATTTCCATGAATTCCTCAAATATTACCCTAATATTTAGATAAAATACATATATTAAATATATTTAAAAAACAAATTCATTCGAATATAAAATGTTGAGTTAATCGATTGACAAAATAGCCAAGAGGGGTGAATTGGCAATAAAAAGTTTGGTGGAAGCTTTTGCAGAAAATAGAAAATATTTACACGGCGATTTAGAGTGGTTTGACTTTCTCAACCAAAGTTTACATCCACTACCTTAGCTATCCACACTAAGGATTTACCAACAAATTCACTAATTTGTTCTTTATTTTGAGGATATAGAGTAACCTTACAACTCCCTCAAGAATTATACCCCAAATTCTTGAGAACACTCTCTCTCAAAGAGAAGATTACAAATTTCGCAAACTTACAGAAAAACCTCACAAGGTAGATTGTTTGCACAATTATAGAACAAAGAAATAACACTCAAGAATGAATACAATTGAGTACAAGTAGTGTTCTTGAAAGCAAAAATGAATATTGAATGAAAATTGGCTTGAATTGCTCAAACTTGATGTTTAAGGCTTTCCTTTTGTTTCTCTCTTAATTCGTATTGATCAATGGATCCTCAACTTGTTTAAATACACCTTCAATTGATTCTGAATGTTGAGGATCATTGGTGAAGTCAATAGAGCCGTTATGGTGTGAAAACCATTTAAAAAATATGTTGGGAGCATAGGTGTATCGGGACACTCTCAAGGTGTATCGGTACACTCTGTAAAATTCAAATATTTCAACCGTTGGTTGACCTAGTGTATCGGTACACTTGGGGTGTATCGGTACACTAATTACATTCGATGTTTCTCGGGGCCAGGAGTATATCGATGCATATGATGTATATCGGTACACAAAATGCCTTCGATGTTTGGTATGTATCGATACATCATCCCTATATAAAAATCATTTTTGGCCCGATTAAAGTTCGAAATACTTTGTAAAAATTGTTTTAAAAATATTTTAAGACCCATACACAATTTTACACTTAAGTAAGGATTAAAATTGACATTTGAAAACTTGGAGTAATATTTTTTATATTCGAATAATTTAATTCGAATATTTGAAATCGTATATAAAATCTTAAAATTTATTTATACTTTATTTGTTATATCGGAACATCAAAATGTTTTCAATAATCTCACCCTTTTTTATATAAGAAAATATTTAAGTAATTTTAAGATTTTCTTTGAAAATAATTTTTGAAATTTGAAATCAATTTTGAAAATTACTCCCCCTTAATTTTGAAAATTACTCCCCCTTACTTTATTCTCCCCCTTTTTGTTAAATCAAAAAAAAAACTCTATAAAACGTTTTAAGCAAGGTTTTGAAAGAAAATAACCAATAGATATTTATATAGATATAGCTTAAGGTGCTAAGATCACAATCAAGAGAAAGATTAGTCATTAGTTCATAAACAATATTCATAATCAATATGAAATGGTAAATTGGTCATGTTTATTGAATCTAGATGCACCATGTAAATGTTTCCTATTCTATGACCAACAAGCATAATCAAAATAGATGCAATGTCAATCAATTTTGCAACCATTTAAAATTAGACATTGTATCTTTTGTCAAATTCATTATTCAAAAGATTATGCTTTTAATCCATTCACATATAAAACATTATGCAATGTCGATTATTGAGATTAAGTGCATATGCATAAAGTTTTGAAAATGTTATGCATTAAAAATTGATATAAAAATTTTAAATTCTATACATAAACATAAAAAAAATTAAGGTCAAAAATTTGTAAATCCAAAGTATTTGAAAAATTGATATCAATTGTTAAAGAGATATCATTTACATTTAAAAACACTTTTGACCAAAACTTATTATGATGAACTAGAATTATGAAAATTTACTGAAATATTTAGATTGTTCATCATAAAGCATTTTTCAACATACATGAGATAAAACATAATTATTTAAGAATAAGTGCTCACGTATGTATAAACTAAATGAGCAACCAAATAAAATAATAATAACATTAAGTTTAGAGGTTACCCATTCCTTTTTTTAAGTGTGGCTAGAGCATTTGGAATATCTTCACTTTCATCACCATTGCTCCCACATACCTACAAGAGGCATTTAAGTAGATTTTGGTATCCAAATTGCTTTGGATCCTTGAACGCTAGTTTCAATGCCCCTTGTTCCTTTTGGAACCCATACTTGTCTAATTTTAAATCGTTTTCCTTTCTTTAAAGGACAAGTATATTCCTTATGACCGTGATAATGACAATGTGAGCATATTGTCATTATTGAACTAGATGAATTATTTAAAATTACCTCATTTTCTTAAGCTTAACTTTCAAATCGAAATTTTCTTTTTCCATACTTTCAAATTTCATTTTTGAAAGCTCTAAATCCTTCTTCAATATTTCATTTTGATTTTCAAAATCCATTTTAGTTTCTATAAGAAGTTTGTTTAATTTGAAAATTTCTTCTTCAAAGTTTTCATATTTCATTTTTGAAAGCTCTAACTCCTTTTTCAATATTTCATTTTGATTTTCCAAGTTTGTTTTAGCTTTCAAAAGAATATCATTTTTAGCTATAAATTTGGATATAAATTTCTTATATTTGGAGTTCAAGGTCTCAAACTCCGAAAATAATTCATCATAGGCATCTTGTAATTCATTAAAAGATCGTAAATTTAATTTATTTGAGTTTGAAGATACCTTGGGCTCTTCTAGAGCTAATAGAGACATCACCGGAATTTGTTCTTTTTTCTCATCTCTATAGATTTCCTCAAGCTTATCCCACAACTCATTGGCGTTTGAACAAGAAGATACTCCTTTATAGATTTCTGGATCAATTGCACAACATAACATGTGTATAGATTTTGTGTTTTGTTGAGCTTTCTTCCTTTCTTGATTACTCCACTTCTTTGCCTTCTTTGTAGGAGAAGAATATCCTTTCTTTATTATCATCCAAGCTTCCATATCATGTGCTTGGATAAATATCATCATGAACCTCTTCCAACGACGATAATTTGTTTCATTGAAGTAAAGAGGTACGTCACTTGGTCTGGATTCTTCCATGGAGAATGAACCGGAAGTGGACGTCATTTTTATCAATTTAACTCTTCCCGAATCGAATCAAGAGGCGGTTAAACCTTCAAATGAGTGAGGCTATGATACCAATTGTTGAGTTAATCCATTGACGAAATAGCCAAGAAGGGGTGAATTGACAATAAAAATTTTGGTAGAAGCTTTTTGCAGAAAATAGAAAATATTTGCACAGCGATTTAAAGTGGTTGAACTTTCTCAACCAAAGTCTATGTCCACTACCTTAGCTATCCACACTAAGGATTTTCCAACAAATTCACTAATTTGTTCTTTCTTCTGAGGACAAAGAGTAACCTTACAACTCCCTCAAGAATTATACCCCAAATTCTTGATAACACACTCTCTCAAAGAGAATATTACAAATTTTGCAAACTTACAGAAAAACCTCACAAGGTAGATGTTTGCACAATTCTATAACAAAGAAAGAACACTCAAGAATGAATACAATAAAGCATAAATGGTGTTCTTGAAAGCAAAATGAATATTGAATGAAAATAGGCTTGAAATGATCAAATAATGTGGTTTGATGCTTTCTGTTTGATTCTCTCTCAAATCTTGTTTCTTGTTCTTGATCAATGGCTCTTGAGCTTGTTTAAATACACCTTCAATTGATTCTTAACGTTGGGGATCATTGGTAAAGTCAATAGAGTTGTTATGGTGTGAAAACCATTAAAAAATATGTTGGGGGCGTGGGTGTATCGGTACACTCTCAATATGTATCGGTACACTCAGTGTAAAATTCAAATATTTCAACTGTTGGTTGACCTAGTGTATCGGTACACTTGGGGTGTATCGGTACACTATTTACATTCGATGTTTTCCTGAGCCAGGGGTGTATCGGTACATCAAACAGTGTATCGATACACAAAATGCATTCGATGTTTGGTATGTATCGATACATTCAAGAGTGTATCGGTACATCCCTATGTAAAAATCATTTATGGCTCGATTAAGGTTTGAAATACTTTGTAAAAATTGTTTCAAAAATATTTTAAGACCCATACACAATTTTACACTTAAGTAAGGATTAAAATTGACCTTTGAAAAACTTGGAGTAATATATTTTATATTCGAATAATTTACTCAAATATTATTTTCAAATCGAATATAAAATCTTAAAATGCATTTATACTCTATTTGTTATATCGAAACATTAAAATGTTTTCAACATAAAAGGTATTATTTTGTTCAATCAATTCTTGTAAACACACTCATTGTCAGTTAAGGCGCATTTCTATAAATTCATCGTGTAAAATATTTTTTTAAATATTACAAGTAGCAAGAAATTAGCAAATATATAAATGATGGATCAAAATAATAGAGATGGTGACTTTAGGGATTAAATCATAAAACCAACAAGAAATCAAAGCAACCATTGCAAATATTTTACAAACTAGGCACTACAATCGTAAATAGACCAACTTTAATCATTCAGGACCAAAATGGACATATTTAAAGTAAGACATTCAAATTAAAATATTCCTAAAAATAAGATAACAACCAATATGGAACTAAATAATAAAACTGGAAATTTAATGTCTCAAAAGCAAATTAAATAAATAGCACATCACATAATGTAAAAATCACATATTACAAAAATTGAAAATGTAATAAACCCATATATTCAGGACCAAAATGTTAATATTCAATATTACATGATGAAAATTAAAATAAACATAAATACATAGCTTAAAGTGACCAAAATGAACACACATAAATAAAAGAGGCAAAATCATAAACTTAGGAAAGTTTTAATCCGACACTAAAATGCAAACTCCCCAAAACCAGAACCCCCACTTGAGTAATTTACCCACAAGCGAAACAGGTGCAGCCCTAACTCCCTAAACGACGTCGTTTAAGGTATGGTATAAATATCCAAAAAAACGACCTAAATGACCCCCAAACCCCATTTATTCATTTCCTTTCTCTCTCTATAGAGAGAAATTTTTTTATTCTCTGCCTTCTCTCTTCTATTACACATCGAGGGAGGCCACCGACCACCGTTCGCCGAAGTTCTTCGTCGTCGCACATGGCGGTCGGGGCTCCAAAGAAAACGCTCAAAATGATGCTCTCCACACCCTAAACCCAAAAATGAGCCTCACTCCCCTTAAAACTATCTTTATCGTCCTAGATCTAAAAGAAACGAAAGGTTACCTTCGGTTTTCAAAGGCTCCTCCTCTCTCCGATGACGAAAAGTACGGTTTCGATGTTAAGTTTCTCTTTTTTTTCACTTTTTGCTTTCGAAAGTCTCAGTTTTTTGGTAAGTTACCTCTTTTTTTAAGACCGAACCCCTTTTTCCTTTTCCTTATGCTTTTTTATCTTCCTCCTTTGCGTGTTGATTTGTGATTGATTTGATGGTAGCATATCTCTGATTTTGGTGGGTAAAATCCCGATTTTCTTGGATTTATTTTAAAAAATTTAATGGGTTTTAGATTTGGGTTAGATTTTTTGGTTGAATGATTTAGGTGT
Organism: Hibiscus syriacus; assembly: GCF_006381635.1. NCBI lineage: Eukaryota > Viridiplantae > Streptophyta > Magnoliopsida > Malvales > Malvaceae > Hibiscus > Hibiscus syriacus. The sequence continues at coordinate 1,256,568 of NW_024062639.1, forward strand.
ATCTTGTCACTTTTCGGTACAAATTGTTGATGGCGGCAGCGTGGGAGTCCTTCGAAGGCAGTTCACGCGGCGGGGAGTTAAAGAGTTGAGCGCGTGCATCTCACGTGCAGCAGATCAGACGATCCATATTCGTTGGTGGATGCGGTTGGATCTTTGTTTATGGTTAAAGCCCTAAATGACGATGCTTATGGATAATTGGATTTCGATCAGATCCAACAGTGGAAGATAGGCGGCGTATGGAGCTATGGGTGAGAAACCCTAGCTGATGGCTCTCACTCGTGGGCTTGGGTCTCTGTTGGGCCTGTTGGATCACATATATCGGGCTTGGGGAGTATTTTGGGCTGCCTTGTAAAATTTTGTAATTTGGTTTGTATATTTGGACCTGCAAAATACATTATGTTAGTAAATTTTATTTATAATAATAATAAGTAATAATAATAAATATGATAATAATAATAATAATTAAAACCCGAAAAAAATAGGTGTCTACAGAGAACTTGACGATAGGTGAGTGGTGGTTTGGCAATGGCGGTGACCTCGATAGTAAGAAAGAATTAAGGATTATAAATTTTAAGGTTTTTTCCTAGAATTTTAGAGAAATTATGTTTTTTTAAATAATAATTCAAAAATTTTAAAATAAAATTTCAAAAAACTATAATCACAACACATTATATTTTGAATGATCGTTTATGCCTTTTAACATTTATAATGAACTCAACCTATAAAATGGTAACGAGAAAATGATAAACACACTTTAATAAAAAAATTTAAATATCTACCAACAATTAGTTGGTTTAGTGGGATGAGACACTAGATCCTTTAAGTAAAGTCAGGGGTTTAAACCCTTACATTTGTGAATGCAGCAAATTAGGTTATGAGGGTCGTCCTTGGCTCTACAGTACCTGATCTGGATTAGTTAATCAATAGATCATATACAATTGATTAATTCAAAATATATATATATATATATATATATATATATCAAACATTTTTTTAAATTAAATCTCTTCCATATAAATAGCATAATCCTTTTATGTTGTTTGTATTACAAAAAGGAGTTAAATTCAACGCGATCGAGGATTGATGATGGAATATAAAGATAGGAGGGTGGAGGGGCCGCCGGGTGGTAAATGGTAATTAGCAAACATGGCACATCATTTGGGGGAATAAAAATCCTCTGCTCCTTTAAATCCCCATTTCTAGCCCACTAATAATAGCAGGACACGTGTCCTTTTATTTTTATGACAACACATGTAAATCTTTCCAATCTTATTTCATCTACTACAATATTGACCGGAAGGCTTTGCAAAATATGCAAATACAAACTTCGATTTCAGCACCACCCTTTTCAAGATAGTGATTGGCTCAAAGACCTGTTTCGCCGCCTCTGCCTCAATCCCGAGGTAACGACGGAGCAACAGGATTCCCACAGCAGCTGGCGACACGCTGTTCACTCTAATCCCTTGCACTTCGAGCTGTTTGCTTGTTGCTCTCACCAACCCGATCACTGCGTGCTTCGACATGTAGTAATCGGTGAGACTGTTACCACCGGAGCTGACGCACGTGCTCGCCGTACAAATGATACTTCCTCTGATGTTCAGTTCCACTATGGCCCGTGCGGCGTATTTCACGCAGACAACCAAGCCGCGCACGTTAATGGCAGAGAGTCGTGGTTCTGGATCGTCTATTGGACTTAATTCTTCACTTGCTCTTTTTCGGTAACATCGCAGTGCACGTATGAGCACTTATGGCCTTATGGGAACCGATGGATTCGACTACTTTTTGGCCTAATTCATGTTGGATGTCAGCGATCACGATCATATGGGCAACGTGGATAGCAAACTAAAGGAGGATGGCTTCTCCGATGCCACTTGCTTTGCTCCACTGGTGATTATGGCTATTATGCCTTCGAGCTTGTTGGACATTACAGCCTCTGTTGACTTTGCCATGATACGATACACTAGGAGTGGACAATAATGGTAAAAGCAAAGCACCATTAGATGCTTCATTATAAACTAATGAAATGATGGATTTTAAATAAATTATTTATTTTCATCGACTAATTTTCTGGGTGAGGTGAGGTTGGAAAGGCATATATGTTTTCCAAAGCCTTCCAGTAAAAGTATACCGTCGAAGATGAAATAAGATAAGAAAACAATTTTTTTTTAAAAAATTTATGTGTTGCCATAAAAATAAAAATAAAAATAAAAACAGATGTCAAAATATTATTAATGGACACAAAGGGGTACATTTAGAGGAGTAGAGGATTTCCGTTCCATTTGGGGCCACCATGTGATTCTATATGAAAACTTAATATTTATAAGTACACCTTTCAAAATTATTAAACTATTTATTTAGTCACTTATTTATTACTTAACTTTTATTTTAATCATTTAATTATTATTTTTTTAAAATCATATCTAACATTACGTTTTGATCATTTACTATTAAAAAATTAATAGTGATACTGATGTGTGCCTATATTTATAATTCCATATCGGTATTGAAAAATAACAGAAATACCATGTCAACTTCATATAATCTTTTAACACCAGATGACTAAAGCAGAATCAAAACATAACATTATATATGATTATAAAAATATTAATAATTCAGTTGCCAAACCAAAAATTAAGTAATACGTTGGGAACCAAATAAATAGTTTTACACAAATTATTATTACGAGTACGACTATAGCAGTCATTTTTCAAAACTTTGTAATAGAAAATACTAGTATTGGTGGTATGAATTATTTTGTCTTCTCATCATTAAGATCTTATTTCTCTCTCCCTCTCCCCCCCCCCCTCTCTCTCTCTCTCTCTCTCTCTCTTCAAGTTTCTCCTCCATTCTTTGATCTTTCATATCGCCCTCTCACGAATTATAAAGGAGAAGGGCTTTCCTGTGGAAATATAGTACCAGTTATTCATGTGAACCCTAGCTAATCGATCAAACAGATAAACAACTAACAAAGACTACGTTGAGTGGGAGTGATTGATAGTTATGGCTTAGAATTTATCTGGAAAAGTTTCACTCGCAATTCAGACAAAAAGGAAAGCAAATGCCAAGTTCAACGAAATAGGTGAGAGAATTAGTGACCGCCAATCATCACCAAAAACCGAGTAAGATCATTTGGAGTGGAAACCCCTAGCAGTTTTTGTTTTAAACTTGATGGATTCTGCGTCAGAATGGAGTTCTGCACCCGACCGGAGTATCATCAACGAAGATCCACTTTCAGCTACAGCAACGCTACCCACGGCTTCACAACAAGGAGGCAGTGAGCCGACTTCTTCTTCCCCAGCGCCACCGAGCCGGTACGAGTCACAGAAGCGTCGTGACTGGAACACTTTCTTGCAGTACTTGAACAACCATAAGCCCCCTTTGACACTGGTTCGTTGCAGTGGTGCACACATAATCGAGTTCTTGAAATACCTCGACCAGTTCGGCAAAACTAAGGTTCACATAACGGGTTGTCCTTATTTCGGACACCCAAACCCGCCTGCCCCTTGCTCTTGCCCGCTCAAGCAAGCATGGGGTAGCCTCGACGCGCTGATCGGACGGCTGAGAGCTGCTTATGAGGAGAACAGTGGACTTCCGGAATCAAACCCTTTTGGGGCAAGGGCTGTGAGGATTTATTTGAGGGAGGTCAGAGAAGGGCAGGCTAAAGCTAGAGGGATCCCTTACGACAAGAAGAAGCGGAAAAGGCCTTCGGCCACAACTACGGTCGTGGGTGTCAATGTGTCGGTGGCTGCCACTCAAACGGTGGATTGTGGTGGGGGCAGCGGCGGCGTTGGTGGTGGTGGTGGTGAAACTGCGGCTAATTAATGTTGGTACTGCTACTACCATTACTAGCTTATAATGTTGCTTACGGGGTATATAAATATGTGGCGGCTCTTTCTGAAAATTGGATCGACATCCCATGAACCAAATTTAGTTAAAAATCTAGTTTTAATCTCTTTAGACAAATCTCTCTATCTTCTCTATGTTTCATAAGACCTTTTTTTTAATATTCTTTAGAGATTTCTTTATTTCTTGCAATCTAGGAAGTTATTACTAATTTATTATCAGAGGTGGATCGAAGGGTATTTAAAGTATATTACTCTAAAAATTTTAAATTATTATATATTTTAAATTTTTAAATTTTTTATTGATAATTTATTTTCGTCTCTTAATTTTTTTATAAATTTACTCTTCTTAACCTAACATAATATATTACGTTAGTCCTTATTTACTATTATATATATAAACAAATAAAAGGTGGAAGAAGAAACAACATAAATGGGTGCAAATGGGTTTATGTTTATTTATCCTTGTTTTGACCTAATAATTAAGCTCTAATCATGTCTATTTTTTTATGGAATCCTGTAAGGAAAAAAAACTATTTTTCTTTGACTAAAAAGAGAGAATTCTTGCAAATTCCTTTAGTTTATTCTTCTTCCTTTCCGACCATTAAATCTTGAACATTTTCTAAGACTTATTTGAGCATATTTTTCTTATTTTCTTCTACCACCATTTTTGTCAGTAACATTATAAACCAAGACAAAACTTCAAAGTGAGGAGTAACTAGAGTCAGTAAGAGGGTTCATGTTGGGACCATTTGTTAGCCTAATCTTTTACTACAACAAAATTTCCCTAAGCAAATTTGCATGCACACGTGCCTGTTTGCACTTGATATAACCTGTTTAAAATTATCTTTGTGATTGATGCCCACCAGCTCATTGTGAAATGGACCGATAGCCTACCTTAATGATTTCTTACATTCTATATTTTACAACTTAATTTACACTCTAATATAAACATATCATATTATTATTATTTCTCAATTTTTATATCACGATGTCTATATCAGCATCATATCTTACGTTGGTTATAAATTCAATTTTTGTATGTTCTTATCCATCCTTTTTTTTCCTATTGAGATTTAGCTGTTTCCACATAGACAACCAAAGAAGAGAAGTGCAATCAAAACACTCGTGTGTAATTCATCCTCTTTTGTATTAATACAGTGAGTGGGGCATGATATTTCTGAGAGAGAGGAAGTGCAGTGTCAACAACATTCATTGTGTGAATGGGACAAAAAAAAATCCTTTCATTGCTTGCTAGTTTTGTTTTGTCGCTACCCAAGGGGGGTTTCGTAATTGGGGGGGCCAATGCTCAATGGTACTTCATTAAATTTTATAAAATTGTGAATAGAGAGGGTGGGTGGACCGTGCAGTCTCTCTAGTGGCAGCTTCAACACCAAGTTTATTTGCATCTAAAGATTGAATCATAGTGTAACAATACTCAAAATTTGATTTGAATAAATTTAAAGGATTCGAATATCACTTGAAATTATAAAGTGATTAATCATTTATTTCAAAACTTCTTATCAAAATCTTGTAAAATATAATCTTCTCGTCAAAATAAATAAAATAAGTATTAGTTAAATTATAAAAAAAATACAAAACTTTATAGAGTTTAAATCAAGGTATATCAAAGTAATCGAGTTACAAACCATTAATATAACACATAAGGTCTTATGAATACTAACCCAAATAAGAACTTAACTATTGTACTCTGAAAACAGCTCAATCTATGAATCCTCTCTGTCGAAGCTCCTCAAATACTATCCAACCAAGTCACATACGAATGGAAATATCCGAACGCTAAGCTTGACAAGCTCAGTGGCATGCAATTACGATACGATAATTCATGTGATTCATAATATAAGCATGCGATACACAACAAGCATGAATCATCTCGGTATATGTCTCATGATAACAACATATCTTACATCACTACTAATATGAATATCATACAACACAACATAGAAGTAATTGGATCCAAGGGTTCGATACACTAAGCATCAAACCAATTATCAATATAATATTAAGTCCACCTGGCATCAGACATTATAACAATATGGTGTTAGGTCTACAAAGCATTATACAACAGTATGGTGTATGATCCACATAACATTAGACAACCCTCGTACGGCTCTTTATATGATGTTAACTCGGTCCATCCCTAAATGTATTACAAGTTGGTCCACAGTTTAGTCACACTACTTCCTGTCTGAAAATATTGGACTTACTATACCTCTTTTCTTAGCTTAAAGGGGGAAAAGAAAGAAAAAATAACTTAATTGCTTCTCGGAACTAAAATTAGTACAAGATTTTCTTTCATAAAATAACCTAAAAGGAAAATACATGGAATGCCCTCTTCCTCACGCACGAGGAATAACAGGATTTCAATAAAGATATTAAAAGCAGACATAATTTTCATTATACATAACCAATATATCAAATCCCGCATTCCGATTCTAACACTAGTGACAAGCAGTTAAGCACAACTTACATAAACTTAAGTCCTAGTTCTTAACAGTGTACATATATCGAAATATAGATACGCTTAAACAGTGCTGAACAGTTGGGCACAACTTACATGAACTTCATTCCATACATAACATATACATATGTTAACAAGTGCCTTTTTGCATTCTTAAAATTGAAACACCTACATAGAAGTTGCCATCTTCTATATCCATGACATAATACTTGATATGATTCTTGATGATAATGTTGATGCTGGTATTTCCCTATAGCAAACTGGATGGATAGTTTCTTTATCTTGGATTTGATTCAAGTTTTGTCCACTACAAGCCTTGGGCACAGCAGCACCCTTATAAGCCTTGCACACATAGCTTAAATAGTTTTCATAGTCCTGTAATATGATTTCCGATATAGCGTCATTTTTATAGAGTATGTCAGCCTTCAATACCAACATTGATACCAAGTAATCGGGATCGTCAATCAATTTGACAGTCAAGAAAACAAACCTCGTAAAGTGGCTGCCCATCCACAACGACCCAAGGTACATATTTATGTGGAGGTTCGAGGGCATTAGTTTCAGCTGCATATTGTAGATCAAGCTGCATAAATATAAACAATTCCTCATTAGGCCATTTAATTATGCACGCAGAAGATTGTTCTAACATGATATTTCTAAGAAAATTGAGCAAGCTATCATCCCCGAGGAATATAAACAACCTACTAATGGATAGTATATTAGTAATTAAATAACAATAAAGGAAAATCAAACAACAGAATCATAGAAGCTGACAGACATGTAAATCTTCAAAATATAGTTTAAGATCTAAGAAAACTGAAAGTCAAGTTCTATCAGTGGTTATTTTGTACACAACAAATAACAGGTGCTTGTGAAGTTATAAACTCACCCTATTCACGGTGATAAAAGCCATAATCCAAGAGTTAATTCATTAAAGCAATTTATAAGTAATTAAAATAACTACAAAGTGGAGCAGTGTTCCTTCCTTTCTACTTTATCATTCCACTTTCACTCAGTCTAGCAGGTGAATTTTCATTTATGGCTTTCTGATTTCTGTTCCAATAGTGACTTCAGAAATCACAACAAATCAGCAATTCAGCAAAGTAGTTATCAGAATCACTAAAGTAGAAACACTTTTCTTTACTTAAAGTTTCTTCAGGTACTCCAAATCAAACTAGGATACAACACAGATACTTAAAGAACCTTCCTCGAGCACCATAAATCTCATCATAAGATTACAAGTCAAAGCTGTGGTTACATGTTAAACTTCTTTCAGGGCTGCTAAACACAACAACACGTTACATTCCCTTAGTTAAAATCAGTTGGAGATTATAATGTCTATTATAATGGGCATGGATATCATTATGAAGCACTTTCTCTGTGCACCATAAATCTCAAATAAGAGATCCGTACGGTTACAAGTCAAAGTAATGGTTATATGCTAAACTTCTTTAAAGGCAACTAAATGCTCACGTCTCAGGTTCTTCAAATTAGTACCAACTTAAATACCAGGATATTCAATTCATTAGTTAACAAAAAGTGAAAAAGAAAACATATTCCTGGCAGAATATACTACCAAGAGGACTAAGAAATATAATCCAAGTTGCGTCAGATGAACAAACATAGTCAAATACTTAAATTGTAGCACAGAGAGTAGTGACTAACTTTTTTCCCAAGTCCATTGCTGTAGCAATCAATAACAGGTTTTGCTTCCAATCTCAATTTCTCAAAGCACGATTCCCATGCAAGGTACTTCCCCTCAAGTACCAAAGCCTCAACGCAATAGATAAATGGGAAATGGTCATTCTGCATGGCAAAAGCTAAAGGTTAACATAAACCATGTCGAATATTTCGAAGGTTGGAACATAGATTTCAGTTATTGTGAGTTATGGCATCTTCTATCATAAAAGTTAACAGCTTTAATTAAACTTTTGAGGCAAAATTAACTACAGAAAAACATGATGAAAAATATGAAGGAAAAAAATACCAGTTTAGGCCAGGCATCAAGTGCACAAGCTTCCACAGTGTTCAACAAACATTCAGCAGGACCATGCTGCAACCCAAACAAATAAATAGAAGTCAAATAAAAGCCGAATCGAAAAACAGGTTTAAATTGAAACACAGTAGAATATATGATAAGTAGACCTGGCATTCAAAGGTATCGTTGCCTTTGAGTTTAGCGTTCCCCCAAGGAACGAGGCGGAGATCGACGACGGAGATGAGATCATCTTCGAAGAGCTTCGGCAGGTAGTTGACTATGAAATTGGCGCTGAAGGGGCAAAGGGATTCGTAATACAAAGTCAACGAGACTTTATTTGAATCAGAAGGAAGAACAATTCTAGAAGCTGAACAAAATGAGACCCGCAAAAGGAGGCAATACAAGACTGAAACGGCAACCCCAAGTCGATAAACCGCCATTGAAGAAGGGGGAGAATGCCCTAAATTTTTGGGCTTTTTTTTCTATTAAAAAGGGACGAAAATATCGGATACCCGAACTACTAGAAGGAGAGGCAAGAGAATAAAAATACCGCAACTACCAACTACTATACAAGTGTTGTATGCTCAAGCCACAAATCAGAACAGCTGCTCTCGTATCTGCACCTACCCTTTTTCAAGGCAAAGTACATTAGAGTGTCTATGAACTGTGTTAAAATATTTCTTTTGTCAATAAATTATTAAATGTTATAAATTCATCCCTTCATATTATAAAATAGAAATAAATTTAAATAAGTTTAAAAATTATTTTAAATAGTTTAATATGTTTATGACTATTTTATAATATTAGAAAGTTTATTGACCAAAAATATCATTTTTGATATAGTTCATTGAATTTTTTAAGTAAAGTACATTAGAGATCATTGAATTATGCTTAAATGATTGTTCTGGGCACTAAACTTTCAAAGGTTACAAAATGGTTATTAAATTTATCAAACTCTTACAAAATGATCATTGCGATGTTATAATAAGTGTACAAGTTTGATAAATTTAAGAGTCGTTTTAAAATAGTTTGATAAAATTTTAATGACATTTTGTAACAATTTTATAAAATTTAATTATTATTTTATAACAATTTGATAAATTTAATGTTCATTTTGAAACTTTTGAAAGTTTAGTGACTAAATGATTAATTGAGCATAATATAATGACTATTTTACAATTTTGTAAAAATACAAAAAAATCATTTTTTTATTTTTTATGATTTTGTTAAAAGAGAACATTCATGAAATAAAATATTGTTTGGTTCATAAGATTGCTGGTGATATCAACCATTTTAAAGTAGAGCATAAATATATGAGGATGAATATAAACAATTGATGGAAACAATTGGATTGTGACGGTTGTAGGGTGATTTCCTCATGCTGGTTTAATTGCATAGTCACAACGGTTGGAAAATAAACTATAGAAAAAAAAGGTATTATTACTGGATGGAAAAATATAAAATGAAATATATAAGCAAAGAATCGATTAATTGTGTTATGGCATTAATCACTACCTTAGAAGCGAATACGTCTCGATGTGTTTAATCTCAACAATTAACGAATGGCCCCCGAGATTAGCACGGCTTTCTAAATTTCATACACCCGAAAGATGGAGTGGACTCTAGTGGGTATTGTTCTTCTCTCCACTCAAATCAACACTAAAAAAATATCAAAGAGAGTGTTTTTAAAAAAAACCAATTGCTTAAGGATATCTCAAATGAATGAAAATACTCACTATTTATAAGTTAAATAGTAAGGGTAAAATCGTTATTTCTAAAGCACAATCTAATTCTACTTAAAAGAGAATTAAAAGACATTTAGAAATAAGTTACAATTTGAGCATTAACAATATTCCTCACTAATGTGAAATAATTATTTCGTAAAAAGTGAGAACTTTGAAGTTAAAATACGAGAAGAACAATAGTGAGATTAATTGCTTAAGCACTAGAGAACGTATATGTAATTAGTACATAGTGATGATGAGTAATTCTTCTCTTAGATAAGTGAACGGTTATTGAACTTTCTAAGATTAAGGTGAACTCATAACACACAACTAACATCTTCATCCACCGAAGTCTTCGATGTGTCTACAAAGTGTGTTTGTGTGTATTAGTAAGTGTACTAGAAAAATGGCCCAACGTTTTTCATATAAGTGACTAATCCTTCTCACTTAAGTAGGTTGTTTCATCAGGTTTATCTCAACATAAACCACTTGAATCTAGACTATGAAATAATTAAGAGATTTTTACAACATCTCAATTTTACAATAAAAAAGGTGAATTTCTTCAAGTTCATATTAAATGAATCACCTAAACTCTAGATAATAAATCATTAAAAATAAATATACAACCTCTTTATTCGGTAAATTCAATAAGTCATTCTCAATAGGATCACCCAAACTCTGGGGATTGAATTCATAAGAGTTTAACAAAACTCATTCTCTTTAACGAGAAGTTCATCTAGTCATTCGTGATATGACTACTACTCATTCAACACTGGGTTATGAACTTATTAAGAGTAGATATTCAACAGAAATCGATAAATTCATCAAGTATTTCTAATTAAGACCACCCAAAGTATGGGCTATGAATTTGTTAAGAGTAGTTATGCTCATCATGTGCATGTATATTATTCGTTATAGGGATAAGTAGGTAGAAATATACACTATGAGTCTTTCAATGACTTCATTTGACCAGATTGAACTTATATAACTAAGTTGGGTTGGGTATCCATCATGAATTCCTCAACCAATTGATTTTAGACTAATCTCCATCGACGAATCAAGAAACATTTTTGAATTGAACATTTGGTAAGTGGATCAATTAGGTTCCTCTCCAATTTTAATCATAATTTAAGACACCCCATATTTCTAACATTTTTAGGATAGAAATAAATCCATAAGTGTCTTGAACAATTTGTAAACAAATTCTCTTTCATATATACTCAATCATACTAAAGTTTGTTATAAGTTTTAACCATAAAATTATGTTTTAACGAACTTAAATCTTGTTTACACATGATTATATTCTCAAAATTTTGAGAAGTTACTAGTCATTAAGATTAATATTCATAATCTCAAACGATTATGAAATTTTTTATGTCTCATCAATAGTTATTCATGACTTTTTCTCATTTAAAAGAAATTATAGTTTTCATAATTATTCATAAGAACTGTTTAGGAAATTATGAATATTATGAAAAAATTATTAGGAGTTTTCAAGTTTTCCTAACAACAGGAAAATTATCTCAAGTATTTTACAAAGAGATTTCAACACTTTTTAAGGTAGACAAATTCTTTCATTTCCTCTATTTAAGAGTGTATTCAATGACTACAAACCATCTTTCAGTAGCACTAATATTTATCACTTTTTCATTCATAATATTCAACACTAGTAAAAAAAACCCCTTTAATGACGCGCATTGCGCGTCATCTATGGGTGTGGATGACACACATTTATCTGTCGTTGAAGCCACCGACATGAATTTAATATGAAGCGCAAGTGTGCATCATAAATTTATGACGCGCATTTATGACACATATTTATGACGCGCATTTATGACTTTCACTGAGCGTCATTGAAGCCCTCGTCATAAATTAAGATGACACACATTTGTGTGTCATAAATATATGACACGCATGTATGACTTACATTGCGTGTCATTGAAGCACACGTCATAAAAAAGATGATACACATTCGTGTGTCGTGATTGTATTTCGTAAATTATATATATATATATTGTAGATTGATAAATAATCAAACTAAATCACATTTAATGCCTCATAATACTAAATATATATATATCATATTATATATAAGCAATCCATTTGCATACAATATATTCATATAGAGTTATCAAAAGTATTGTAATCATATGTCGATACAAAATATCACGACATAATAAAGTTATACTAATATGCCATCGCCATCTGGGCGTGTACACAAGAAATAATTGAAAATAATTGTAACAGTTAAAACTAGTTGCAATATATAGAACAAACACATTTCTAATATGCACATTAAACTTCTGAAAACACCTTCCTTGGTCGAGTATATTTATGCACAAACATGCACTCATGTTTCAACAAACCAAGTGATAGCTTACTTTTTGAAACTCTATCAGATTTTTCAGCAACTTTGTATTCTCAATTCCAATGGAGTTGAGGCTTCCTGATTCTAGTTGTGTTTCATCAACCATCAAGTTTGAGTTCGCAGATAGCTGAAGAACTCCATGAATCAATCTGCAATACAACGTGAAGTTATTTAGAAAAGAAAAACCTGAAGGTTCCAAGTTGCTTTCTTAATGCTTGCAGACATTAACTTCCCCTAGTTGTAGGGATACGATTAAGGATACATGTTTGTTTGATAATCCTTTTTTGGGGCAAGAGAGACAGTGTTTAGATATTCTAGTGGAGAATCATATATATGCAATAAAAAATGGAAAATAATCAGCCATGGTTGAAACGATAAGAACAAAGGGATTAAGAACCATATATCCCAAGAAGCATTAATCTGATACAAATACACCATGTATATGCAAGAATAATCACCTAGAAATAAGACACACAAATCTAGTAAATGTTTTTATAAAAATAAGCAGCAGATTCTCAAATCATTCAAAAGAATTGCAAATTTTTCATATACAAATATAAGAATTGATCTCAGGTCCCACATCCATCCAATTTCTCAGTACTAATGTGGTTTTAAAAATAAATCCAAATAAAACTGCTACATGAAGCATAAATTTTCACTTCTAGAATGTCCTACAAAAAGAAATGAGCAAACTAGTTTACTAAAAACACATTGACTAACCGATGACCTGCAAATCAAACATGGTTCTATTCTTCATAACTAAGAACAACTAAATTAAACTTGATTCTTTATACATTGATATTCATTGATGGCAAATAAAGCAAAAGAAAATCTAGACTTCATGGCCTATCTTCAAAAGACCAGCACTAATTGTCACTATAAAGAACAAAATTAACTGTAGCAAACTCATAATAACATTTGTTTCATAATTTTGGTTTAGGTAAAAATAAAGGAAGACGAAAATGTTAAAAAATAGAATTTGAGCCAGTTAAACAAAAGTAGATAAGAAAAGGAATAAACTACTGCTTCGACAGGAAGCTTCTTTATTCATCACCCAGATAAATTTCATAAATTTATATGACCATATTCATGAAAATTTTATGGTCATCCCTCCATACTCCAGACAAACTCACTTAACACGTGATAAGCAAACCAAAGTTCTTACTATGACTAAGAATACTAGATTTTCAAGTGAACAATCCTATTCCAGTTTTAAAAGCATAAGCTAATATTACATAGGATAAAATTGAGGAACATTGATCAGAATGTCAAACTAGTCAACTTAATATTCTTTCTTATCTCATTAGCTATCTATTGCAATAATTACATCTCACACTTTATACACATTAACATGTAGCTCAAGCATAGACAACTGTGCATGAAAATACCATGCACATGCCATTGTCATTAGCTATTACCAGTTAAAATTGAAGACAAAATATGAATATCATATGAAACTAAAAGAAATGGTGACAAACACAATCTCATGATAGAAACTTGTAACTTCAAACGAATAACACCAACACATACCAGAAGGAATTTTGATGATTTCTTCATAACAACTAATGTACTGCCAAGACAACCTGATCGCTGTCAAGAGAAAATATAATTGTATCTTAGCCCAGAAAGCATTTTAAGAGAAAAAAACAAAGTTAAAGTGCCAAGTAGAAAATTTCTGAGCACAGCCAAATATGTTTTAAAATGGATGTTTCAACAGTATGTAAAATGTTCTGAGTTGGAATATACTATTAGACTATAGACAAATAGTGATGTTGTTTAAGCTCTCCAAAATGCATAAATACTTGAGTGAGGTATTTGAGATCTTAGTTGGCGTTTACTCTCCATCAAGAAATAAACCACCTAAAATGATTCCCTAGGACTACATTTTGGTCAGCTCCCAATAATCTATAAACTAAGACCAGTAAAAGTAGTAACAAACCTTGTGTGATTATCTAAGTGATGTCAAGGATCAAGAATCCAAAAATTGATATCAGGTAGGTCAAGGAATTAGTGTGCCTTCTCCATATTTTCTGCAGCCTCTGCCATGAGGTCATTAATGTTTCTACCTTGAAATATGTCTGAATTTGAGGGTTGGGAAAAAGTCATGAGGAATGAAATGAAAAAATGCCCTGAGGAAAATGATGGATGAAGGATGATCCATGACATTGCGGATTAGAGTGACTCTTCTTGAAAGAAAGAAGAGAAAGCTCGTTACATGCATGAAACATAACTCTGAGGAGCTCCTCCATTAGATCCCAAGAAAATCCTACGCCAAAGAAAATGTTGAGTATAGGGGCTTATTTTTTTTAAATAGTTTTTCTTAAACATCCTGGACCCCCAGTAAAACTCAAAGAAGGATGATTGATGATGTTGAGTCGTGTACTATGAGGTCATACTGTTGTGCAACCATCATGATAGGGACCAACACCTTAATGCTCTGGAAGTAGGATACTTTTATTTCATTACAGCAGGAACTTTATCTCACCGCGAAATGTGCATACGTATTGCTCTATATTCTAATTTTTATAAGCATTTACAATTAATGCGCGTTATCCTTCTGTTAAGCATTCAAATTAAGCTAGTTTTTTAATAGAGTACCAAGATTATACTTGCAAAATTCAAGTTCAACACAAAAAAAATAGCTTGGTTTCGTTTACACATTGAAACTAAAAACCATGTGAAACTGTGATATAATTAATTAGAAAACAACCTTTTAAGGTCAAAATACTTTCGAGTTATGACACCTTTATAACCAACGCATCCAGCTAAATAAAACCAATAGCATGAGAAAAATAGTTTAGAAAAAGGAGCAGGAAATGATGCTCACGATTCTCACATGGAACCAATTGCCAATAATGAGAAACAATACTCACCGGACTTCATATCTACTCTTTCAACTCTCCCAACTTTTCTGAAAAGATGTTCCAAATCAGACTGGCGTGCATCATACACAAATTTTCCACAAAAAATGGGTCTCATGTTGCCTGAGCAGAAGAGATGACAATATCACATCAGTATTTCACACACAAAACACATACATGTGTACAAGCACAAACAAACTTATGAAAGAACAAGTCAAAACTAAAGTGTTAACTATCAAGTAGTAATGCACTCCTAACATGAACAAAAGAGAATGAGCAAGGCAACATCGTCAACAAATATTTGAAAGCTATTTAGTAAACTAATAGAGAGCAAACACAAGATAACTGACAAGACAAGGGGATCTTCCCAGCTATTTGAAATATAGAATTGAGGTCATTCCATAAACACTCTCCAAAATAAGAGACTTTCTTTAAATGAATTACATCTCTCGTTATTTATATTTTGATCCATCACACAATAAAAAGAAAATTATCAACCGCAACCTAGTGCACAATGTTTTCGAGGTCTTCGAAAAGAAGGAGAGCTAAAATCAAAATTACAGCTGCTGGATCTACATCAAGAAAAAATGAAACCAAACAGTAACCAAATCACAATAAAAATATACAAATCATAGATATGTGCTAAAACCTCTTCTTAGATGCTAAGACAACAAATACGGTGAGATAAATGACTGGAACTGAACAAATTAAATTAAAGAAATCATAAATACTAATTTTCCCATCATTTTCATGGAAAATAAATCAGACGGCTCTGGAAATTAAAATTAAATAGAATTTGAACACAGAAACGATGGTTAGAGTACGAAATTACCTTCTGCAGCAATGATTCCAGAAACAAATAAAAAATTAGGGAAAGTCAGGAATCCTAGTGAAGGAACCTTGCGATATTTTTCACGAAATGAGCTCGTGAGTCAATAAGTATAAAAATATATATGGATGAAAAGTATAAAAATATGGATTGATTAAATCCATTGCTCGAAACTAGATAAGCAAAAGTACCAGCTTGTAAGCATCGTGAAGCGAAAGCCACTGCTCAAAAAGCTTTTGCGTGAATTCGGGATTGGATTTGAGAACAAAAGGAGACATCTCCAGAAGCTGCAATAGCTCCAGATCCAAACACGCTACGTCTCCAACAACAACAGACTCCATCTTCTTTTCTTCGCATAACCAAACGCAACTTAAACAAAGTCTCCGCGCAGATCAAATATAATGAGCTTTAAAAGAATACAACCAACATATATGAGCTCAGAAACTTACGTATAGTAAGTAATTGAAAATGTGAACAAGGTAATTCAATTTTTAGCTGGGAAACAATTGGATACCCTAGATCTCTATGGAAACCCTAGATCTCCATGGAAACAGGGAAACCAAGCTTGGCAATTTTTCTTTCTTTTTCCTTTTTCCCCGTTAGCAAGCGAGTGATTTGGGACGAAATAAAGTGGTTTACAATTGAATGGTGGAATAGAGAACGAGGAATACCTGTGGAAACCCTTGAATTTTGACCCCTAGTCTCTGCGTTGTGGTGAAGGCCAAACCAGTGGGAGGTTGCAAAGAGAAAAAGGGAAAAAGAGAAAAATGGAAAAGCATGCAGCGTGAACTATCGAGTGAGAAGAAGCGGGAAAGATGAAAATAATGGGGAAAATTAAAATATAACTTTTACAGATGACACACAATCAAAACTGTACTCCGTGTTTTTGCAAATTTTTTGGATTATGACTATTAATTATGACACACATTATTGTAAGTCATAAATCATTCAGATTTTAAAAAACATGTCATTTTTTTATGACACACTTTTTTTGCAAGTCATAAATTAACGTGTGTCATCGTTCGTGTGTCATTAAAAGTATATTTTCTTGTAGTGCAACATATTAATCTTAAAGAGACCATCACATATTTTTATTCGCTATGATCGAATTTGGTATTCTATTAGTTACAACGAACAACCTAAAAAATGCATTTAAGAATTCCAACCACACTCACATGGACTAAACTATAAAGAGTTATAAATTCCCGTGAAATTAATTACATAGACTATAACAACAGATTTTAAAGACCATTTAAAACTTACTTAATAGTTTTTCATACATTGTTATAATATCATGGCTATTTAAAACATATCAAATAAAATCACTCAAAAACAAAATATTCTATTAGGAAAAAACCCTAGCCGCTTTCTTTCTTTTTCTCTCTCTTCCTTTTTCTTTACAATTTATGTTAATTTTATTGATTAATTTAACTTTTTTTCTTTAATTTTGTTTGAGCGGCGGCGTCATCAGTTTTGATGCTGGTTGCCGCTCGCCAGTTATCTTATTTCTTTATGTTTTTTAGGTTTTTAATAAGAATAATTATATCTTTGTGACATGTTCTCTGTCTTTGTGACATGTTCTCTGTCTTTATGACACTTTTATCTATGCTTTTGAGACATGTTTTTCTCTGCCTTTTGGTAGTTTACGGTTTTTTGTCATTATTTTCGTTTATCTTTTCTCTCAGGGTTGGATTTGACATCGCCATGATTGATCAAGATGACGCTTATTTGTTATCATGTTGATTTTTCCTGTTTTAGACCCTCGAATTGATTTGGATATGCATTTTGCGTTCGTCGATAGTTTTCTCAAGTCGCTTGACTTTGATTTGCGATTTGTTGGTGGTCTTTCAATAGTTTCATCCTCTTTTGTGGTTTGTTTGCCGATGTAGTCAGATTTATTCGTGTCTTTATTTTGTTCGAGTTTTTTTGTTAGGTTTTTTAACCTTTTTTTTTCTTTGATCTTTATGTGATCTAGGTGGTTGGTTTTTATCTCTATGATAATACGAAAATGTCATAATTATATTTTATGTTTACGATTATACTTGTAAATCTTCATTATAATTTTAAATATTTTCTATTTTTAATAAAACTAACTACTTTCAATAAAAAAAACATATCAAATAAACGTTTTGTTAAAACCTTTAACACGTTTGGCATTAAATCGTTAAACTTTTCATTAAAACTGTCATTTCACCCAATAATTAATAAATGTTTCATTATGTCCTTAAAAAATGCATAATCTTTTTTTTCTTAAGTTATAAAGTGATTACAAGATAGTATTTGTTCTATATATATTCTCAATCATTTAACATTGAACGCTCAATCACCCTACTGTAGCCGCTGGTGTTCGAACCCATAACCTCTAAGAAAAACAACGATTTCTTTAATCATTGAGGTAAGTTAGTTCATGCAAAAAAAATGCATAATCTTTTTTTTTTCTTAAGTTATAAAGTGATTACAAGATAGTATTTGTTCTATATATATTCTCAATCATTTAACATTGAACGCTCAATCATCCTACTGTAGCCGCTGGTGTTCGAACCCATGACCTCTAAGAAAAACAACGATTTCTTTAATCATTGAGGTAAGTTAGTTCATGCAAAAAAAATGCATAATCTTAATACATGTTTAAACGTTTTTTATTAATAACTTATGCCTAAATAGATTATAGCATATTGAAACTTATGTTTGTTCGTTCTTTTTAAATGCATGTTACAGATTTAAAGTTCATAAACAAACGAGCATTAAAAGAAAAAAATTAAATTGACTTTAACAAGCATATAGAAACATGTTATAACATACAACCATGATTCTAAAACTGATCACCATTCCATTTTACTAATATTTAAAATCCACTTAATATCCCAACTTCACTTGGTAAAATAAATCTTAAATGGTATTATACTCCTGCCTTTATCATCGCAATTTGACCTTCGATGTAACTTTAACAAATAGTAAAGCATTAGATGCATGTGTATAATACATAATTGAAGGATGATAATATATCTTTTTAACTGGGTTAGAAGGCTTCGTTATTGAGCTAGTCCAA
Organism: Hibiscus syriacus; assembly: GCF_006381635.1. NCBI lineage: Eukaryota > Viridiplantae > Streptophyta > Magnoliopsida > Malvales > Malvaceae > Hibiscus > Hibiscus syriacus. Next base: position 1,275,701 of record NW_024062639.1, read on the forward strand.
GTTCAAACAACAACACTTGAATTCACTTCTAAATTATTGCAAAATAAACTGCTATAAAACGAGGAATTAACACTGATTGAAAAATATAAAATGAAATATGTATACAAAGAACCGATTAATCATGTTGTGGTATTAGTCACTGTCTTCGAAGCGAATTTGCCCTGATATGTGTAATCGCTATAATGGATGAATGACCCCCGAGGTTAGCACAACTCTCCAGATTTCGTAAATCCAAAAGATGGAGTGGACTCAAATGAGACTGCTCTTCTCTCCAATCAAAACAACACTCAAAAAAAGATTAAATAGAGTGATTTTAAAGAAAACAATTGATTAGGGATATCTCAAATGAATGAAATCCTTCATTATTTATAGGCTAAATAATGAGGAAAAAAACATAATTTCCAAAGCACAATTTAATTCTATTTAAAAGAGAATTAAAATGCACTTAGAAATAAGTTGAAATTTGAGAATTAACAATAATAGCTGATGAAAGATTAGTCGTTGGCTAGTGTCAATGTATTTTTCTCCATAAAGAGATAAAATAAAAGGAGGGTGAAAGGGAGGTGGTTTCATATAGGTTCTCCCGTTTTCTCTCAGTCTTGGTCGAGAGATTTTATAGCGGCCGTTGGAACTAGTGTTAGGTGTAGTGTTATGATGACTACTTGTAGGTTTGAAAGCTAGATGGATATGATCAGGTGACGATATATTTGACTCTGGTAGATCAGGTGACGATATATTTGACCCTGGTAGATCATGTTAGTCTATCAAAGATCATATCAATAGTTTGTAACTTCTCGAGAGATGTTATATATTTAAGGTTCATCTTCCGAAGACATTCTCTTTATGTCTTCTAGAGTTCTCTAGGTCATGAAGGTTTAGAAATGCTCTTGGGTCCTCTGGTAGCCGAATTAATCGTTTGAACACCCCTAATGTCAATAAGTGGCTTGACTCGCGGTTTGATTGTTGGATCATTACTGACATTTATTAGGTTGTTTTGGGGAAAACATTACAATTATTATTTTTTGAACGACTTGAATGCTTAAATGCGTGGCACGTTGTGTTTATTATGATGGAATGGAGAGCAATTTTGACCTCTCATTTAATTATATAAGGAGGACATGGTGTGGAGTGTTCTCTGGGTTAAGAATTATAGAGAGGCATGGCCTTTTGGAGGCGTAGATAAATTGCATAGATATTAATAGGGGAAGAATTAGAAGTGGCTACATTGCTTGTTTATTTTCATTTTTCCATGAGGCTTTAGTCAAACAAGCGATCACCACATGATTTTTCCAAGGGTTTCAGGCCCAATGATGAAAATGCATCAATGGATTATATACATCAAGGGTTATAGGACTTACTTGATGGCGATTTTGATAAGGTCGTGAAATGTAATGTCGTCACTTTTATAGGAGAAAATAACTTATGGACAATCGCACGTGGGACCGCTTGCCTAGTTTTGGATGTTTCTCGAGGACGTTCTTGAGTTTTCTTTCGTCCTCTTGAGTTCCTAGGGTATTTCAGACTTATCGCTTAGTGATGTTTTAGAAGTGAATAATTTGTCTTTAGGGGATTAGGGGTGTATTTCGACTTATTATTTTCTATTAGAATGTGTTTCGCTCTCATTTCATCAATTATTGATAAAAACAATATGTTAAGTAAGATTTGGCTATTCACTCCTTCTGGTTTGAACGAAGAGCAACAATCGATGATTATACGACCATTGGTCAGTACCAATAAGGGGAGAGAAGAAGAAAGGTAAAGATGGTGGCTCCTCTTTTTATTAGTTTTGGTCGGGAGATTTTATACTAATCTTTAATATTTGTGTTAGATGTAGGTTCATGATGGCTACTATTGCATGTGTGAGTGTACTAAAATATGGCACACAAGAATGTGCAAGTATATACAATCGAACAAGCAATATAGTAGTGAGTGAGTATTGTCTCCACAGGGATTGATGGGATTTCCAAATTAAGTTAAAGCACTAATACCATATATCCTAATGTATAGATATATGGTGGTATGAGCAATTGATGAGAATGCTATGACAAAATGAAAAGTGTGAAGATAGAATGCTATGATAATTTGGCAAGTATAGAGTGTAAAATATTGTGGCAAACAGTGAAGTAACAAGTCAAGAATGCTAAGGCAAATTAAATTGAGAATCTGGGAATAAATAAGATAACCTGATAACTTTACACAAACAAGCTACAATGGGGATAATTGGCAGGGTTACTAAGGAATCCTAAGCCTTGTCTTCTAGAATGGTTCAAGCCTTTAATGCATATACTGCTCGACAGAGTTTGTTAAAAGTGTTCCTAGGCTATCTCTAATAAGGAACTTGATAATGAATATGCTACGATAATGCCTCTCAGGTGAACTGCAGCAAAATCCTATCGACTAAGTACTGCTCCTTTTAGTCGTTGAAATCATCTCCTTATCTCTAAGGTGGATTAGGGCTTTGCTACCCAGCTAGACCCTATTGCTCACGTTGATCTCACCTGACTCTTTTGAATATTAGACATCAAACTTAGGAAATGACTACTCTCACAAGCTCTTATAATCCTAAACAATATAATACAATGAACAAAACAAATATACCATGAAAATATCAACCATTCATTTCAACAAATACTTAATAATCCAAAGTAAACTCACACCAAATAAGGTTAGTTCATGGTGTACAAATCATCCAAAATAACAATTTGTTCTATTACAAACCCACAAATAAAACAAAATGAAAGAACAAAGGTAAGAGGAAACTCCCAAGCACGTGAGCTGCAGTGAACTTCCTTGGACCAACCTGAACCGCCTTAGCAAGCTAGCTTCTCTTAAAGGACTAGCTTGCTACCCCTTGAAGCTTGGCTATGGAGGACACTATGAAGGAGGAAGAAAAGGGAAGAAAAATGGAAACTTTGTAGCCGCATTCCTCTCTTGCTTATCTCACCCTTTTTCTAAAAAGACTCTTTTAATTTTAGTGCATCCTTATCTATTTATACTAAGGAAATGTCCTAGAGTTTTGTGCCAAAATTTCTTTTGTACCCTAGGTATAATTCCTTCATGTGAAGGGGTACGCAAGGATGGTAGTGGGGCTCACACGGACAGCTGATAAAATGAATCACGTATGGGTTGGATAATTGGCCCCTTCATAAAAATATCTTAAGCTCTTTTGTCATTTTTGTGCCCAGAAATGCCATCTAGACTGCTACAACATTCTTCTAATGTATCATTGCTCAAAATGCTACAACAAATCTCCTCACTCTCTTTTGGCTTCAATCACCTACACATCATCAACAAAACACAACATTCTATATTCAGTAGCACCAATTTTCAAAATAAAATGTTGCAGCAAAACAACTCTACTACATGCAACTATATGATCCTAAATGCAACTATATGTACTAAATGTGCCTTAAGACAATCAATAACCTAAGTAAAAAGGCAGAGAATATATCATTTTTACGGGGTTATTAGCTACTTCTATGTTAACAAGCTTAATTGATCTAATAAGATGCTAATTGATTTTGACTTTAACATATCACGTGATTTACAAGAGTTCATGTCAAACAGACGTAACAGTCCTAGAGGCGCACAACTATGAAATACTTATGCCCAAAGATACCCTTATGAGGCATCAATAGGTTTTATGTGGAGAGTCACTTCTCGCAGAGGCTTGCGGAGTAAATATAGAAATGGTATAAAAATTCTAATAGCCACAACGACAATTAAATCCTCTTATTATTAAGGGGCACCAAAGCTGAGTTGGTTTAAACTAAACATAGATAGGACAATGAAGTTCGATGGGGATGGTGCAGTGTTTAGTGAAGTTATTAGGGATCATAACGACAAATGAGTGGTAGATTATGTGAGGAGCATTGATAGTTTCTTGGCGTTGGAAGCTAAGATGTGGTGGCATGTATGTAGTAGCTTGGTAAGAGTAGACACGTGTCCATCCTGAAATCTGAATTTTGTTCGATTAGTTATTTATTTTTCTGATAGGGCCCACTCAAAAATTCTTCGTGCCCACCCTGAAATATGAGTTTTCTTCAATTAGTTATTTATTTTATGGACGGTGTCTACCCTAAAAGTTTATTTGTACCCACCCCATTTAAAAAATTTATGTTGTTAACATATGTGTGCCTACCCTGAAAAATATTTCTGGATCGGTCACTACAGGTTTGATATTGGAAGCTTCTTCAATTACATAAGGAATTGTAACACCGGTCGAATGTTGGCGAGCTGTGCTTAAGGGACTAGTGCATGTGAGCAAAGCATTGGGGATTTTTGGTTCCAGTGGAAATGGAACTAAGGGGCTATTTGTTTGCCTCTTAATGGAATCATTCAGTGCTGAATGTTAAACTGTTCAGCATTCAGCACGTTTGTTTCGCACCTCTGAATGATTCAGTGTTGACTGATTCAACAAAACAGTGTTGAATGATTCAGCACAGAAGTACATTCTGAATGATTCAGAGCCATTATCAAACAGCATGTCACATTCAGAGGTAATTCATACAGAGCCTCTGAATCATTCGGCATTTGAATCATTCAACGCTTAATCATTCTTAAGTAAACAAACGACCCTTAAGACAATTTGTTTAGGGCTTCTTTTCTGTTGAAATAATTTATGAGGAAAACGAGATTCGTGTGAGAAACTCACTTTCCTCCATGAATTTGTCTCTCACCATCTTGGTCGGTATCCATGAAACTATTGTCGGATAAGAAAACCCACACACCAATATACAATTTTTGGTGAATCATTTTGTTCAAATATTGATGGTCGATATGCACAACGCATGAACATGGATGCAGAACAATCCACAACGACCTTTACATTAAATAGGAACTCTTCCAAATCTATTCCTTCTTCAAATGCAACAACTGCATGAAAAACAAAAAGAAAGAATTTTATCATTCCAAGTACAAAAAGAAATAAAATGAATTGGTCGGCGGTGAGGATGATGACTGGTTATTAAATGACGATTCCAAGATTACTGTGACAGCCAACAACGATAATGAGGGTTAAGTTTTTTTATTTATTTTTTAAGACTTGAAAGAGATTTGTCCTCTCTTTAAATTACAAATTAAAAAATTAAAATGATTTTTTTAAATTAAAATATCACACATGTCATGTTTCGAGTGATTGATACTTTTTTTTAACAATTGTGATGAATTAGATTAGGGATAAAAGTCAACCCAATTTGACCCGAAAAATATATATCTTCCATCCGAATCTGACCAGATCCAATATATATATATATATTTCACCCGAGTTCGATTTAACCTAAATTTTAAAGTATAAATTTGATTCAACCCGGTTTGACATGATATAAAATAAATACAATTAATATATATATATATATATATATATATATATATAAAGGATGTATTATTGTAATTATCCATAAATTGTCATCCCTACATTAGACTTGACTCGAGATTTTTCACCGTCCACCCAGACTTGACTCGATCTGACCTCATTTCTTTAAAGAATCTAACCCGACTTGAACCTAATTTTTTAAAAAGAAATCCGACCTTATCATATCGGATCGAAATCCGTCGATTTTAGATTAAATTATCATCCCTACTTCAAACATTTAAAATAATATTAGAAACAAATATTAAACATTTACCTTAAGAAAATGTAAACACTTAAAAGGAATAAAAAAATATAATTTCAACATTTTTGTAAAAAAATAATAATATAATTTCAACATTTACTTTTTAATTAAGCATAAAAAGAGGAGGAAAGGAGAATTCTCATCGTCACTCAATTTTAATTTCATTTAACCCAAGTAAAACAAAAGGCCCTATTTCCATCGTCAAAGGATGTACGGTCAAGACGGAGGCGAAGCTGCTCCGCCTTTTTATGGTGGTGGATATACCAGTTCTGGAGGCTACGGTGGAGGCGGTCGAGGTGGAGGTCACGGGGGCCGTGGCGGCGGCAGAGGAGGAGGTGGAGGATATGGCGGTGGTTCTCAAAATCGAGGTAATTTTTTGGTTGATTTGTGGGTTAGCGTTGTTGGCTATTATTTGCTTGCATTTTTATATTGGTTTTATCGAGATCGATTCGATTTTAGGCTTTTGTTCTCACTTTTAATAAATGGGATCTTGATGCTGCAGGAGGCGGAGGAGGCTATCAAAGAGAGCGCGGTGGAAGAGGTGGTGGCCGTGGTGGAGGCGGACGAGATGGTGATTGGCTTTGCCCTAATCCCAGGTAAAGGATCTTTTCACTGCGCTTGGTTTACTTTTGGCGGAGGTTTTCCCCTCCCTTATGGACTGTGTATTGTTAATTAGTCAAAAATTAAAGCATTGGTTTGCTGATATTTTGATATTACTGTAAGTTGTCTAGATTTGTGTAATTTAAACTGGCATGTCTATGTAGCTGTGGGAATTTGAACTTTGCAAGAAGAGTTGAATGTAACAAATGCGGTGCACCCTCTTCTGCATCTGCTGGTGAACGTGGTAGTGGTAGTTATAGCAGAGGTGGTGGTGGAGGATATGGTGGTAATCAGGGAGGTAGAGGAGATGGGGATAGAGGTGGTTATGATAGTGGGAGGAATAACAACTATAATGGAGGCAGATATGGGAATTATGATAACAGAAGCAGTGGTAGTAGAGGTGGTTCTTATGGAGGTAGTCAAGGAGGGGAAGACGATGGCTATGGTAAAGTTCCTCCTCCAGCGCCCAGTTCTTATGGTGGAAACTATCCACCTGCTCCTAATGCATATGGTGGAAATGCAAATTATGGAATGGAAGCTGTTCCTCCACCAACAGGTTATACTGGTGGACCCACATCATACCATCCACCTTATGGTGGCTCTGCAGGTGGTGGAGGTTTGAGTGATGTGAGCACTGGTGGTCGAGGGGGAGCTCCTGGTCGATATGATGGTGGGTATGGTTCTGGTGGTCCTCGAAATCAAGGAGCTGGTCATGGTAGTCCTCCTGTTGACACATCAGTTAAGATCAAGCAGTGTGACGGCAACTGTAGTGATTCTTGTGACAACTCAAGAATATACATATCAAATTTGCCGCCTGATGTTACTATTGAAGAATTAAAAGACCTTTTTGGTGGCATTGGACAAGTAATGGCCAAATCTTATACTTCAAAGTTCAAATCAATGTGCTGTCTAATGAGAATTATGTCGTCTACTTTGTACTGGTGTTTCTGTTTTATTTTCAGTGCTGGTATTTGTGGTTTATGATCATTTTTCTTTAAACCTTATTTTATTCTCTAGTTCCATGTTTTGGTGGACATTAGCGATTTTACATATGGGGTTGTATTGGCAAGTTCTGCTTTTATTTTGCATAAAATTTTGGTATCCTCACTAATATTTCTAACATTTTACATCTTGTTTAGGTCGGAAGAATTAAGCAGAAGCGTGGCTATAAAGATCAGTGGCCCTGGAATATTAAAATATACACAGATGAGAAAGGAAACCAGAAAGGCGATGCAGTTTTGTCTTATGAAGATCCTCAGGCTGCTCACTCTGCTGGTGGTTTCTTTAACGGTACATACCTGTGAACTTTATCTAGTTTGTTGCCTTAAATATTTCACCTCACCCTTGTCGAATCTTCTCCCAGATCATGTCATGAGAGGCTATACGATCAGCGTGGCTATGGCAGAGAAGACTGCACCCAAAGTATATGATCATGGGTATCGGTTTAACCTTTCAATTACTTAAATTAAAACTGTTTCTTTAGATTGAGTTCATCTATATTGCATTTAGATGCTTTGTTTTAACATGTAATTTATGAATATATAATACCTATGAGCATTTTCTGGCTCTTGGGAAATATTATATATGTTGGGTTCCTGCTTTTAAGTTTTTGCTTGCTCTCATTTTCTTCTGAAATCATGTTCTCAAATGACCACCTCTTTTCACCATTAATGGTTTATGGTTTTACTGGTCTTGTCTTGAAATTTTTTGTATGGTTTGCTTGTGTTAATGTTAAGTAGCCCTTATGCCTATCACTTTGGAAGTAAACAGCAGAAAAGATTGCCTAAATTTATTTCTTCCTTGAACTCTTACCGTGCAAACTTGTTCTTGGTCCAAGTAAATTTTGTTTTTGTTTAAGGTGCATTATTGATCCCTTTTTTTTTACAGAGGTGGTAGAGGCGGCTACGGAGGTGGTGGCAACAGGCACAGGGATAGTTACAGAGATGGAAGTTCTGGACCAGACAGGCACAACCATGGTGGAAACCGTTCACGTCCATATTGAGGGACATCGATCGTCAACTATTTTATGTACTAAGAATTGTGGTCTAAGGGTTCTAGTTGTGTTGCATTGACAGGATTATTCTTGAACAGGAGACTAAGAGGTAGGTTGTTCACTTGTCTGGGCAATACCCTTTTTTCTCCTAACTCCTTTGTTCTGTTAGCTGGGGATTTTTCCTTTCTTTTCGTTAGATTGATCGAGTTGGTGAATCTTTTTATAGAGGCAAGTGGATTAACTCAAAATTGCTTGCTGCTAAGGTAGGTTGATAATATCAGGCGAGTCCTGCTCTTCTAAAAAACACATTCACCCTTTTGTTTGGTTAACGCTTAGTGGTGGATTCGATTTTATTCTCTGGTCATCATTCAACATGTTGGAATGAACTTGTGATTTTATGGATGGGTACCTTTTATATTGAAGATGTGCTTTGATTAGAGATGATGGAATTTAGCATCCCATGCTGGAATGTAGGTGCTGTTTAGTGGCGATCTCAAGCTAATTAATCTGGTGGACAATATTTCCAAAATTATGTTATAACATTAAGGCTGGATTTAGTGTCGGTAAATTAGTTTTTAAGGGGTGGGGGTGAATTGCTTGTCTTGTTGCAAATAAAAAGAAAATGGTTGGTCACAATGAGTTGTTGAAATGGCATTGGATAATGGGGACCTTGGGTTGTAGCTAACATAAATAACATCGTTTTCATAAGATATGAATACACGATATTTAACCTTCTGATTTGTCTGATGGTATTATTCACTATACATTTGATCAGACTGAAACTAATTCGACGTATAATGATTCAACATTAAATGTTTGAATTTTAAATATGAATGATCATAATTGTTTTATTAAGCTAAAAGTGTTTACCAAATAATATATGTTTTTATTGGTGTTCAAACTCTGGATTTTTTAGAAATAACAATCCTTCTTTTAATCAAAGTAATTTGATTCATGTTGAATGAACATAATTTAAAATAAGTTGAATAAGAATTCAAAATGAAACAATTTAAAATAAGCTGATATTCAAATTTATCTGAAAATATTCTCTGTGATTCATATCTTAAAATAATCTAAATCAAAACCATTCAAAAAAAAATTAAATTAGTTCGACTAAGTGAGGTTCTACCTATAGTTTTTTTGTTGAGGAAAATAAGAATTATCTGCATGGCCAATTACCTAGACGTGCTAATTATTTAGCCCGATATGATACAAAAGACTTTATTTTGGAACTACGATAGTTTCTACAGTGTTGGGGAACTTGTCATGCCCACATGATGAGTTCCCCAAAAAAATATATTTTAATGACATGAACCTTGTATGATTCAATATTTTATTATATTTTTTGGAACTTGTTATGTCCATGTTATGAGTTTTATTAATATATATATATATATATATATATATATATATATATATAAATTTAAAATTAAAATTTTTCCATAATAATTATTTTTTAAAAAATAATAAAATTTATTATGTCGACGTGACGAGTTCCTTTTGCTTTAAAAAAACTAGTCGTTTATAGCCGTTGGGAAAAGGGTATTTTTAAAATGATAAAGAATACGTCATGTGGGAGTGACAAGTTCCAAGGTTATATTGATATTTTTTTTACTAAATGCAAACTACTAAATTTTACATTAGAAGCATTAACTCCGACATTATATTACGTTAACGTAGAAGCATTAAGTCGTTACCTCTACGTTTTAATCTTTATAGTCAGTTGAATCGTCAGATGTTAAGTTCATTCAATCCTCCATTCTTTCCCTTGTTTCTTCTATATATAAATAGTTCAAATTCTTGGAGTTCAGCTTCTATATTGTCAGATGTGTATTGAGATTTTATTTTTGATATGGACGGGGTTGCGTCTTATTTATGATACTCAACAAATAAGTCACCATTACTTACCGAATTTGTAATGTATGTGTCAATAATTGTTCAAACTGCACAATCATTGTTCAGATAGTGCATTGATGAATGTTGTGGAATTAAAAGGTTGGAAACTCGAACTGTAGTAAAGAAAGTGTTGAAACTTCATTAACTCTAACCTTGTTTGAAATTTTCATCATCAAGTCGCAAAGTCGAATGTCTCCCTCGAAAGAAATGATAAAGGATTTCCTCTCATAATAAATTGTTGTTGAAATTGTTGCCATGGAAATATTCTAAATAAGAACTTGAACAATGAAATTGTGTCTCTCATTTAAGCATGAATATATAACACTGAAAAGAAAAATGACATTTTTCATTCATATATCACTGAAAAGTCATTTTGAAGTGATAAAACACTGAAAAGCCATGGTGAAATTATTATGATAGGGTCTGATCAATTAGTAAATAAGCACTGAAAAGTTCAGAAATTAGGTGGTATATCACTGAAAAGAAAAAGATGTTTTTCAGTCAGATATCATTGAAAAGTCATTTTGAGGTTATATATCACTGAAAAGTCATGGTGAAATTATTATGATAGGGTTTGATCAATTATTAAATATGGTCAAAAAGTTTAGAAAAGAGGTGATATATCACCGGAAAAAAAGGAGGTTTTGAATTATTATGATAGAGTCTGATTAATTATTATGATAGGGTCTATTAAGTCACTGAATTGAGGTGATATATCATTGAAAATTTTAGATATGAAGTGATATATCACTGAAAAAAATCTCTATAATTTTTCATTCAATGGTCACTGAAAAGACACCATTTAATGGTAAAAAACATCATTCAATGGTATGCTATATCATTGAATTGAGGTGATATATCATTGAAAAGATAAAGGACGTTTTGATAGGGTCTTTTAAATTGTCTTATGTTCTTTGAATCTTCAAAAAATCTACTTTTTACAACTTCCTTGAATTTACAGAAAATTCTTTCAAACAATGACTAACAAAATTTTGACAGTTATCCATTCCAATGGCCAAATTCTACAAATCGATGATGGTTTCATGTTTACATCACAATGTCTCGTAATATCATCACCAAATAAAGCAAAAAATTGAAAGAAAACTTGGAGCTTCTGTTTCATGTTTGAGTTATCGACATATGATCTCATCAACTCCACTCATATATGGAGCAATCCAACTTGAGGATGATGACGCTATTTTTGTTATTGTTGGAATCAATAATCAAATAATCAAATGATAGATATTAATGCTGAAATGACAAATGCATTAGATCTTCCTACCTTATCAACAATTACATCCGCTCAGAAGAACCAAAAACATCTATACCACATGAAAGTGATGCAAATGATAACCTTGTTAGGCTATTCGGTGAAAGCCTTGTTGAGTTTAACGAGGATGATGAAATAGTTATTCCAATGATGGAAGATGGCGACACACATATACTTGTTAATTTTGATATCGCTGAGGCAACTTTAGAGGGACAAGGATACCAATTTCAGTGTTACTGGCATCTATCAGGAATACATTTGGTTATATTTTCTCTTACTACAAGTCGTGAATGAAAAAAAACGATATTGTTGTATGGTGATTGGGATCAGTCATATAATAAGCTATCACATTTGTTGCATGCAATGGAATTTTTCATCCCTGCAACCATTGTAAAATCTTATACTTTTCAAGTGACCATGATTCACAAAGAAGTTATCCCTAGAAAGAGAATTTTTGGTGACTTGTTCTAGGCTTTCAAGTCATATATTGAATGATTTCGATTTTTGCAAACAAATAATTCAAGTGGATGTGATTTTTTGTATGAGGTATACAAACACGTCTTGATGATAGATGTTGCATAAGATGGTGATAGAAACATTTTCCCCATTGCCTTTGCTATTATAAAAAATAAATCGAAGGTAACTTGAAATTTCTTTCTCTCCAAATTGTGTTCACATATTGTCACTCAAGATGAGGTTTAAATGATATTATACCGTTCACCTGGGTTATTAGCGACAATTTCTACACCCGAAAAGTAGATGGTCGCATCCCCACGTATATCCTACATATTGTATACATCATATTGCCTCTAATGTTATTATGAGATTTAAGAACAAAAAGATCAAAAAGAGATTATCAATATGGGTAACTTCTACGTTTTTTCCTTGTAAATCATTTATGCTTCATTTATGTTCTTCATATATTATTCTTAAATACAATTTTTTAGGATATGCTTTACTATAACCAAACTTCCGTGCACGACTATAAAATTTGAGGAAATACGGAAAAGATGTTTATAACTTTGTAGCTGAAATATCTCGGGAAAGATGGTTACAGGCATATGATGATCAGGGTTGATGTTACAACTATATAACAATCAATCTTGCCAAATATATATACTCGGTGCTTAAAGGGACTCGACGTCTTCCGGTAGCAAGTATTGTTAGGGATATTTACTTCAAATTGAGTAAAGTTTAGGGAAAAAAAGTTTACAAATAGAAGCCATGATCACCGATGGTCAAAATTGGGCTCCAGATTTGGAGAAGGCAATGAACAAAAATCAAGAACATGCAACATCAATGTTTGTTCATAATGTTGATAGACTTGATTTTGATTACATTATCCAATTTCTTGTTCGACCACATGAGGGTGGCAAATGTGACTGGTTTGTCTATTGTGCAATTTTGGTAGTTTTGATCTTGACATTTTAGATCAATTTTAAAACTACGTTTGTGTAGAAAATAACTCAATTTTCTCAACAGTTGGTATCATACCTTCGATTGATGTTATCCTAGTGATTCTATTGTTGAAAATATTCAGTTCGTGCTATTGAAGATTGTTCATTGGCATTGAAATGAAAAAATACGTATTTGTTGAGACATCAAGCTCTTTATCTAGACAAATGAGGAGGATAATATCAAATGTAAACTTCTCGGTGTAGTTGTTTGATGGATCTGGTCATTCCGGCATGTGACAAGCGAGGTGTTAGACATTTTTTCCAATAAGGTCTCGACATCGCCATTGAGGAAGAACAATCCACAGATATGGAGAAGAAAGAATGTAGAACAGTTAATCGTTTGATGTACAACACGATTCGATCTTGTCATTCCAAGGAGACAAAGTATGACTACAAGAACGAGACTTCTGCAAGTAAGCAATATAAAGCATTACAGGATAAATTTTTAAAAAATGCCTTTAGAATCATCTCTACATGAAGAATTGATTGTTCATATTTGATTATCAATCAGACATCAATATGAATGAACACATCACTGCCTTCAATAAGCTAGCGGCAGATTTATTAGGCATGGATGAAGCCTTCAAAGATGAAGATTTGACTTTAATGTTATTTTCATCTCTTCTAGATGAATTTGAGAACCTTGAGACAATGTTACTTCATGGTAAGGATAAACTTACCCTTAAATTTGTAATTGTTGCTTTGTATAATTATGAGCTCAAGAAGAAAACCAATAAGGAGAGTAAGTACGAAGCAACGGAGGCCATGGTGGCAAGAGGTCACTTAAAAAGAAAAAAAGCTAAAGAAGAGAGGGAGATCAAAGTTGAAGTCCCAATTGGAAAAAGATTATTGTGTCTTTTGTTATGAGAAAAGCCATAGGAAGAAAGATTACTCAAAACTAAATAAGAAATGAAAAGCTGCTCCAGATGTATATGTTACAGAGCATGATGTCAATAACTCTGACATATCATTGGTTTTTTTATCATCAACATTCCATTCAGATTAATGGATACTAGATTTGGGTTACACCTATCATATGTCCCCTAATTGAGAGTGGTTCTTTGATTTAGTAGAACTAAATACATGAGTTGTTTATATGGGTAATGATAATGCTTGTAAAACTGTTGGAATTAGTTCAATTCGATTGAAGAATCAAAATAGATTGACCAGAGTTCTGACTGATTTCTTATAGATGCAAAATTTGAAGAAAAATCTCATTTCGTTGGGAGCCTTGGAATCCAAAGGCCCAGTTGTTACTATGAGAGATGGAGTTTTGAAAGTCACATTTGGCATACATCTGATGATGAAGGGCATTAGAAAAAATAATTCGTATTACTATCAAGGTAGTATAATTGTTGGAGCAGTTGCAGCAGCTTTAGGTGGTGAAAATTTAGACGCAACCTAGTTGTCGCATATATGATGGGACATGCTAGAGAGAAATCCTTACAAATTCTAACAAAGTAAAGGTTTTTGAAAAGTGCAAAATCTTGCAAATTGAACTTTTGGTAGAATTGTGTTTTGGGAAAGTAGAAGAGAGTGAAGTTTGAGACCATTATACATAATACGAAAGGTATCTTGGATTATATTCACTCAGATATGTGAGGTCTTACTAAGATAACATCTTTGGGAGGAAAACATTATTTTGTAACTTTTTGTAGATGACTTTTCTAGAAGAGTTTGTGTGTATTCGATGAAGTCTAAATATAAAGTGCTGCAAATTTTCCTTAAATGGAAAAATATGATCGAGAAGTAAATTGGTAGAAAGATCAAATGGCTTAGGACGGACAATGGAAGGGAATATATAAATATCCATTCTTTGACGCTTTCCAGAAGCATGGCATTGTTCGACACTTCATTGTTAGAGATACACCACAACAAAATGGGGTAGTAGAGCATATGAGTCGAACATTATTATGAGAAAGTTCAATGTATACTATCTAATGTTGGGTTAGGCAAAGCATTTTGGGTTAAGGTTGTGACATATGTTAGCCATCTCATAAATCATATGTCGTCATCGACGATAGGAGAAAAAACACCGTTGGAGGTATAGCTTGAAAAACCTATTACATATTATGATTCCTTACATGTATTTGAATCTATTGCTTATTATCATGAGAAGGAATCAAAGCTTGATCCGAGATCAAAGAAGGCTCTCTTTATGGGAATCACCCATGGAGGGATGAGATTTTCGCCTCTGGTGTGTAGCCACTAAGAAGATAATCTATAGCAGAGATGTTACCTTTGATAAATTTGCCATAGTAAAAAATGTAACGAATGAAGGTGTTCAAAAAAGTAGTACTTTGCAGCATGTGGAGCATACTCCAAAATAGGTGGAGTTCCAGTAAACAATAAGCCCAGAAATTGATGTAACTGATTCTTCAACTCCAATAAAAGAATTAGTGATGAAGAGTTTCAAACTCAAGAATAATGGGAGACACCAGAACCACTTACAATTACAAGGCTAAGGAGAGAAATTCTTACAACTACTTGATTTACTGATATGATGGCCTATTAATCACGTGTAAATATATTGTGTTGTGGCACACAATTCTGTATAACTATACACTATCGATGCAAGTAATACAGTAGTGAGTGAGTATCGTCTCTACATGGATTTAAGGTATTTTGTAAGCAAGCTATAGCAAACAAAAGCTATCACAACCTAAGTATATATTTACTATGGTATAAATAAATGAAAGTATTTATGTGGTATATGGTATATATAAAGGGTGATGGAATACTGTGGCAAAAATAGAGTGAAGTAGAGTGAAATTGTTGTGGTGAAAGTTTGTTGAAAATGTAAAAGTGTGTCGAGGCAAGAATTTAAGTAAGATGCTAAAGCAGTAAAATAAATTGAACCTTGGAAAATGATATAAGACTGACAACCTCACATAATCAAGCTTCTCTAGAGGTAAATGATATGGAATTGCTATGATAAAAAATATTTTGTACTACGAATTATTTATGCTTCTATGAGTATGCTACCCGACAAGATTTGCTAAAAATGCTCTTAAACTCTCTCAAGCAATGAACCTGATAAAACTAATGTTATGGTAATACCTCTCAGCGTGAACTGCAACACTATCCTATCGAGTAAGTACTATCTCTTTCAGTCGAATGAAATTCTCTCCTTATCTCTAAGTTGGGTTAGAACTTAGTTAGCAACTAAACTCCATTGCTCACGTAGATATAACCTAGCTCTCTCGATATTAGGTATATATACTTAGAAAATGACAATCTCTCAAAAGCTCTTACAAGACTAAGCATAATATGCTACAACAAATGACAATCTCTCAAAAACTCTTACAATGATGAAGCATATATAAATAAAACTAGTGAGCAAGACAACATTTAAACATAAAAGCATCAAACCATCCATTAATATAAAATAAATTCATCCAATACAAGTCCAACACCAAATAAGGTAGTACATGGTGTGGTGAAGTTCATCCAAGATCATTCAAGTTTAGTACGAGCCCAAATAAGATAGAAAAAATAAAAGCACAAGGAGAATGACACTCCCAATGAGCTGCTGTTGTGACCTAGCTCCACCACCATACACTGCCCTAGCATGCTAGCCTCTCTCGAAGGCCTAACTACTATCTCCTTAAAGCTTGGCTATGGAGGAAACCACGTAAAAGAGATGAATAGAGAAAGGAAATGAAGAATATGCAGCCATATTTTCTATTAGGTCACATACCAAAAGTTCACCTTAAAATGTAGGGCACCTTAGGTATTTATAGACAAAATTTTTCTAGGATTTTGGGCCCAAAATTCCCTTTGTACCCTAGATTGCATCATCCTCATGTGAATAGGCGGTTATTGTGGTAGGTGGTCCCAAAATTTGTAGCAGGGGTAGTGAGTCACATGTGTCTGAATCTCTTGGCAAAGATATTTTTGTTATTTTCTTTTCTACTCCAGGTTCTATTGTCCATCTTTTGCTACTACAAGTCTTTCAGCTTTTCATCTCCAGAATACTACAATAGCCACATCTTCTCCTTAAGCTTTCATCGCCTACACAACACCAAAAAAGTAAGACATTTCCCTCAACAACATCAATTTTCAATAAATATGTGTTGCAGCAAGACTTTACCACCAAATACAACTATATTACCAATATGCACTTTAAATTCTATGTCATGGGCTTTAAAACAAACAATAATCTAAGTAAAAAGGCACAAAATACAAACTTTTACGGGGTTATCACCTATGCCCTTTTAGTTGTTGATGATGATATCCCTATCACTTACCAAGAATCAATACAAAGCTTGAAAAGTGACAAGTGGAAAAGTGTCATGGATGAAGAAATATAATCTCTCCAATAGAACATTTGAAAGCTAACACAATTACCGAAAGGTAAAAGAGAAATTGGATGCAAATGGATATTTACAAAGAAAGATGGATCTTCTAGTAAGAAAAATATTCGCTACAAGGAAAGGTTGGTAGCTAAAGGCTATGCTCAAAAGGAGGAAAACAACTACAATGAATTAGTTTCCCCTGTTGTGAAATATTCCTCCATTAGAATATTGTTGAAAATATTTTGATGTTTCGATATAACAAATTAAGTATTATTGAATTTTAAGATTTTATAAACATTTTTAAGGTATATTCGATTCAATTATTTGAATATCACAAATATTACTCCAAGTTTTTCAAAGGTCAATTTCAATCCTTATTAAAGTGTAAAATTGTGTTTTAAACTTAAAATATTTTTGAAACAATTTCTACAAAGTATTTCGAACCAAAATCAAGCCAAAAATTAATTTTTCAAAGGGATGTACCGATGCACTAATGAATGCATCGATACACACCTAATTTTATTGAACATCAAATACTTTTGATGTACCGATGCACATACCATGCATCGATTCACTACAAGTTTTTATGAAACATCGAATGCTTTTGATGTACCGATGCACAGATCATGCATCGATGCACTCCTGGCTCTTTTGAAACATTGAATGCAATTAGTGTACCGATGCACTAGGTCTTATAACGGTCGAAATATTTGAATTTTACACATAGTGTACCGATGCACCCTTAATGGTGTACTGATGCACACACGCTCCCAACTGTTTTATTTAATTTTTTCCACACAATAACGGCTCTATTGACTTCACCGATGATCCCCAATGTTCAGAAGTGATTCAAGGTGTATTTAAACAAGATCAGGAGCCATTGATCAAGAATAAGAAACAAGAATTGAGAAAGAATCAAAGAGAAAGCCTTAAACATCAAGTTTGAGCATTTCAAGCCTATTTTTCATTCAATATTCATTTTTCTTTCAAGAACACTTATTGTGCTTAATTGTATTCATTTTTTATTGTTCTTTCTTTGTTATAGAATTGTGCAAACATCTTACCTTGTGAGGTTTTTCTGTAAGTTTGCAAATTTGTGTATTTCTCTTTGGGAGAGAGTGTTCTCAAGAATTTGGGGTATAAATTTTGAGGGAGTTGTAAGGTTACTATTTTTCCTCAAAAGAAAGAACAAATTAGTGAATTTGTTGGAAAATCCTTAGTGTGTATAGCTAAGGTAGTGGACATAGACTTTGGTTGAGAAAGTCGAACCACTCTAAATCATCGTGCAAACATTTTCTATTTTCTGCAAAAACTTCCACCAAAATTTTTATTGTCAATTCACCCCTTATTGGCTATTTTGTCAATCGATTAACTCAACAAATATTGTTGGCCTTAATACACAATTTAATTTAGAGCTACCTTAATTTGGTGTAAAGATTACTTTCTTACACAATATTTGAAATAAGAGATCTATAAGACTCAGACAGAAGGATACAAAGATGGGGGTTATGAGAAATTGATTTGTAAGCTTAACAAGTCACTATATGGATTGAAGTAATCTCCGTGGTAGTGATACAAACGATTTGATAGCTTTATGAGAAGGCAGAAGTACACCAGAAGAAAATAAGATCATTGTGTGTATTTGAAAAAGCTATAAGATGGATCTTTCATTTATCTCTTCATGAATGTTGATCGATTCGAAGAGTCAAAATGATATAGAAAAATTAAAAGCTCAGTTGAATTAAGAGTTTGAGATGAAAACTCTAGGTGAGTCAAGAAGATTCATGGTATTAAGATAAGTAGAGATAAATAGATATACAAGCTTTGTTTAACTCAGAAGTAGTATCTTAAAAAGGTATTACAATATTTTGGCATGAATGAAGAAACCAAACATGTAAGTATCCCACTTTTTTCTCATTTGAAACTTAGTTCTTAGTTATCTCTTAAAACTAATGAATAACAAGAATATATGCAAAAAGTTTCATATGCTATTGCAGTTAGGAGTTTGATGTATGCGATGGTGTGTATGCATTCTGTCATTTCACATGTAGTTGGAGTTGTGAGCAAGTACATGCATGATCCTGGAAAAAGGGAATTGGCAAGTTGTAAAATAGATTCTACGGTATCTCTAATAAACCGTGGATGTTGGTTTAGTTGTTATATAAAGATAAAGAACTTGGCAATTTGTGGTTGAATATGTTGATTCCGACTATGCTGGTGATTTGAATAAGCGACGATCAACTACTGGGTATTTACTTACTCTTGCTAAAGCCCCAACGAGTTGGACGTCTACTTTACAGTCTACGGTGGCTTTGTTTACTACAGAGAAAGAGTATATGAGAATTTCAAAGGTTGTAAAAGAAGCAATTTGGTTTAACGGGTTGATAGAGGACTTGAGAGTTATTCAAAGTCACATTAGTCTCTATCGTGATAATCAGAGAGCTATTCATTTAGCGAAAAATCAAGTCTATCATTCAAGAACAAAGCATATCGACGTAAGATATCACTTTGTGTATGCGATCTTTGAAGAAGAAAAGATTCTACTTCAGAAGATTGCTACAACAGAAAATCCTGCAGATATGATGACTAAGGTGGTTACAGTAATCAAGTTCAATCATTGTTTGAACTTAGTTAACATTATGAAAGTTTGAGCACCTCGGGTGTACGATGCTTGTGAGAGCAATTAGAGGCACTACATAAAGATAACTTCATCAGATTTGGGAATTGAAGAAGTTGAGTAGGCTCGGTAATTTCAAGTCAAGGTGGGGATTTGTTATGTGTGTAGCTTGTAATTTTACAAGCTTAAAATTTGATAAGTACAAATATTGGTAAAAACTGGCAAGAATTCAAGTTTAAATTTACCACTAAAGAATTTAAGTTTAATTTCGCTACCACCAAAGAATTTATGTTGACAAGTTGGCAGGTTGGCAAGTGGATTGAAAAGGAGATGGGAAAATCACTAATTTGGTCCCTGAACTATGAGGTTATTTATAAGTCTAGTCCTTGAAGCTCAACTATAAATAGGCTTCATTCATCTTCATTTGAAATCATCCCAAAACTCATCTCTCTAATTTGTTTTTCTCCATTCTCCCACTTTGTAATATTTTGGGAATTCTAAGGAATTCCATTTGTTGTAATATTTTCTTGATAGTGAAGTTATCATCCGTTGGTGGTGCCCGAGTAGTTGACGGTATTTCATTGAACCTCTTAAATTTTGGTTTGTTCTCTTCATTATTGTTCTTTATTTGGTTTTTCATTGTGTTTCAATATTTAATAGTAATAGACGATATTTCGTTAAACCTAGTAAATTTTAATAGTTTTGATCTTGACATTTTAGATCAATTTCAAAACTACATTTGTGTAAAAAATAACTCAGTTTTTCCAGGAGAGCAATCACTGGAGAATTGCTTTTATGCTATTGCTGCAAAAGTATTTTACAAATGAATGTTTTCATCTTCTCCGTATTTATAGTTTAGTCCTTCACGTTGTTATATTATTATAAAAATGATTCTAGCCTTGAGATTTATTCTTCAGGTTGATTAATCTAGGCGTTTTTACGATTAACTTTTTGTTGGCTTCTATTATCTTGTAGTTATGCATTATCATGCCTTCAGAGGAATGAAATTGCATGATCCAAAAAAGAGGAATCGTATGAAAATTTGCAACTTACTGAACGAATAAGCAATCTCAACTACAATTGGCAGCTTCTCGCTCTGGTATGTCCCTCACTGTATATTTTTTTATTTTATGTTTGTTATACTTTAGAGACGATTTTGGGAAGACTCCGCTTTCCAAACAGAGTCTATTTGTTCCATATTCCTTAGTGTTTAACATAATATTAAACGAAGTAAAATTTAATAGTTGACTGTCATATATGCATAATCCGTCAGTCTATTAATAACCATGATAACTCTAAGTGTGACAACAACTATCCTACAATCGAATATTTATATTCTCTCTGTTTCTAGCTTTTACACTTACATTGCTCATCCTCCTCTACCTTTACTCCTTTTTTTATGTCATCTTTTTTCACATATAAATTTATTGGTTAACATCTGTTACTATACCAATTGCGACTCTTCATTAAAATTAGAAAAAGTAAACTGTTAAACAGTCGAGGTAATTAATTTATTTCCATAAATAATGTTAAATCCTCTAACATTATTAGCTCAATTCATTTTGGCATTGGGTTGACGTTGGCTTAAAAATGATTTAAGCCCAGTTGAGTTCACAGTGCAGGCACAGGCAGCAGAATACTTGAGGAAGAGAACGATGGAGAAACGCCGCAAACTAGAGACTAAGTCAGGGTATCAAATAGCGTTCGCGGTCACGTTTTTTGTCGCGTCGCATTTATTGTGGTTGCGGACATAATGGATGTCATCGCGTTCACTGCGGATGTCGCGGTCGTGAATTTTTTTTAAATTTTGTACAAGTTATCTTAAAACATAATAAAAATAATTATAATTATGAGAAATCATTTTTAATGATTTTTAAAATGTTTTTTTAAGCGAAATTGACATATATTTATATATATAATATAGTTTAACCAAATAGAAGACTTTAAAAATCCGATAATGGAATAAGATAATTAATTAATGATAACATTGTGAATACATTATTATTTAAAAGAAATAAGACTATCAACAATCAACATAGGAAAATCTAAGAAATTAAAATGGATAAAAAAATTTGTTATAACTATGAGATAAGAAATTATTTACCATTTTATGAAAGAGTTATTCTTCACTGAAAAACTCAAAATAATTTGTGTATATATATTAACAATGTATATCTCAAATGTACCTAACTATGTTAAGATGTACAATACTTAAAATAACACATACCTCGTGCAAGCAACCTAACTATGTCAAGATGTTCAACAATTTTCGTTATGGATGTCTCTCTTTTAATCTAAAACCAATCAAACAAAGTAAATTAAAATCCAAAAAATGCTAACTAATTAAATGCCATAGAAAAATAGATTTTTTTTGTAGGCAAAACATACCTTAGAAATGGGGTGGTAGCAGTTTCACCAATTAGTGGAATAACGAGGAAGATCAGATCCTTCACCTTCACTTTGAGAGTGATTTCCACTTGATCTCTGCGGTCTTTGTACAAAAATATATCCAAAAATGTAACATTTTCACCTTGGTTTTTAAATAATTGAGATGGAGGATATACTTGAGGAGTAGGATACATGTGAGATGGAGGTGGGTGATACATTGGTGACAGAGGGTACATTTGAGGATGATATGGCACACTATAATTAGGAAATGGTGGATAAAAACCATGTGAATGTTGAAAATATGAAGATTGTCCCGGTGGATAAAAACCATGAGTGCTAGTAGATGAATCGTTATACCCAGGGTTACTAGAAGTCGATCTTCTGCAAGAAGAAGAACCTTCAAAAGTATGTTTTCTGGTGTTTTTCCCTTTTACTTTTGATCGAGCTCTTGGTTCACTACTTTCTCTACTAGATGCAGCAGGCATATTTCTTTCGAATCCTGAGCTATCATGGAAATGTCCACTACCGGTATAAATATATTCTTCTCCATACCGATCAGAAGATCTAAATTCAGCTCCATCACCACTATGTCTATCATCGTCATCAATTGGACTTAAACCACCACCATCGAGCCCATCACCACTTTGACTTGGTATTGCACTAGAACTTGAATGAGATAAATTTTACTGTTGAGATTGATCATCAACATTCATTTCATCATCTGAGGTATCCACAGGCAACACAACAACATTTTCACTATATAATAATGGATTATCTTTCTCTTGAAGCCATTCTGATAGTGGATCAACATCTTCAAAGATATGATCAAGGCTGATAGGATTGTAACTAGTGTTTATATCATCAATGCTCATTTTTTTGCCTCATTTTAAGTCTCATATTATAATAGGTAAACACTAGTTTCTCAAGTTTTTTGTACTTCAACCTGTTTCTTGCTTTGGTGTGAATATAACTGAATGCCATCCAATTTCGTTCACAATTTGATGCAGAAGTTGTTTGACTAAGCACTTTAATTGCTAATCATTGTAATTCAGGAGTACATGTGCCATATATCATCCACCACTCAGCTGTATAATATTATTTAAATTTCAAACTAACATCAAAATGTACAAATATAATTAAATAATAAAAAGTAAATAATTTAATTAACTATTCACCCGGGATTCATTTGATTCCAAGCTCGTTGTGCCTGTGGAGTACCAAATGTCTCGTATTTACTTCGAAATAGTAACAACTACATAAATAAAAGTTTAAGTAAAAATGAGAAAAATATTTCAATTTCAAATTATTTAACTAAGTTACAAATAACAGTACTTGAATGAATCTAATCTGATTTGATTATCAATAGAAGGTTATAATCTTTCAATCACTAATCTTGTTCCTTCTAATGATTCTACTAATACATTCTCAGAATGCTCCACCCCAAATTGGAATTGAGGATTGAGGAAATAACCTAATCATAATTTATGCTCAAATGATAATAATATAAATTCTAAAACTTAAAATAAAAAATAAAAAATAACTCTTAATTATATGATATATTTTATCTTACCAGCTGAATGCAAGTCGGAATGCATAAAATTCCATCTATTGTCAATAATTCTTTCATACTCAATGGAATATCGACAATTTTCCTTAATTGCTCGTTTAGCTCTATCAACGGCCTCATAAATAAAGCTCATTGTTGGTTTTTCATCACCGTCCACAAGCCTTAGAACTTTGACTAGGGGTTCGTAAACTTTTATGATATCAACGACATTTTTCCAAAAATCTTTTCCCAAAATAATTTTTTCGGCTTCATAAGCAAGCCCTGATTTATGTTGTCCCCATTTTGATTCTCTGAATTCCTATATTTAAAAAAATCAATAACATAATTTAACTTATTCAAAATTGGAACTAATAAAATCATTAAATATTGTTATATTTGAGTAACTGTATTAACTATTAATAAAATGCCGACCTTTGACTTAAACATCTCTCTCAAACCTTGTTTTTGCCTTGTTATCTCCTCAAGTTGTATAAAATGAGTAGCGAATCGAGTAAGAGCAGGGCGAAGAATGTTCAAAACATTTTGATGTTTCGACATAACAAATTAAGTATAAATGAATTTTAAGATTTTACAATATTTTTCAAGGTATATTCGATTCAATTATTCGAATATCAAAATATTATTCCAAGTTTTTCAAATGTCAATTTCAACCCTTACTTAAGTGTAAATTGTGTTTTAATCTCAAAATATTTTTGAAACAATTTTACAAAGTATTTCGAGCCTTAATCGAGCCAAAAATAATTTTTAATAAAAGGGTTTCGAGAAAAACCATAATACCCAAAGGGTATCGATACCCCCTCCTAGGGTACCAATACCCCTATGTGATTTTTGGCTCTGAGAAAAACAGAATGCCCTATGGGTACCGATACCCTCTCATGGGTACCGATACCCCTAGTCAAATAACGGTCGAAATATTTGAATTTTACACTGGGTACCGATACCCCCACGCTCCCAACCAAATTTTTAAATGATAATTACACAATAACGGCTCTATTGACTCCACTAACGATCCTCCACGTTCATAAGTGATCCAAGGAGTATTTAAACAAGATTAGGAGCCGTTGATCAATAACAAGAAACAAGAATTGAGAGAAATCAAAGAGAATCAAAGAGAAGAATCAAACCTCAAGTTTGAGCATTTTCAAGACTACTTCATTCAATATTCAATTTTGCTTTCAAGAACACTTATTGTGCTCAATTGTATTATTCTTGAGTGTTCTTTCTTTGTTCTAGAATTGTGCAAACATCTTACCTTGTGAGGTTTTTCTGTAAGTTTGCAAAATTTGTATTGTTCTCTTTGGGAGAGAGTGTTCTCAAGAATTTGAATTATAATTCTTGAGGTAGTTATAAGCTTACTCTTTGTCCTCAAAAGAAATAAAAAATAGTGAATTTGTGGAAAATCCTTAGTGTGGATAGCTAAGGTAATGGACGTAGACTTTGGTTGAGAAAGTCGAACCACTCTAAATCGTTGTGCAAATATTTTCTATTTTCTGCAAAAGCTTCCACCAAAATATTTATTGTCAATTCACCCCACTCTTGGCTATTTCATCGATCAATTAACTCAATAATTGGTATCAGAGCCTCACTCATTTGAAGGTTTAATCACCTCTTGAGTCGATTCGGGAAGAGTTATATCGATATTCAAGTCATCAATGGCCTCCACTTCAAACTCCGACTTCAGTCTTGATTCATTGCCCGTCAACAAGCCTCATTTCTTCAATAGAGCTAATTATGCTTATTGGAAGAATATAATGATGTAATTCATTCAACCAAGTGACATGGGAGCATGGAATATCATAGAAGACGGATACATCAAACCTTCCACTCATCCAAGATTGTGGAGTGAAGGAGAGACAAGAATGTTCCAGCTCAACTCAAAGGCTATCCATATTATTTTTTATGCTCTTGGACCAGATGATTATGAGAGAGTTTCATCTTGTACAACCACCAAGGAGATATGGGATAAACTACAAGTCACTCATGAAGGCACATACGAGGTAAAAGAATATAAAATTAGTCTCCTATATCATTGCTATGAAAATTTCAGGATAAAACCGGATGAAGACATCAAAGCTATGATGGATAGATTTTCAACGATTGTCAAGGGTCTCAAATCATATGAAGAGATCATTCCAAACGAAAAGCTTGTAAGGAAGTTAGTTTAATCTCTTCCAAAAGCTTGGCAATCAAAGAAAACGACAATTATCGAGGCTAAGAACTTAAAGTCTTTAACTCTTGAGGAGTTAATTGGTTCACTCCTCACTCATTAAATGATGCTTCAAGATTAAGGTAGACCTCGAGAAGATTGAAGAACCAAAGAAGGAGATGGGGAAGAAGAAGAACGTTGGAGTTGCTCTCAAATCTATAAGAGATGAGAGTGATTCGGATGAAGATAACGATGACGATGATGAGGAAATGACATTATTTACCAAACGGTTCAAAAAATTAATGAGGCGCAACCGAGGAAGAAAATTCAAACGAAACGAAGGCTTCAAAATGAACCAAAGAAGAAATACCCTATTATTTGCTATGAGTGCAAAAATTTGGGTCATGTCAAATATGATTACTCGCAATTAAAGAAAAAGGGTCAATCCAAGAAGAAGCACAAGGCTCATGTGGTAACACGGAGCGATGAGGAAGGTTCCGATGAAGAGGAACAAGAAGTAGCAAACTTGTGCCTGATGGCCATCGGGGAAAACTCTCAGGTAACCTCTAACTCATTTTATTTAGATGATTTATCTTATGATGAGTTATTAGAGGATTATAATGGATTGGATTCGAACTATAAGACTTAATTTTCAAAATACAAAAATGATATTTCAAAATTGAAAAAATGAAAATAGTCTTATGTCCAAAACCAACAATGATCTTGAAAGTAAGATTAAAGAATTGTAAATCAAAATTGAAGATTTTAAAAAGAAAAATATTGATTTGCATAACTTACTTTCAAAAGTTCATGACGATCATCAAAAGAAAATTGATGATCTTAAAGCTTCTTTTAATAAAGTTGGAACAAAACATTTTGAAAAAGGAGAAAATTCAAAATCCAACTTTGTTAGAAAAAGTTTAGAAATTACAATCATAGAGGTCCCCAAATAACCTCTAATGGAAAAGTCTTTAGAAGTATGTGGGTTCCTAAAGAACTCATTACTACTAAAGATAAGGATATCCTACACAAATGGATACCCAAGGGAACTAGAATTTTGGAAACTAATGAATATGGACCCAAAAGAATTTGAGTACCAAAAATCAAAAATTAATCTATGTTTGTAGGAAAAGGAGCATTGCTACAAGGCACGGGAAAAAAATTCAAACTCATGGTACCTTGATAGTGGATGCTCAAGACACATGACCGGAGACAAGAGCCGGTTCATAAAGCTTAACGAAAAAAATGGAGGATATGTGACTTTTGGTGATAATTCAAAAGGTCACATTAAAGGTATAGGCACAATAGGTAATACCTCTTCCATACAAATTAAAAATGTTTTATATGTGAATGGGTTAAAGCACAATCTATTGAGTATTAGTCAATTACGCAATAAGGGATACAATGTCATGTTTGAAACTAATGGTTGTAAAGTCATTGACATTGCATCTAATTGGATTATGCTTCTTGGTCATAGAATATGAAACATTTACATGGTGCATTTAGATTCTATTAATATGACTAATTTATGCCTAGTTGCTAAGGATGAGCATGATAGTTGGTTATGGCATAGGAGACTATGACATACTAGCATGAGTGTTCTACAACGACTAATTCAATGAGATTTAGTAAAAGAGTTGCCTAAGCTGAAATTTGATAATGATAAAATCTATGATGCTTGTGCTAAAGGAAAACATAGAAGAGCTTCCTTTAAGTCCATTAATGTTGTATCAACTAGTAGAGTATTACAATTGATCCATATAGATCTTTTTGGGCCAATTAGGAATGATAGCTTGGGTGAAAAACAATATTGCTTTGTATTGGTAGATGACTATTCTAGATTTACTTGGGTTCTATTTTTAAGTACTAAAGATGAAGCATTAGAAAAATTCATCACGTTTTCAAAAGTAATCCAAAATGAAAAAGGTTACTCCATAACTAGTGTTAGGAGTGATCATGGTACTGAATTTAAAAATCTTGAATTTACTGATTTTTGTAATTCAAATGGTATTAGCCATAATTTTTCAGCAACTAGAACCCCTCAACAAAATGGAGTTGTTGAGAGGAAAAAATGAACTTTAGAAGAAATGGTTAGAACCATGCTTTGTGAAAACAATTTACCAAAATATTTTTGAGCGGAAGCCACAAATACCACCTGTTATATTATTAATCGAGTAATGATTAGGCCTATTTTAAAGAAAACTCCATATGAAATTTTCAAAAATAAAAAGCCTAACATTAGTTATTTTCGTCATTTTGGATGTAAATATTTTGTTTTAAACAATGGTAAAGAAAATCTTGGCAAATTTGATGCTAAAAGTGATGAAGGCATTTTTCTGGGTTATTCCTTAAATTCTAAAGCTTATCGAGTATTTAATAAAAGAACTTTTGTAGTAGAAGAGTCTATACATGTTGTTTTCGATGATAATCCTCTTCCGAGGAAGGATTCTTATGT
Organism: Hibiscus syriacus; assembly: GCF_006381635.1. Lineage (NCBI taxonomy): Eukaryota > Viridiplantae > Streptophyta > Magnoliopsida > Malvales > Malvaceae > Hibiscus > Hibiscus syriacus. Next base: position 1,304,003 of record NW_024062639.1, read on the forward strand.
GAATGATGATGTAGGTATTATAAAAGAAAATGACGTTAGACATGACGTTGGAGAACCATCATCAAATGAAGAAACAAAATATGAGGAAACTCATGATGTTCTCGAGAATCCAACCATTGAAGAAAGGGAAGTCTCTTACCCAAGAGAATACAACTATGTCAAGGATGGTGAGATAATAGGTGATCCATCCAAATGGGTAACGACTCGATCTTCTCTTAGAAATATTTGTAATTATGTTGCATTTATCTCATGCATAGAGCCTAAAAATATTAAAGAAGCATTAAATGATGCGCATTGGATTATGTCTATGCAAGAAGAGTTAAATCAATTTGAGAGAAGTTGAGTATGGATATTAGTTGAAAGGCCTAGTAAAAAATCTATTGTAGGTACTAGATGGGTATTTAGGAATAAGCTTGATGAAAGTGGTAATATAGTAAGAAATAAGGCTAGACTTGTTGCTCAAGGCTATACTCAAGAAGAGGGCATAGACTATGATGAAACATATGCTCCCGTAATAAGAAAGGAAGTAATTAGAATGTTATTAGCATTTGCATGTTTTCATGAATTTAAATTATATCAAATGGATGTTAAAAGTTCATTTTAAATGGTTTTATAAAAGAAGAAGTGTATGTAAAACAACCTCCTGGTTTTGAAGATTCAAAATTTCTAGATCATGCTTTTAAATTGACAAAAGCACTTTATGGCTTAAAACAAGCTCCTAGAGCTTGGTATGAAAGATTGTCAAACTTTTTGATAGAAAAAGGTTTTTCAAAAGGGAAGGCTGACACTACATTGTTTTAAAGCATAAAGGTAAAGATTTATTAGTAGTTCAAATTTATGTTGATGATATAATATTTGGTTCTACTAATGATGTTCTTTGCCAAGAATTTTCTAAGCTAATGCAGAGTGAATTTGAGATGAGCATGATGGGGGAGCTCTCATTTTTCTTGGGACTCCAAATCAAGCAAAGAAAAGATGGCATCTTCATCAATCAAGCAAAATACGTCAAGGATATGCTCAAGAAATTTGGATTGGAAAATGGGAAACCTCATGCCACTCCAATGAGCTCATCAACAAAGCTTGACAAAGATGAAGGAGGTAAATGTGTGGATGTTAAATTATATAGATCCATGATTGGTTCATTGTTTTATCTAACCGCAAGTAGACCAGACATTATGTTTAGTGTTTGCTTATATGCTAGATTTCAATCATGCCCTAAGGAATCACATTTACTAGCTGTTAAGAGTATCTTTAGATACTTTTAAAGACACTCCTAGTTCAGGACTTTGGTATCCTAGAGACTCTAGCTTTAGCTTGCATGCCTTTTTTGATACGGATTATATTGGATGCAAAATAGATATGAAAATCACCTCTGGTACTTGTCAATTCCTAGGAAATATGTTGATTTCATGGTTTTCAAAGAAACAAAATTGTGTTGCATTATCTACCACTGAAGCGGAATACATTTCAACCGGTAGTTGTTGTGCACAAGTTTTATGGATGAAACAACAACTTTTAGATTATGGAATTGAAATAGATACCATACCTATCAAGTGTGACAATAATATGCTATTTGTCTCACTAAAAATCTCATCCAACACTCTAGAACTAAGCACATTGAAATTAGACATCATTTCATTAGAGACAATGTCGCTAAAGAAGATGTAGTTCTAGAATTTGTTGATACTTTGCACCAATCAGCGGATATTTTTACAAAACCTTTAGATAAAGAAAGATTTTGGACACTTAGAAGAGAATTAGGTTTAACTGACATATCTTCACTTAGTGTTTAAAATAATTTTAGCACTTTTAATTAGAAATGAAAAATGCTTATAATATTTTTTATTGCATTCTTTGTTATTAGTTAGGGGGAGTTTATGATTCTTAGTGAAAATTAATTATATGTTCAAATTATGTTTAAGGATAAATTTGATTGATTGAACATAATTAATTTTCGTAATATGAGTTGCCAAAACCACTAGAGCAAATTAATTTAGCATTTTGAGTGTCTAAACACATATTTTTAACTTTTATGCGCGCTAGGTATCGATACCCCCATTGAATGGGCACTGATACCCTCCTTGAACGGGTATCGATACCCCCCTGAGGGTACCGATACCCCCTTTGGGTTCTGGTTACAAAACTCCCAAGAACTCCATTTGTGCCAAAACCCTCTCTTCTTCTCTTTAACTCCATACGCCCCTTCTCTCATCCCTAATCTCTACTTTGCCTAAAAACAACGGTTTTAAGTCGGATTTCACTCAATTTTCAACTTCTAAACCTGCTAGCATCATTAATTTCGTGCGAACAACATCACATTTCTCACTCAATCTTCATATTTCAAGGTAACTTTTCTAAAAACTCTATTTTATTGATTTTTGAACTTAGGACTAGTTTTGATTAGTTCTAGGTTGAACTATATATCGGGTTTTGATCATATGATGTTTCTAAACTTGATTCTACAACCAATTTCATAAAAAAAAAACAAAATTTGATCAAAAATATTTTTAATTCGAAATAAAAAAAAATTGTTTTGATTTTAAAATTGTTGTTTTTGATTTAATTGTGTTTTGAAAACTAAATATTGATTTCAAGCATTGTTTTCAAACAAAATTTTTAAAATTACCCATTAGGAATATTTAGAGAACCTTGATATATTGAGGACTCATTTGAGTTTTGGGAATTGATTGTATTGCATACATATGTTTTAAAATTGCAGGTATCTATTCTACTCCGATTTCTTGAAATCATGTCTCAAAAACACCCTAGGACATCCTCTAGTCGTTCAAACCAACTACCTAACCCACCTCTAAATCCACCTCCAATTCAATAAATTCCTAATCCTGATGATCCTGATATGACTATTCGCAATGGTGCTTTAACGAACCTGGTCATAGACAAAATCTCTTCTTTAGGTATTCTCAGTATTTTGAGTCATACAAAATCCGGGAATAACGTATTCCTTCTCTTCGAGCTATAAAGCAATAAACTTTAGATATTTTCCTACTCTTCAAGATTGGAAATTTGATAAACTTTTTCATCTCGAACCAGTAGTTTACCAACAACTTGTTCGAATTTCCTATTCAAATGTTGTTTGTATTCAAAACCGAGCTAGAGCCGAAACAATAGGAATTTGATCCTATCTTCTAGGTCGATTCATTTTTATTGACTCATCCTACATTGCTAATGCATTTGGATTAGATAATGATGGATTAGATAATGAAAAAGAAACAATAGGTTCTCCTTACAAGGTCAAGTCTAGTGTGAGTGTGTTAGATCACCAAGATCGTTTTCTTCATCTGATGGTCTCTTGGTGGTTTAGACCATTTGGAGGCAAATACTCCACTTTTAGAGCCTTAGACCTTTGGTGGATACATTGTATCCAGAATAATAGGAAAATAAACCTACCAAAATTATCTTTTTCAAACTCGTTAAAACCGTAAACCTTGTCCCTAATAAGAAAGTTTATGAAACTCTAGTTTACGGTTGTCTTCTGAGTAACTTGTTTATCAAAGCCGAGCTTAGAGTACGGCTCGATGTAGCCATCCCTCTAAAAAAACAAAATCAACTTGACATCTTTAAAGAAATCGGCATGGATTTTGGATAAGGAAACTAATCAATGGGTTCGAACAACTGAGAAAATTCCGGGAGCTAGTTCTTCACGAGCTCCACCAACACTGACAGCAGACGATGATCCCGAACTTCAACAACTTATACAAGATACTGACGATGAAGTTCCTGACGACGATTCGGCACATCAAGAAGATCAAGTGCCTCCATACTTTCATTCATTTTTTGAGACATTTGATCTGAGGTCTGCATCCATTGAGTCCCATCTTACTGCTATGGGGGCTCAATAACAGGAGATGAACGAACATTTAGATGCTCTCATACTCGAAATACGAGAATGATATCCTCCTCCTCCCGATCCTCCTATGGATTAGACCTTGCCTTGCTTTAGTTTTCTTAGATTGATTTAGAACTTATTGTTAAACATTTTGATGTTTTTGGATTTGTTTTGGATGTTCGAACTTAATACATATATTTGGTTTGTTTGAATTTTTTAATTTGATTTTAAGTTTTGAATCATTTACATCATATTAGAATATGACCAATTACCATTGCATATTATTAATGAATATTGATTTATGAAACTAATGGCTAACCTTTCTCTTGATTGTGATCTTAGCAGCTTAAGCTTTAAATTTCTAAATATCAATTGGCTAAATTTTTTTTTTCAAAAACCTTGTTTAAAAACGTTTAACGAGTCTTTTTTATTTAACAAAAAGGGGGAGAAGGTGTTATATAGTAAGGGGGAGTAATAATTTTCAAAATTAATTTTGATTTTCAAAATAATTTTTCTAAGAAAATCTTGATTTTCAAAATAATTTTTCTAAGAAAATCTTGATTTTCAAATTACTTAAAATTACAAATGTTTTGTTATATCAAAAAGAGGGAGATTGTTGAAAACATTTTTATATTTCAATATAACAAATTAAGTATAAATGAATTTTTAATATTTTACAATATTTTTCAAGGTATATTCGATTCAATTATTCGAATATCAAAATATTACTCCAAGTTTTTCAAATGTCAATTTCAACCCTTACTTAAGTGTAAAATTGTGTTTTAATCTCAAAATATTTTTGAAACAAATTTTCAAAGTATTTCGAGCCTTAATCGAGCCAAAAATAATTTTTAATAAAAGGGCTTCGAGAAAAACCAGAATACCCAGAGGGTACCGATACCCCTCCTAGGGTACTGATACCCCTATGTGAATTTTGGCTCCGAGAAAAACAGAATGCCCTATGGGTACCAATATCATCTCATGGGTACCGATACCCCTAGTCAAATAACGGTCGAAATATTTGAATTTTACACTGCAGGTACCGATACCCTATGGAGGGGTACCGATACCCCCACGCTCCCAACAAGATTTTTAAATGCTAATTACACAATAACGGCTCTATTGACTCCACTAATGATCATCAACGTTCAGAAGTGATCCAATGAGTATTTAAACAAGCTTAGGAGCCATTAATCAATAACAAGAAACAAGAATTGAGAGAGAATCAAAGAGAATGCATCAAACCTCAAGTTTGAGCATTTTCAAGAATATTTCATTCAATATTCATTTTTGCTTTCAGGAACACTTATTGTGCTCAATTGTATTATTCTTGAGTGTTCTTTCTTTGTTCTAGAATTGTGCAAACATCTTACATTGTGAGGTTTTTCTGTAAGTTTGCGAAATTTGTATTGTTCTCTTTGGGAGAGAGTGTTCTCAAGAATTTGAGTTATAATTCTTGAGGGAGTTGTAAGGTTACTCTTTATCCTCAAAAGAAATAAAAATTAGTGAATTTGTGGAAAATCCTTAGTGTGGATAGCTAAGGTACTCTAAATCGTTGTGCAAATATTTTCTATTTTCTGCAAAAGCTTCTACCAAAATTTTTATTGCCAATTCACCCCCCTCTTGGCTATTTCGTTGATCGATTAACTCAACAAAGAATTTGCTTACCGTGAGTATACTTCTTCATCAAATCAACGGTCCAAATATGATTATATATGAAGCGGGTCACTTTCTTCGCTTCTTCTAACAGTTTTACTACACTAGACTTTTTTCCAATATCCTCAAGATATAAATCTAAGCAGTGAGCAGCACATGAGGTCCAATAAAGATGGTTTCTTTTTAACATTAATCTTTTCCCAGTGGCTTTCATTGCTACCTCATTGTCGGACACTATTTGGATAATGTATTCTTCCCCAATTTCTTCAACAACTTTGTCTAACAAATTATAGTAGAATTCAGCATCTCTACTACGAACGCTCAAGACATCCACAGATTTCTAAAATACAGCTCCTTTACTACAATAAATAAGGAAGTTGATGATGTGCATTTGATTTAAACTATTGGTCCAACCATCATACATCAGAGTCGCACTCAGTTGTTTCCAATGTGTCTTCAGTTCATTTACCCATTAACGAACTTGTTCATACTACGATGTCAAATACACATCAGAAATCGCATAAGGTGTTGGGAGCTTTACACCTAGTCCAACTTCCATTGATACTGGAATTAAGTTATACAACCAAGGCGAGCTTGCTAATCGAAAAGGAAGGCGATCGTATATTATAAATTTCGAGACTGCTTCACCCATCTTTTTATGTAATGTCTTTAAAACAGACTCGCTAACCTTTGGTTGTCTTGAGCTTTTGCTCTTAACTAATTCAGGTATAGTTCCCCTTAAACTAAATTCATATATTTCTTTGTGATATCTTCCACGTGATCCAAGAAAAGAAGATTGTCCTTCTTAATAAATGTTATCCCAACCACCCGTACTTTGTCTGAATTATTCTCTTCTATGACATTTGTGTTGTGATTGGATACTTTCTTGAGTGGCTTGTCTCATAGCAGAAACATCATCTACAAATTCATCATCTTCTTCCCTTAATTGTGATAAGAATTTATTTGCTCTCCTTTTTTTGTCCATTTTCTTTTCCTTGGCTTCTTTAAGTAATTTCATCACGCTTTCTCTAATGATACCTGTAATCAAATAAATATAATTCACACTATTAATAATGTATAATCTTTATTATTAACATTTAAAAATAATTATTTTTTCTAAAGAAATTATAAAGTATCACTATCACATATTCACATACCAGTGACATTAGGACATAGTGTGACTTCACAGGTTTTATGAGCAATGTGCTCTTTAAACAGTGTTATTCCTCCTTTCATAACTTTGTCACAAAGTTTACATACAACATTTCCTTTCGTATTTGGAACTGGATCTCCAAAGTGCCAACCTATATCTCTACTCGGTGCACTTTCTAATCCTTCAGTCAGGATCTTTTCAATACGTGGTGGCATGCTTCAATTTCAATAAAAACTGAAATTAATATATATGTAAAGTTAAACAAAAATATAATTTAATTTTAAACTTCAATTATTATTTAATTATAATAATTTAACATGTTAATAAAAATGTAATGAAATACGAAAAATGAAGGTTAAATGGAATCTAAATAAATTTAAAGAACATAAAATGATTAAATCAAATAGAATTAAAATAAAAGTGTAAAATTTAAATATTAAAAAATTTTGATTAATAAAATTAGGACTAAATTAAATGAAAATTAAACTTTACTATCTAAATTAAGAATTAAATTAAAGAATTAAAAAGATGAGAGATGCTAAAATTATAATTAAAAATTAAAAATTGTTTTCTGAAAATAAAAATAGAAAATATTTTCTAAAATCAAACATATTCTAAATTTTAGTCTGATTTATGGATAAACTACACCTACAGCCAGTGGATTATTGGTTAAATTATGTTTCAGTCACTGAAATTAGAAAATGACTTTTCCATCCCTTGATTAATCATTTTTATTATTTCAATCACTATACTATTAACTTCTAAATCAAAAATGATGTGGTTATTAAATATTGGTTTGATAATAAAATTTATCTGAATTACTTGTATTTTATTAATTTAATGTATAATTATAAAATATGATTTTTAATATTTTTTATATTTTTTCAATTTGGTTTGAATATATAAAATTTAACATGGAAAAATTTCAACTTTAATATTATTGTGTGTCCTATTTAAGAACTCTAAACTCCAAGCTATAACATCTAAACTCTAAAATATAAACCTTAAAATCTTCTAGAATATAAACTCTACAATCTTGTCTGTTTTAATTTTAAACCTTAATTATATACTCTAATTTCTAAATTATAAACCCCACGTACTAAAATCTTAAATTCTAAAGTTTAAATATCATATAATATTTAAACAGATAAAATTATGAAATTTTAAATTTCATATGTATATTCTCTTAATTTAGCATGCTTTTATGCAGAGTGGATGCATGAAGGGTACAATTTAATTGTTTTTATCCATTATAATGTTTCTTACAATAAATGCAGCCTGAAAATCCTTTCTAAATTGTCGGCTACAACCATATTTGTAAACTCATGCTAACTTATAAATCTTAAATAAAATATGACAATATTAGAACCTAATTTGTAAAACAAATCTTCATCACCAGTTTGTTGTGTGCTTGGGAAGCTTACATGTGGGAAGTTTTTCAGAATCGGAGTCGGAGGAGTTTCAGATCGATCAAATAGAGTTTGAATCAAAAAGAGAAATCCCTATGGAGGGTGAAACAATAAAGACGGTGGAGCTAGAGACTCGTGAGGAACCGGGCGGTTTGCGTGGATCTGAAAAAGGGAGACGTGTGTAGGAAGATTATAAGGCCCACCCTACACTCCATCAGATGATTATTTTACTGAAAGCCCAAGCAAAAACACAACCTGCTTCCCACTCTTTTTCGGTTAAATTCATTACATTAGTTTCTCAAACACATTTCACTCTTTTTCGATTCTTCCCATCCCCACTCCCCAGTTCACTATTCTTCACCCCCACCCATTTCACTCTTCTTCAATCTTCACTCATTTTTTGGCTAGATGATATTTCTTTTTTCTAAACAAATTTTCCTAAGCTAAGCAGAAAAAAAAAACTTATATAGATTATTTGATTTTTTAGTTTTACCTTCTTAAATGGAAGCGGAAGCTTGATGTCTTGATCTACTCCTTCATCGGTGGTGAAGCTCGAAGGATAGAAGATTTCGACCCAAGAGCTTTGTTTTTCTAGCTCATCCCCTTCCCGATTGATTTTTTGTAAGATATGCGGGTATTTGATGTTCTACCGTCCACTAAATAGTCTCTATTTTGTAAGCTTATAAGTTGTAAGCCATTTTTTTCTTTCTTTTCACTTTTCAGTATACTTTTGCCTTGAATTGAATAGAGATTGTTTATTTCTTTTGGCTTTTGCAGACTGTAACTTACAGGGAATATATTCCCTTCATTTTCATTTTTGTTTTTTATACGGTTGATTGCAGTTTTGTTTTTGTCTTGGAATTGCATCCCGTTATCGGCGCAATCGTTCGTTTCCCGTTAAATTGCGGGCGCAATCGACCGAGATTGGTGTGAATCCGTGACTCACTACAAAAACCATGAAAACCGTTTCGGACGGTGGCGCGACCGCAATATCACGGCCACTATTACATTTTCGGAACGCTATTTGATACCCTGCTCTAAGGTGTAATACAGCACCTTGTGATACCAGCACTCCGTACTTGAGGAAGAGAATGAGTGAAATAGAATCTAAGCCGGAGGGAGTGCAGTTCAGCGTTAGTGAATCTTAGCAAACTGCGAACGGAAGGCTTCTACATCCAATTCCCATGCACCAAGCACAATGAGTACACATTGAAGTTTTTCTCTGCATGCTTTTAATTTTACTCTTAGATTAACATGGTATGAGTTTCCTGAGAAATAAGCTGATTTATGATATTAATTAGTAATTTTTTAATCCTTGCCAGGATTGCGATGGGCTAACAAATTATAAAATTCAAGTAAGCAAGTTTGGAAAAAAAATGCTAATTTTTTAGGATTAATATTTAAACACTATGATATAGTAAAACAACATATACTGATAAATTAAAAACAACTTACCTATCACAAACCAAATCATCTCAGTAGATAAAGGAATGTTTATTATTCTTAGTGGTTTTGAGTTTGAACACCAAAGACTGTAGTGGGGTGATTGAGTGTTCATTGTCAAATGGTTGAGAGTATTTAGAACATATACTATTTTGTAATCACTTTAACTTGATGAAAAAGTAACTTACCTATAGATATCTTATTGATTTAAAAAAAAACTAACCGTTTTCTCTCAAAAACTTTAAAGTCGTTTATCTCTTTTTTTATTCTTGGTTTATATATGACGACACTGGTCTTTATACTGGTTGTCGTTGTTGATATTTATGATTTTCTTTTAATTTCTTATATCACATATTTATTTTATTTTTTAGTTTTCAATAACTCTGTTTTTATGATACGATTTCTTTTACTTTCATGACACTTTTATCTCTGTCTTTATGACACTTTTTCAATTATTTGACCGTTATTTTAGTTTATCTTTTTTTTTCTCAAGGTTGGATATGACATTGTCACGACTGATCAAAATGATGCTTATTTGTTATTATGATGATATTCTTTGCTTTAGACCCTCGTATTGGATTTGGATACGCGATTTGTGTTTGTGAATAGTTTTTTACTTCGCTCGATTCTAATTTGTGATTTTTCGGTGGTCTTTCAGTAGAATTGTCTACTTTTGTGACTCGTTTGTCGATGTAATCAAATCTATTTGTATCTATCTTTTGTTCGAATTTTTTCGTTAAGTTTTTAACTTTTTCATTGTATGTTCCTTGCGTGGTAAATTATGTGATTAGTTTATAGTTATGGTCATAAACAATCATTATAATTTTGGATATTTCATCTTTCTAATAAAACTAACGACTTCTACTAAAAAAAGGGTAAATTACACTATTCCTCTCTGAACTATATTTTCTCTTTTATTTTTCTCATTGTACTTTCAATTTTTCTAATTTACTCAATAAAATTCTGAAACTGCTCATGTTTTGATACACTTTGAATTATTTTTATTATTATTTATGTATGACATGACATTTTTATTATTATTTAATATAAAATAATTGAAAATATAAAAATAAAACAGAAGGTGGCTGACCATCACCGTCAATCGCCGTAGACAGTGGTTGTTCGGTCCCAAATTCCATGGGACAGTTGGTCTCGACCCCCTGATTCTGAATCTGGTGGTTGTTTCACTAAAAATGTCCTAAAACTCGTGAATCTCGACTAAAATGTTTCGGCTTCCTCACTATCAATCTCCAATTCGTGGACTTCAGAGCAAGTTCCGACAAAATGGAGGTCGGATTCAGACTCAAGGTGTCGAGGCGAAGCGACCCATGAATTTGGTACATAACGACCACCATATACGACGGTTAACGATGGTCAGTGGTGGCATCCAATCAGCTTCTGTTTTTATTTGATATTTTCAATTATTTTATATTGAATAATAATAATAATAATGACATGTCATATATAAATAATAATAAAATAATTCAGAATGATCAAAACAGGAGCAATTCGAAAGTTTAGTGAGTAAATTAAAAAAATTAAAAGTACAGTGAGTAAATTAGGAGCAAGTATAATTGAGTGAATAATGGTTTAATTTACCCAAATAAGAAAAATCTTATCGATTTTAAAATTTTGCATTCACAACAAGTATAACTATACTGATAAATTTAAGATATAGTTAAATTATTAAAATAATAATTGTATAAAAAATATGAAAGTGTAAGAAAATTTCTTAATTTTTTTAGGTAAATTACATCATTCTTCATTGAACTTTACTTTTTCTTCTATATTTTACTCATTGTACTTTTAGTTTTTCTAATATACTCATTAATCTTTCAAATTGCTCATGTTTTAATCACTCTGAATTATTTTCTTATTATTTATGTATGATGTGACATTTTTATTATTATGAAATATAAAAATAATTTAAAATAAATAATAAAATAATATTTATTATTATTAAATTTATAAAAACTCAAAATAATCACCGCCCACCGTAGACCACCATGGACACAGAAAATAATAATAAAATTATTCATATATTCATATAAAAATAATAACAAAATAATTCAAAATGATCAAAAGAGAAGCAATTCGAAAGTTTAATGAGTAAATTAGAAAAACTAAAAGTATAGTATGTAAAATAGGAGAGAGATAAAAGTTTAGTGAGGAATGGTGTATTTTAACCTATTTTCTATCGTTGTATTCCTCCAATGTACATATGGATTGGAACATATTTGGTGGTGTCCTGGCAACCGAAGAAGTTTACTTATTTATGGTCCCACATTTGCTATTTGCACTGCATATCCCAGAACAATTTTTTTTCTTTGTAGTTCTGCGTTTGATTGCTTATTTATGGAAAATGAATTCTACTCTTCTAAACATATAAAGATATGATAATATACTATACAATAAACTTGAAAATATCTAATTAAAATGTGAATACACGTTTGTATGTGAAAATATCTAATTAATGGTAGTTTACAAGGCTTCTAGGCTTGGTTTTCACATACAAATCGAACATCTTTGGCTGATTTTGCTTCTTCATCTATCTTTAAACGAGACTCTTCCTTTTTTTTTTTCTTCCTCAACCCAACCCCTCATTCTTTTTATTCAACCCTTCTAAATGTTACCACAAGAAGTGGGTAAACCTTTGACTACATAGATAACATGACTACTGTGGGTTTTTCAGGTGTATAGGATCATGTCAAACAAAACCATTTTTGCAAATCTTTGATGAAAACCTACAATATAATATGATGTTCTTCAGCTTATAATTTTGGTTTTTCCAGTGTTTGTTTTAGGATTTATGTATAAACCCTAAATTGATTTTAACTCAAATGATAGACTAATGGACAACTGGTTTCTTCAATAGGGAATTCATGATTGTCCTCACAAGGTTGTGAGATTTGTAAATTCATTGACAAGTTTTTGATTTATACTAGTTGATGAAATCAGAAAAGAGTATCGGATCAATTTTCTCGTTCGAAGGACAACGTTGAGCGGTGGGTAGAAGAAATTCTGCGAAGAACACAATTTACCCCATTGTTTCCATATGACAATTAATGGATGAAATGAATTCAAGCATATTAAAATTTGATGTATATTGATGAAAGTGCAAGGAGAAATTTAATGTTGTGTCAAATTTGTAGTATATATGTAGTTAGAATCAATGACTTAGCTGAAATAAATGCAACTCTTGTCCTACTTAGTTTACAAAACTGGTCCAGTGAAGAAAACCAGTTAGAGGATGGCAATTTGGGTGTCGGATCCAATGAAGAAAAGGTTGAATTCAAACAATCGAGAGGTACTAAGAAGTTCACTATTCTTATCATATGGTTCGACTTAAATACTGATATTGTTAACATTACAAATGCCATTAGAGCTTTCGAGATTTCCACCCCACGAGTTGATTCCGCGACCCCGGAGAACACTTCGACCAACCTCGAGCTTCAGGGTGTTGATGGTGGTTTGCATCACCTACAAAGCCTTACGTTTGAATCAAAACAGGAAGTGAAATCAATGAGGACTCTTCGTTTTTCATTTTCTAGTTGTTCCTTTTTCTCAATATATCAAATGAAAAAACATCAGACGATCTTCAACGTTTTCGGACCCTCCATATTTGAAGTTACCACGAGAAGCTGGTAAACCTTCACTGACCATTGTATTTCATTCTCATCATCTGGATCAGGTTCTAGTCATGTTATTCTCAGCTTGAACCCAAACGAGACGAAGAAGGGGTTAGGTTGAAGAAGAAGAAGAAAAATGAGTTGGGTTGAAGAAGAAGGGACGATCAAGATGGTTAAATGATGCCAAAAAATCATATTAACGTGCCACGTCATCTTTTCGTCACCCTCATTAATGGCTATTAACTTTGGGTGATCATTTTGTAAATAACTTTAGTAATTGATTTGTGACTTTTTCAAATATCAGTGGTGATAACAAATATTTACTCAAACATTAGTGATTATTGACATAATTTACCCTTAATAATATTAGTGTGTAACATGCAATTGAAATAAATTATATTAATATGATTAATAATAAGAAAATTATACATGTCGATATTTATAAATTGTTTATAATATTTTAACACTTAGAAACAAGTTTTTTTTATTATGATGTATTTTTTTTTTACAAAAGTAACTAATTTTATTCAAAATAGGAAATATCATAAATTACAATAAAGATTTACAATTACAATAAAGATTTATAATCACAATCGTAAATTAAACACATAATTAGGCAAATTTTTTATAATCATTGAAACAAAACTAGCAACTTAAGATCACATAAGGACCATACAAGGAAAGATTAAATCAAACCAAGAAACTCAAATAAATATATATGCAAACAGATCTGATTGCATCGGTAAACGAACCACAAAAGGGAATCAAGCTATTGAAAGACCACCGACAAACCGCAAATCATACTCGAGTGACATGAAAAACTATCCAAGAATGCAAATCGAGTATCCAAATCCAATCCAAGGGTCCAAAACAGGGAAGATTAACAAGATATCAGATAAGTGTCATCTTGATCAGTCATGACGATATCAAATCAACCCTTAGAAAAAGTATAAATGAAAAACGGCCTGAGAACAAAAAAACATGCAAAAAAGCATAAGAAAACGTGTCACAAAGGAAGATGAAAGCGTACAACACAAACAAACTTATTGAAAATAAAAACTAAAAGAAAATAAAGATATGATATAGAGAAGAAAAAAACAATATAGAATACTAGCAGTTGGCAACCAACATTAAAGTTAGTGCCGTCGCCGATCAACAAAGATGAAAAAGAAAAGAGATAGTGGTACACCAATGAGAGAAAACTATATTTTATTTATTTATTATGGTGTATTTAATTAAGAGTATTTAATCAAGAATTCATTACAATAAATCATCTTGTTACAAATATTTCAAAATTTAATATAAATTTTAATTTCATTTCATTTTTAAAAATTTTAAAAAATTAAACTAAAAAAAATATAAAAATTGAAAGAAAAATCCACATGTGAATAAATTTAGGGTAAACTACATAAATGATCGCATAACTATAGGCTAGGTCACGAAATAACCACAATTTTCAAATTTACGTCAATATGACCACTTAATTATTTAAATGGTTTCAATATAGCTGCCGTTAACATTTGATGGAAGTGTCTACATGGCAATTAAAAAAATTGGTATAATTAGGGCACAGGTTTTGTAATACGTATTTGCAGCGCTGGAACCCTACTTTGTTTTCTTCCATTTTGTTCACTATGTGTATGAATTATTTCCTTGGATTTTCATTTAATGCAATTTGATATTGATTCTGGTTTTAATTTGTCTAATGAATTAATTTGAGCATTAACTTTAAAATCTTTTATTCTATTAATGTATTAAATTTATAGATTAAATCTCTTAGATTTTAGAATTAATCAATTTGATCATCAATATTAACTTTAATTCTTAATTCTTAATTATATCCTAATTTCAATTTAATTTAATAAATTTATCTCTCCAATCAAATTATGACATCTGTCACAATCTAATTAGATGATTTTTTAATTTTAATTTAACTAATTCAATAAACTTTTAATCCAATCAAAAGATGACACATGTCACCTTTTGAATTGAAGTGAAAATAAATAAAGATGAGTTTTAACACCCAAGAGTAACTTGTGCATGCCTTAACGACTAAGTTAATTCTCACGTTTGTTATTAAGATAATACATATGTTATATAACTAGTTCAAGTTTAGCCAGGAAAAAAATTAAAATAACTTAATTGGATTTGAACCCAAAATTAATTAGTAATTAAGCAAGCCTGGACCAATAAGCTAAATCTAATATCTAGGAATCAATTATAATATATATATTAGTTAATGATAAAAAAATAAAAAGGGATAAGTGAGAACTTACATCTAGGCCAATTGAGAATATAACAACACTTAAATCACTAAAATAAATCTAATAGTTTATTTCTATTTGATTAAGATTTTAATATTTTAAACTAAATTTATTATTTTATATTTATTTTAATGATTATATATATATATATATGAAATCATTAAATATAATTTAATATTTAAATTATATATATTATATTATAGTCAATGATTAAAAAATATATATATATATTATAGTTAATATTCAAATTATAATCATAAGATTGTGACATGTGTCACAATTTGATTGGAGAAATAAATTTATTCAATTAAATTGAAATAAGGACCTAATTAAAATTAAAGATATCTTGGTGATCGAATTGATTAATTATAAAATCTAGGAGATTTAATCTACAAATTTAATACATAACTAGAATAAAAAGATTTTAAACTTGCTCAATTAAGGCATTAGAAAATTTTAAAACAGAATCAGGGTTAAATTACATTAAATGAAAATCCAAGGAAATAAAAATACACAAATAGTGAAGAAAATGGAAGAAAACAAAACAGGATTTCAGAACCGAAAATACGTAACTTTACAAAGACCCATGCCTTAATTATACTATTTTTTCCTCCCGTGTTAACTGTAGGTGACTATATTAAAACTATTTAAATAATTCAGTAATCATATTAATAAATTTAAAATAGTGGTCATTTCGTGACCATCTCATAATTATGTGGTTTACCAACAAATTTAATTGAGCACATTAAAGGTTAAAACAGAGCAGAGCCCAATATTCTTCACTACACTCTGCTGCTGCTTCTAAACCCGATCCAATTAGATTCCATATTACTTTCCAGAATTTGCCACTCTCTCCGTCACGGCCGCCGACCTCCGCTTTGTTACCTCTTTGGCCACTACTTATCCTCCGGTATATTTATCCTCTACCGCTGTCTCTTACTATACAAATTTTAATTCCTAAAGAACATTTTTCGCCTTTGATTTTTTGCAGCTATGGATGACGACAATTCGAACGCGTTGCGGAGAATGTCGACCCGCACTCGTAAAGTGGACCCTAATATGGCTGCAGCACTCGGCAGTGCTGATAGTCGGACCCAAGTTTTTTTTCCTTATTGAATTTAGACATCTGTTAGTGTTCAAATTTTTGCTGTGAAATATTTGAAAATTAATTGGTTGGGGTTTAATGTTGAGGGGGGAGAAAAGGCAGATTGGCCCGTCTTGAAGCTTTGGAGAATGATAACGTTGGGATTGAAACAGTTGAAATGAACGATGATGATGAAGCGTCTCTTGATGAAGATGATCAAGGTTTCCTTCCTTCTTTATGTGATATTTTTTAATTAGGAAAACTGGTATTTGATAGTTTGAAATGGTATATTTCCTTAGTAGGACAAAAGGGTATTAAACATTTGAATTAAGTTGCTAGTTCATTTTGACATTGTCTCAGAAATAGCAAATAAAAAACATGTCTTTTGTTAGTTGATTTTTGTTGTTGGTGAAAGTAATTAGGATGATCTTTGTTTCAAGTTTCAACCACTTGAATTCCTACCGGAGAAAGTTTAGTTGAAAATATAAACTTTATTCATCTCAGTAATGCTTAAAGAGCATGATTTATGCTGTCATAGTTGAACATTCTTACTGTATGCATCATTTTTTAGAGGGCATAATGACAATAATACTCCTAACATTGACTAAATAATCACTTTGGCCACTATTCTTTTTTTTAACATTCCTCCCAACTCGTTTCATTTTGAAGCAAAAAAAATATTTTTCATGGAGGAAAACCATTAGTTAACAAATTGTCAATACTTTAAAATTGGGGTCTTTTTTGCCTTAAAATAAAACATCGGGTGCCAAAATACACTAGAAAAAAGAATAAAGGCCAAAATGACTATTTAGTCAAACATTAGGGGCTTTTTGCCATAAAATGTTGGGGGTAAAATGTTAAGAAAGAAGGATATGGGTCAAAATAACTATTTAGTCATTGGAGTTTTTTTTTATATTATGCCTTTTGGTAGATGGTTTTATTCAGAGTTTTGCTTGTGTGTTTCACTATAAGTTATGCCATAAAAGTCTTTTAAAAGGATGTTGCACCAGATGTCATAGCATTATTAATATTCCTGTCTTTGATTTTTTTCCTATTATAAATCAGTTTTGTATTTAGAAGCTTACTAAAAAGTGAACTGCATATAGCAGTTTTACAAGTTTAATACACCCGTAGCACAGCGTCAGCAAAAATAAACCAACTTGCTAAACAGACATGCCATCTTCTAATCTGCAATTTTACGCAATCTTCACATTAATTCTGTCCCCTGCGATCTTTCTTGAAGTCTATGCCTGCTCAGTTCTTGATTATATTAAGAAGTGCAATTAGAACCTTCTTGTTGAACCAATTGAATTAAGCAATCCAGTCGGCACCCTGCCTCGTAGTACCCCATAGTTTAAGGACATTTTGCCAAACCGGCGTGGTACATCAGTATCACCCTCTGTGTTCTTTTCTGCCACGGTTTTGTTCATGCACCCTTCCCGTATACGTATTCCTTTTGCCAATTATTTGATGATTCTTTACAGCGAGTCTGGACTGTAAAAAAAACTACCACTAAATGTTTGAACCTTGAAAGTATTTGGCCATTAATATGTTTCCATTCTTCATGACCTGCTTTATTCAACCCACACAATTTTAAAAGGGCAGTATTATTTGAAGTTGTCAAGGAATGTAACTATCTTTGAACTTTCTCTTCTGAATTTAGTTTGGGAACTGTTTTAACTATTTGGGTCACCTTGTTTTTCTTGCTTTAGAACTTTGTTCATTTTCTTTAACTTTTACTTTCAGCGTACATGCAAAAGAGATCCAAGCGAAACGAAAAACCCGACAGGCCAAAGCACTTGAAAATGCTAGGAAGGCTTCCAGATCATTCTTGAGCTCTTACATGAGGTAAAAGGATAGTGCTGTGTTAAGTCATCTTGATTTTACCTCATTTTCCTGAACTAACTAATTCTTATTTTTGAAGGCAAACCTGAATCATTGCCTCCTCATGTTCCTTCCTATCTGAGAACCTCCAAGCTCTACTTCCCGCCGGCATTTTTGCAGCGTCTGTGGCTTTAGTGCAAGATATGTGTGTGACTCGCGGTATGCGCTTTTGTTCTTGCCGATGCCAAATATACATAACGATACTCGATGCACGAAATTTGTTGCATGAGCGATGAGACAGGAACCAAAAGAATTATTCTAATATTTGAACTCATCAAATGGAAAAAAAGAGAAAATTCTGAGATCTTAACAAAAATTCCAGATGATCTTAAGACATTTAGGGTTTCTAAGAACTATTTCTTGGTAGGGTTTGTAAAGGGCAATAGATAAACAAGAGGAACCATGGTATTATGTTCAAATGCAGCACATCATTCCGACGATGGCCAATACGTATGTATATAAAGAAAAGGGTTAAATCAACATTGTACCAGATGATATAAATTATGTTATGTGAAAGTCGAATTTGTTGGAGAATTATCAACGCCCCTCATTAGGGGTCAGTACAAGCATGTGGCAGAAGTTGTTGGTCTATTGTCAGATGGGTTTTGCTTGGGGAAGGCAATGCAATGACGGTGCTTTTTCGTTCTTTATCATGACACCGGCTTTGTTGGAAAAGAAGAGCTTTGTAAATACCATTTTATCCCAAAAAAAATAATTAATTTAAAATGCAAAAAAAAAAATCATTATAACCATACCTGCTGTCACCAAATCCCAGCAGTTTCCATCAACTCAGCTCCACGCACATGCCACCAACCATACCTTACCAATCCTCATAAGCAAATCACATGCATAGGAACCAATTGTAAATTTTTTTAGGATTTGGGTGGATGTATAAACCCGAAAAAGAATAAAACAGGAGGGGACCCCTCTGAATTTTCTTTTCTTTCCCTCTCGAAAAGGAGAGCATTAGTAATTCCCCTGAGATTTTCTCTCCGCCGATTCTTTCTCTGGAAAGAAGGCACTTGTAACCATCTTCTTCCTTATTTCAAGAGGAAACCAAATCAATACAACAAAGAAATATTCAAAAGGTGGTGATTTTTAGCAGCCTTTTCCATTTCTTTTTTTTTCTCGCGAGCGAAAATGAGAGGAAGTGAGTTGGGGTTTCGGTGAGTGCAAAAAAAAACTAGAAAAGAAAAGAGGTCGAGCCGTTACCTTAGCCCTATAGGCCCCGCTGTAGTCGGGTTGTCGGTCGGAGCCAAACCATTGGGGTTCGTTGGGTGTCGGGGAAGGCGGTGGCCGTTAAGGCTATCGATTTTGGGATTTTTAATCCCAAATCATTTTTTAGGTTTCCTTTGAGGTCCAGATCGAGGAAGGAAGGGTAGAGAGACTCGGTTTTGGGTTTCGACCAGGGGAGAAGCTGGGTCGTCGGTCGGAGCTTGAGTGAGCTACCGTCGAAGCGTGGCAGTTGATGGCCGGCCGTCGAAGACCCCTTGGTCTTTTTGGATAGCGGCCGCTTGAGGTGAGAGGAAGATGAGTTTGGTTTTGTTTTAGGTTAAATTTTAGATTAAAATATTAGGGTTAATATTAAAGTTTTTGGGATATTTTCGTTTTAGCCATCCTAAGTTTACCACGTTTTGACATTTAGGTCATTAGTTTTAGGGTTAAACTCCCTTTAGATCCCCTTATCTTTACCGTGATTTTGCAACTTGGTCACTGGTCTTGAGCTTTTTTAATTTTATTTTGATTTCTAGGGTCTGACCATCCTAGTTCACCTTTTTGTTTTGTTAGGTATTATTAAAATTAAAAAATGATAAATCTTGTTTTACTCCCCCAAGTGTTGCTGTGTTTTTCCATTTTAGTCACATAATTTTCTTTTTTATTTATTTTGATTTTCACATATTAATTTCATTATTTTACATTCTGGTCACATGTTTACATTTTATCTATCTTAATTTTGATGTGATGCTTTTGTTTATTTATATTTTGACCCTTTTATTTATATTTTGTTTATTGTAATTTTGATACACTGTTCTGCTTATTTACAATATGGTCACTTTTGTTATGCTTCTTTCATTATTTTGAATTAACTATTAACTTTTATTTTATTGCATATTAACCAATGTTATATTTGTTTATTTATTGATATTATTCGAATCTACCTTGTGGTGACCCGATTTGGGGTACGATCCATATTGTTATGGTCCGGACTCTATTAACATCTAACCACTAACTGTTAACTTTTTATTTATTTATTTATTTTATGCTCAAACCATGGTACCACGTTGCGACGACCCGCTCTAGGGTACGACTCACATTATTTATGGTCCGGGTTAAATATTAAAAATTAACACTAACATTTTATTTTTATTGTTCTTTTATTTTTGTTATTTAATTTTATGCACATTTAATTTTGTGCCCTTTACCTTTTATTTATTTAATTTTAGTCTTTTAAATTGTAGCTTTGATTTTCTGCAATTTTTTAATTTAAGCCTTATGTTTTGATTTATTTCATTTTAGTATTTTACTTAATGTTTTAATTTTAGGTCTATATTTTTAAATTGTTTCAATTTGGTCCATGTTTATGTGTTAATTGTTTATTTATTTAATTTTTGTCTTTAATTTCAATTTCTTTAAATTAGTCATAGAATTTTTTATTTTAAATTAAACCTTTCGATTTAGATTTAGAATATTTTAGTATTAATCTAGATTAGTTAGATTTAGGTCTAGTCTTTAAATGTATATTCCTTAAAATTTGGTCCCTAAACTTTTAATTTAAGAGAATTTTTTATTTGGTCCTCGCTTATGCTCGAGGTGCCGAATTAATTATTCGATAGTCCATAATTGATTAAAATTAATTAGGATTAATGCTAGAGCCTCCATCTTAGGCCTAATTTTATATTTAATCCTTAAATTAGGTGAACTCTTAATTTGGTCATCGCTTTTACTTGAGATTCCAATTTAATTATTCGAATCGATAATATATTAAAATTAATTAGGATAATATTAAAGCCTCCATCTTAGGCTTAATTTCACATTTAGTCCTTAAATTAGGAGGATTCTTAATTTGGTCATCGCTTTTTCTCGAGGTTCAACTTTAATTATTCGAATTGCAATAATGATTAAAATTAATTTAAGTTAATATTAGAGCCTATATTTTCAGGTTTGGGCCTCTATGTTCTTTAATTTTCATAATTTGACACTTTAAGATAGAGAAAACCTTAATCTGCCCTTAGTTTAATTAGGATTGATAACAAATTGTTTGATTGCATCATGTTTTAAAATCTAAGTTAATGTTCACTTATTAGAGAGTCAATAGTATATTTCCCGCAAATATGCTCAGGGGTGACAACTGGTGATTCTCAAAATAAGTCGACATCCTTTTCAAAACTGCATTATGATTTCTAAAATATCGAGGAATGTCCGATTATTTGGAAACAATAGCTGATCTCCCGCATTCATGCTAGAGGTGAATGCTATTAGCTTTAATAAACGAATAGTCTTTTTAACTTTGCATCCGTAATGATTTTTTTAATTAGATAAAGTTCGAACTCAAAATTTCCAATTTTAAATAGGGTAATCAACTTGGTACCAATTTTTGGGCGTTGTGGGGTGTTAATCCTTTCCATGCGTGACTGACTCATGAACCTATTTTCTGGTTTTCGTAGATCCTAAACTTGGTATTTTGATAAAATAAAATGTTTTATTAAAATTAACCGATTTTTATGGTGTCCCGATCTCACCTTAAAATAATTGGTAGCGACTCCTCGTATTTCAAAATCTTTTCAAAGAAAAACCCCAAGTCGGTACTTGTTTTTTCCTACTCGGGCGAAAAACGGTGTAGACAAGCTTCCACGTGCTGATTGTTTTCATTGTATAAGGAGAGGAGGAGACTTTTGAGAGTAGAGATCATCTGTTATTTTATTAGATACTAAACATAAAAAACTATGGAACTCGCACTATTAACTTGTTCATAGGAACACACACTGATGATGCCAAATAATAGGTTTTTTAGCAATACAATAACATCAAAGCAAACAAACCTATAAAATGCTTGAAAAGAAATCCAGGTATTGAGTAAACGGATGAAACTGGAGTGTGTAATACTTGATGTTTAGCATCGGGGCAGATCCAGTGGTGGAGGCTGCACTGTCTGCAATTTTCCAACTCCGTTTTCAACTAGGAATGCCATGAACAAACCCCAAGTAAGATGACTGTCTATATGACAATGGAGCAGATACCTGTTTTTGGACCAGTCAATAAATTAAAAGCATATCAAACATGGAAGCCATTTAATTTTGACTCAAGGAATGTACTTGGTACTTATTTATGGAAATTTGGCATCTTACCTGGGTTGTCAGCCTCGAACCGGATAGCTACCCACCCACCAGGAGGTGTTCCAACGGTATTTCTCTTTGGCGGATCGATAAGGTTGAATTTGGCTGGATCGTTTTTGGGATTGAAGTTACCGAAACCACTTCCAACAACATAGAAATTGTAGCCATGAAGATGCATTGGATGATCTTCACTGTGACGATACTTGTATCCTGGAAGACTATTTGTACCTTGGATCGATACCTCAGTTTATAAAGCTTCGTTGCCTTAACAGGTTGCCAGAGACCTCGGGGCACATTTCCTGAATAATCAAATTGAACGGGAGGAAAAGGCGGAAAGTCCGTGGTGAAGATACCGGGTTGACCTTGGTAGTAGGCCTGCATTAAGGAGTTCCTTCTTGGTAATACGAATGAGACGTTGTTGATGCTGGCAGCAAACGAGTTCCGTTGGGTTGGCACCGAGGGCTATTAGGATTTGTGCAGTTTGATTAGTCCTAAACCCACTGTGAAAAACAAGCTCTCATCTATTTCAAGGGGAACATTGGCTTTGGAAGGACTCCTTAGCTGTGAAGTGAATGCAGTCGCGGTGGCTGTGTCATTGAACCCCGGTAGCTGAGGAATATCGGTTTTAAAGACTGCCCTTTCTTTGCACTGCACGGAGCGGATTTATATTCAAGGATTGCAGTCGTGGTGGTATTGTCAAAGGGCATTGGCAGTGTTGTAGGCATGTGCTGCCATGTAGTAACGACCTGGAGTCTGATCCGTTGTAAGAAGGACATCGGTTGTCTGACCAGGTGCTATCATTATGACATTCGTCGCGAATGGCTTGGTGTAGGAAGCATCAACAGCAACAACAGTTAGTTTGTGGTTAGCTACACCAAAGAACATCTCTTGATTCATTGCAGAGTTGATGATCCTCAAGAGAATTGTCTCTCCCGCGTCCACGGGAAATACCGCAGTTTCTGCATTAGGAATTGATGAGCTACTATATCATCTCCTATATCGATGCTCCTCTTCCGATTTAAATGGTGAGAACATACCTTTACTAGAGCATCTATATAAATCCCCTGGTTGACCATTAATTGTCAATGCATCAGATATATTTGGGCAGCTCCAGTGAAAAGTGCCAGTCTTATGACATCCATTGGATTCCTATCCCACCATTCTCCTGTTTATCATCATCATCATAGTCCATTTGAGTTATTCTATATATATATATATATATATATATGTATGTACGTATATCTATGTATGTTAAGTACAAAGATTGAAGACAAAGTGTTACCAAGAAGAATTGGAATTTCTTTCTTGGGCAAAGGGAAAGGGTATGGAGAACCCAATTTAGGATATATGATGAGAGCTCCATAACTGTGGCTCTAAGCCACCTGCTATGACCATGCCACCACAAAGTCCCCTCCTGGTTTTGGATGGTGAATTGGTATGTGTAAGACTGCCCCGGTCGAATGGGACACTGCGTCACTAACTCGGGTCCATCAGCCCATGGATTTCGCAATTGTCGCACTCCGTGCCTGATTAATGGAATGTCAAAATGACACAAACAGCAGTACAGTAGTATTGTATAGCCGTTCAAGGATTACCAATGGAGGGTGGCATTGTATCTGCTTTTGTTTATAGCATTGATCACCAGAGTATCCCCGTCTTGCACTTCCAACGTCGGCCTGGGAATTGCCCGTTCACCGTAACGTACTATGAGTTCTGCACAGCCTCTTCACTGGTTTTGCTTCAATCTGTGTCAACAAAACAAGAAAAAAAAAGGTAAATTTTCAACAAGAAGTATTATACTTGATTGAAATTATGTTCGAAGAAGTCGTACAACAAATTCATGGAAGTGAACTGCCGCATCTGCAAAGGATGCAAGGAAAGCAAAGAGTAAAAGAATGTGAAAGAATAAGTAAGGGCTGCATTGTTTTGCACTGAGTTTGTGATACTCCATTGCTTTGTGTTTAGCCTTTTGAGGGCTGAGGGACTGATTTGTGAGCATGGACTTCATGGAGAGCAGCTATTTATACTGTGGAAAATGTGGGAAAAAGACAATAACTGAACTGTTTCGTTTACACTGGGATTTTTTTAAAGAATGTTATTGCAAAATTAGGTTTGAAGTCAACCAGAGAACTTCAAAAGTTTTAAGGCAAAGTTAGTCTAACCATAAAGAGGATTTGGTGCACCCACGGTTGAACCAATATCATCTAACATATGGACATTCTGCACTCTCAACCGACTACCTGTAATCTTTCTCATTGATAACGGGGCGAATAAATTTGATTCAATTTGAAAATATAAATCTTTTGAACCGACTTGACATTAAAAACTTCGACTATATTTGGCTTGACTCGTAATTTCATAAATTCGAGTCGACTTGAAAAAGTTTAAATAAAGTTTGGATTATAAAATAGGACTTATCAATTCGACTAACTTGAATTCTTTTACCCGAACCGAATACTTACCCTTGAGCGTTGTCAACAATATAGACTTTTACATCATCGTTAACTTATTTTTTTTTGTCTCAAAGATTTGAGATTTAAGATCCCATAAATTTAAATCGTAATGATTAAAATGTCCTATGAAATACTGATGGGTTTTAGAGAGAGAAACACATGGTAATATGTTATCTAAGTTTATTATCTCTTGATTAGTTGTTACGGATAGAAAGTAAAAGATGGATTGTTCGCTCAACGATTTGTGATTTTGGCAGATACTGTGGACCAATCATTTGTCCACCTGATCATCTATTAACTTTCAGATTACTTGGTATGACTCTGATTACTAGGTAGCACAAGGCAGCTAGAATGGATTTGAATTTTTGTTTGGATTTGGTAGAGTAAGGTCAAATTATGGTTTCAGGCCCTCTATTATGTTCAAATTTGGAATTTGGTCCTTATGCTTTGTTTTGTCATACTTTGAGATGTGGTAAGTTTTTTTTTTTATTTTTGAAAAATGGATACTTTGTATTGAAGATATACAAGGTACACCACCTCATAGACCTCATTAAAAAACTCCCTAGACCTAATTGGAGGAAAAAGAGTGTACCATGAGGGGAATAAAACGAAAGCCAGAGCTCTCAATTACATCAAACAATAAAACACTCCAAACTGACCCTCGGAATAATGCTAGCCAGAAACTACATTGCCTGAACCAGACTACCAAGAAACAACGAGCCTAAAGAGAAGCGAAATTTCAAACGAAAAACTAAAACCAGCCATAAGAAACACATATGGAAAGACAACAGAACAACTAGCCACAAAAACTCCTGCGTCGAGGACCTAAGCAGAACACAAACAAATGCAGCAATAAAAAGAAAAACCTCGGACTTCATTGGCCACAGTAGGACCTAACGGTACTCCAAACTGTAACTCCAGCAGCTCCAGAACGAACAACCCGAAGGATTAAATGTGATATGGTAAGTTAGGTGATAATTGACGAAGTGAGAAAAATTTTATACTGAAAGTGTTGAATTTAAATTATAATATGTTCGAAAGTTTTACATAAAATTAAATACTAGTTATAATTGGATTGTTTAAAAAAGGTAAATTTTGAATGATTATAGTTAAAAGAAATAAATTAAGTGTTGAAAATATTATTCATTAAGTGATAAGCAGATACTTTTAACTCAATATTTATTATACTTTGTCATTGAAACATATAGTTTTAATTTTAGATTGTCAGACTTATTTAAAAATATCAAATTATTAATCATCAATGAATTGGATTTTTCAATGATTTATCAAACATGCCCTTTAGTTTAAATAGATTGCATCATTGACATTTGGGTAAAATAAGAAGAAACTTTCAATGATTTTTTTTAGCATTACAAGTTGGAAGGTTTCAAGGGGAAATTTTTGTTAATGTTTTAATTGAAATAATTAACTATACGGAAAACTAATCATATTACAAAAATATCAGATTAAAATTAAGGGACTGAATTTAAATTTTCAACGTAATAGAGAGACCCAAATTGGAATTCGACCTGGAAAAAGGAAGAACTGCAATCTAGTGGTTAGGTTGTGTATTTTTTTTGCGAAGAATGCTTGAAAGAAACAGTCCAAAGTCCATGTATAAAATAAAGTTAGAAGCTCAAAAAGATCCAATAGATAAGATCCCCTCATAAAGTAAAAATAAGCCAAGTTTCCAGTGTGATCAAAGGCTAACCCTCTTGAGAAGGAAAGAAAAAACACATTTTTCTTCAATCATTGAAGATAATATCTTGTTTTCCCCTCAACTTCAGCTTTCTGGTGACTAAATTAAGCACTTGAAGTCTTAATTGTTAAGCGCAGAGTTTATCAAATTCTTCATGGCAGCAAATGCTTTTTTAATAGGAAAAATCTTCCCTTGATTAGCGGATGTAATTCTGATGAACAGATCATTAGATCTGCAGCGGGGTTAATCAGCATAAAATTCAGGGCCATCATGTAAACATCAAACAAAGGGTTAGGTTTCTTCATAATCAAATATACTGGCTGTTGTAACCAAAAAAATATACTGGCTGTTTACTATTGAAATGAAGCAGGTAATATCAATGCAAGTACCTAAAACTTAGGACTTTATCAAGTAGGTAGCCTGCCAACTGACTTGGGGTTTAAAAAACGAGTAATTACCGTGAGGAATTATAAGAGACGACAACCTAATTTAAGGTTAAGAAAATGCGTAAACTAAAATGTTATAAAACACACGATATTTTCGGTTGGACACAACCTAAAATGTTAATTTTTTCTTAATTTTATATACTGCAAATCTTCTTCGTAACATTTTAGGTTGGCTACCGAAAATGTTACGTTTTTCATAACATTTTCGGTTGAACCGAAAATGTTTTCTTCTTTTATAACATTTTAAGTCCTGCATTTCCTTGATCTTAAATTAGGCTGTAGTAGGCCATAACTACCCAATTACCATTTTTTTCATACAAATATATAGTATATTAATTCGGTAAATTTAATTTTCATAATGACAAGTTTTAACATTCTAAACCTGCAGTTGTAGATGCAATCATTCATGTGTTCCCTTCACAATGTCATTATTTGCATTAATGGGATTTTAGGGTTAGTAGAAGATTCCTGCTGTTGCATTTGTATGTATCGGGGTGGCGTCATGGCCTTTGACAAAAGAAATCACCCTGGGATGGACCGAGGAAACAGGAGGAGATAGTCGCCTATAAAAATTAAAATTATTATATATTTTTAATTCTTTTTATATGTATTTTTTATTAAAAATTTATTTTACTCTCTAAGATAAAATTTTATGTCCATCCTGAAATAAATGTCTATTTCGAATGCTCCTCGTCCTGTTCCTTTAGACTTTTCTTCCCAAATGCGCCTTTAAATAACTAGCAAATTTATTAGGTTGATAAAATAATAATAAATAGGGGAGATCCTTAAAAGACTATTTGACAAAAAGAGTGATAGCGAAATTTGATGACAAGTCTTGTACGCCTAGCAACGGTACGTATATTTTTTTATTAGTATAAGATAATTATATGATATTATTTATTTAATTTTTTAATTATTAATCATGTGTACATACTTTTAGGTATACTGTTTAAATTAAATATCTATAAAAAATATTTCCTTTTAATTACCAAGACTATATTATAAATTCATAATGATATATAATTAAATAAGAAAGAAAAGAGTGAAGACTTCTACCTGTCTGCATCCCGTAAGAGGAGTATATGCATACCCATTCTTTTATGAAAACTATCAAATCTAGTTTAATTTATTAAGGAGAATGAAAAGAATAAATTTTTTTACATATCCAATTCTCTAAAAAGAAAGATTATAAAAATTTTGGACCCATATTTTTAATTTCTAAATCTGCCACGGAAAAAAGACACCGTCTTCTATCATTCTTCTTCGCCGAAAATTACAAGAGAAAATAAAAGAAAATTGTTTTGAGATTTATTAGTCAAATCATTAAAGAATTTCATAACTTCGAGACCAACTCTTAAAAAATCCATTAGTTAATTTGACAAGCAAAACAAACTAGAAGATTTTAAGTTAGGATTTTGAAATATAACAGAATAAGATTAATCATAATCAAGCATAAACTATGTTCAATTTTATTTAATAAGGAAGCTTAATTATGATGTATAAGAATAGAACCCTAATATGCTCCGACTGTGAACCCCTAGCGTGTGTTCGTCTGTTGGGTATACTGTCGACCATAACGGCAGTCCGCGGAAGATATCAATCAGATCTCCATTGTTCCGACGCTGGAGAGTCCGGGGTCTCCGCTTGGAGAGTCAAGGAACGCTACAAAACAGCGGAATATAGAGGAGATTAATCAAACTTCGCTTGGAGAAGTCATAGCGATGGAGGCCGATGGAGGAGATGTCGTTGGAGGAGAAGGCGAGATTTATGCTTGCCCTAGTTCGACCACTGGACATTCAGATGCGGAGAGACCATCGTATGCCAACATGGTATCGGGATCAAACAGGAAACTCATGCACCTAATATAGCACAGGAAACTGATTCTATTGTTGAGTGATGATGATTGCAGTATTGATAACTCAGGACCTACTAACAAGATAAGTTTTTCAGAGCGGGTGAATGACCAAATTGATCAATATATGAAACAGTTACTCATCATCCGTTTGTTGGATAGATCGATAGTGTATAAAACCTTATTAACTAGAGTGCTCACTCTATGGAAACCGAAGGGGGAACTGCAGTTAGTGGATGTGGAGAATAATACTATTTTGCTAAATTTACTATTGATGAGGATTATGTCAAGGCATTAACCGAAGGGCCTTGGACAATTTATGGTAGTTATTTAACAGTTCAGCCTTGGAGCCGCTCATTCTCGACCTCGGAAAGCACCCTCCACATGTAATCGTCTGGGTAAGATTACCAGGGTTGCCTTATTGATACTATTCAAAGGCGTTGTTTCGACGCATTGCTGAAGCAATAGGGAAAGTTGTAAAGATTATAATACTCAAGCAGGAGGGCGGGGCAAATTTGCTCGATTGGCGATTATCGCCGACTTAAACAAACCCTTAAAATCTTGCATTGGAATAGATAATTTCATACAAAAACTTGAATATAAGGGTCTAAACAATATTTGTTTTACGTTTGGCACGTATGGGCATTCAGTGAGGTATGTGGTAAATCGGAAGGAACTTCTATTGAAGCCGAAGCGGAGAGTCGTAATGTGGATAATAGGAAAGGTCCATCTTTAGAGGCGAAGGGTGAAGATTTATATGGGCCCTGGATGGTGGAAAAGAGAAAGCGTAAGCCAAGGGTTGAAGGTTCTGATAAATTGAAGATGGCAAGCACACAGAAGGGAGTAAGCAATTCTTTTTTTGCAATATTGACAGAACTACAGGGGGAAGAGGAGCAAGGGATTCAAGGTACTTTTACACCTGAGGATAAAACTACTGATCGAGATAAAAGATCCAGAAAGGAAAGCAACGATTACAGCTGGACAAAATGGAAAAACGCAAGCAAGTTACACATTCAATTCTGTATACATAGCTTCTAACCCGGAAAGAAGAAAAGCCAGCTGATGAAAATATTATGGGAATTAATATTTTACCGACGCAGGAGGGTCAGCCCACGAGGGCAAGTATGCATGCAATCAAGCATGTGCAGGAAGAACATAGGGCAATTTCCATTAAGGAACGAGGTCAAGGCAGCAATAGCAATTCAGGCATTAAAATAAGGTCCTCTCAAAAAGTTATTTCCAAACCGGTACAAGGGATAGCCAAGAAAGGAGTGATCACTAGTGACGAGGAAATTGATCCAGATCCGACGGCCAAAAAATGGCTGGAGTTGTTTTCACATCAGCTGGAGGAACTTAGTAACGTCCAAGACCCAATTTTACAGGCTCAAATTAAAGCTCGGCTTTTGGAAGTGGGACTCTTAAGTGAGGATGAAGCGATGGAAGTATCTGATGCGGAGGGTGAACCAAGTAGCCCAATCTACGCTTGATTCTTGGTGCTCTTTCAATACTTCAATTATTCTAATGAACTGTATGTTTTGGAATTGCCAAGAAGCGGCTAGCCCTACTTTCGCAGAATTTTTCGGAATTTTGTAAAGGAACATCGACCTAATTTAGTTGCGCTCTTGGAACCTCGGATTAGCGGTACAAAAGCTGATGAAGTGGTGGCTAAATTGAATTATTCTCACTCATCCCGGGTAGAGGAGCGTGGTTACAGGGGAGGGATTTGGGTGTTGTTGAATGACACTATTGAACTGGAAGTGTTATCAATCTCTAATCACTTTCTGCATGGTTGGGTTAAATTAGTCGAGAATCAGGTTGCCTTTACAATCACAGTGGTATATGCTTGCCCTAATCGTTCTCAACATAAATTCTTGTGGTCATCATTACGCTCTCTCGATCCCAGAGTGTTAGTTAATATGTTGAGTGTGTGTGAAGTTAGCAACGTTTATTATACGTTGCGTGTGTGTAAGGTTTGTGTGAGTGCATAGAGTTTTCTGTTACAAACGGTTGTTGTTGTTTGTTGTTATGAAAGTTGTTGCAGGTTGTTATAGTTGTTATCTAGGTGATTAAGAGATATAAAGAGTTATATTCCATATCTGTAAAGCAAGCTTAATGAAATCCATTTCTTGAAGTTCATTTATGCGTTTACTTCAAAAGCTAGTATTCCATTATGGTATCATTAACTTTAAGTTCCTGCTGAGGTGTGTCCTTTGCTTTGCTGCGTCGTCTTCTTGGAGGAGATAGACTCTTTGTCTACTAAGACCTTTACAAACAAAAAAGGTGAATATCATTCTTGATGAGTCTAATTTCTTACTCTGGAAGCAACAAGTATTGCTTACTGTTCGTAGTCACCGGCTTGAGCGGTTGTTAACTGGTTCGGTGTAACCCTTGACTGCATTTATGGTTGGTGAGAATGGTGAGTATGTACCTAATGATTTGTGATAATTTTGTGGCACAAGATAGTGCACTTGCTTCGTGGTTGTTATCAACGATCAGTCACCATTTACTTTTGCAATTTATTGGGGGCAGAGACAACAGTGGTTGTTTGGAACAAGGTTTTGCAGTTCTTTACAAATCGTTCTACAACGACAGTTATCAGTCTTCATTATAAGTTTCAGTCACTCAAGAAAGGTGATAGTATGAGGACCTACCTTACTCGAATCGAGGAGGTCTGTGATGCTTTGGCGTCGTGTGAGAATGTGATTTCCCCGGCAGCAAGTTGCGAGTATTTTAAAAGGTCTCTCCAGGGAATATCAACTGTATGTTGCTTTTATCACCACCATGAAGGAGTCGCTGTCTCTTGATAAGGTTTGCTCATTGTTGATCGATGCTGAGACTCAGATTGGTGGATTTGATACTCAAGGTTAACAACTTCCAATGAGTGCTAATGTAACTCATATGAGTTCTGGTTCGAAATTGGGTGACACAAGCTCTTACAATCGGTATGTCTATCATCATGATTCTGCCTCTATTGCTTTCTAGAGAACGAGGACTTGGCCATGGGTTCAGTGCCAGTTGTGTGGCAAGAATGGGCACTTGGTGGTTGATTATTGGTATCGCTTTGATCATACCTTCTCTGGTAGGGCTTCTGGTTGCAGTTCGTCTCGAGACAACACTCCAGTATTGAAGCAGTGTCAGTAGGTGGTGAAGCATGTTTCTGCTGTGCTAAAGGGCATGCTGAAACTTATGTTACTATAGCTCTTCGTGATCCTGGGTGGTTGACTGGGGTAACTCACCATGTGACACCTGATGCATCAGCTGTTGGTCATAAGGGTGATTTCTCTGGTCCAGGTAAATTAGTTGTTGGTAGTGGTTTGTCATTTCCCATTAATTTTACTGGTAACTCTATATTATACTCCAATTCACGATCCTTGTTACTAAATGATTTATTACATGTTCACAAGATAACAAAGAATTTACTCTCGGTGTCAAAGCTTGCTAGGGATAACAGTGTCTATTTTGAGTTTCGTGCTACGAGCTGCTGTGTTCGAGATGAGAAGTCAGGTGAAGTTCTGTTGCAAGGAGAAGAATGAGATGGTATTTACTTATTTCAAATGGAAATTGATGCTAGTTGTAGTAGTCAGGCATAAGTTTATTCTGTACTTGCTTCGAATAAGTTGTATGAGCTTTGGCATAGACGCATAGGGCATACTGCTCATGGGACCCTAGAGCAAGTTTGAAAATTACTTCATGTAGTTGTTGATAAGGATTTTAATAAACAATGTGTTGCTTGTCATATGGGCAAAAGCCATAAGCTTCCTTTTAATATTTCAGATACGGTTTATACTTCTCCATTTCAATTGGTTTATACTGATTTGTGGGGGCCTTCACCTGCTGTCTCTAATGGCTATAGATATTAGTTAGTTTTTTCGATGCATGAACATGTCATACGTGGCTATACTTGCTTAAAGATAAGTCATAAGTAGTTCATGCTTTTCAGTTGTTCCAGCAACTTTTCTACTCAGTTTGGTTCAAAGATCAAGCTGTGCAGAGTGATTAAGGAGTGAGTTTCGCAGTCTGTCTTATGTTTTCCTTACAGCTGGTATTTTGCATCATTTGACTTGTCCTCACAAATCTGAGCAGAACGATGTTGTGGAAAGAAAGCATAGGCACATTGTTGAGATTGCACTTGTTCTTCTTGCATGCCAATTAAGTTTTGGGCTTATGCAGTAGTGATGGTTGTGCACCTTATTAACATATTACCAACAAAATTTCTACAAGGGCTTTCCCCATTTGAGTCGTTGTTTCATAAGAAACCTGATTATGGCTTGCTAAAAGTTTTTGGGTGTAGGTGTTTTCCTTATCTGTGACCATACATCATCATAAGCTGGAGTTTTGCTCACAACCGTGTACGTTATTAGGTGTCAATCCTCAGCATAAGGATTTCTTTGTCTTGGATCAAATGAACAAGTTTATGTTTCAAGACATGTAAAATTTGATGAGTGGCAATTTCCATTTGCAGATAAGAGTATTCACAGTTAGTGTGAATCTTCTGTACAGTCTAGCAAATCACTTGATGTTGTAATGGATGTTCATAAACTATGTGATGTAGTTGCTGAGTGTCAAGAATCAACATGCTTCTGCTCATGAGGGTCAAGATGCAGTTGGTCATGAAGCTATGTCTACTACCCTCCTGATATTGTTGAAGAGTCAAACATGTTAATGTGTAATAGTGAAACACAAGTTGCTTCATCGTCTCAAGAAGAACATATATGCCTGATGGTTTTTTGCAGGATCCACTCAATAATCATCATCCTGTTAACTCAGTAAATATGGCATTTACAAACCAAAGGTATACACGTTTCTTTGATGATATGTAACATCAAATGTGCATGATGCTTTGTTGTCACCTAAGTGGGCTGCAGTGGTCAATGCTGATATTCAACCTTGCTTCAAAATAAACCTAGGTTCTGGTTGAGTTGCCAAGTGATAAGAGTGTTGTTGGGTGCAAATGACTCTTTAAACTTAAAAGGAATTCTGATGGTACTGTTCACCGTTATAAAGCTCGTTTAGATGCAAAGGGGTTTTCACAAATTCCTGCCATGATTTCACAGATACGTTCAGTCTGGTTGTTAAATTTACAACTGTTTATGTTGTTCTTGCAGTTGAAGTGGCTAAAGGTTGGTCCTTATGAGAAGTCGACGTTAATAATGCTTTATTGAATGATGATTTGGCAGAAGATATTTTTATGCAGCAACCCCTAGACTTTGAACAAGTCAGTTATGATGGATCTCCATTAGTTTGTAAGTTGCAAAAAGCCTTGTATGGTCTTCGACAAGCTCCATGTAATTGGAATGAAATCTCAAAAGTAGTTTGTTTGAATTAGGGTTTATAGATCACGTGTTGATGCTTCCTTATTTGTTCAAATGACGGATTGTTCTTGCACTTATATTCTAGTGTTGTGATGACATAGTAATTACTGGGAGCTCAAATGATGATATTGAAGTTGTTGTGCAAATGTTGAATATGAAATTTTCATTAAAAATATTGATACTCTTTCTTTTCTCTTGGGCATTGAGGTTAAGAGAAATGGTGTTGGATTAGCTCTTAGTAGAGGAAGCATGTTCTTGAGCTACTGAAGACATATATGCTTCAAGCCACTCCAACATGTACTCCTATGGTAGCTGCCTCGAAAGGTGAAAGAAAAGGCCTTTACAATCACAGTGGTATATGCTTGCCTTAATTGTTCTCAACATAAATTCTTGTGGTCATCATTACGCTCTCTCGATCCCGGAGAGAATGAGCCGTGGTTTCTAGGGAATTTTAATTCGATTATGTTGAAAACATTTGATGTTCGATATAACAAATTAAGTATAAATGGAATTTTAAGATTTTACAAATCATTTTCAATTAATTGAATATCAAAATATTACTCCATTTTTTTCAAATTTCAAATTCAATCCTTACTAAAGTGTAAAATTGTGTTTTACTTCAAATTTTTGAAATTTTTTTCATAAAGTATTTGAACCAAAAACAAGCCAAAAATCAATTTTACAAAGTGATGTACCGATGCACTACATTGATACATCGATGCACACCCATTTCAAATGCATTTTATGCACCGATGCACAACCATGCATCGATGCACAGCCATGCATCTATGCACATCCATGCATCGATGCACAGCCATGCATCGATGCACTGAGATTTTATTAAAACATCGAATTGATTTTTGTATTGATGCACATACCATGCATCGATGCACTACAAGATAGTTTGAAACATCGAATGCAATTAATGTATCGATGCACCCTTAGTGTACGATGCATTAAGTCTTCCAACGGTCGAAATATTGAATTTTACACATAGTGTACCGATGCACCATGGCTATGCATCGATGCAACATACGCTCCAACTGTTTTATTAATTGTTTTCACACAATACGGCTCTATTGACTCCATTAATGATCCCCAACGTTCAGAAGTGATCCAAGGTGCATTTAAACAAGCTTAAAAGCCACTGATCAACAAGAATTAACAAGAATCAAGAGAGAATCAAAGAGAAGCATCAAACCTCAAGTTTAAGCATTTTTCAAGCCTATTTCATTCAATATCATTTTGCTTTCAAGAACACTTATTGTGCTCAATTGTATTATTCTTGAGTGTTTGTTTTTGTTCTAGATTGTGCAAACATCTTTCCTTGTGAGGATTTTCTTGTAAGTTTGCAAAATTTGTATTGTTCTCTTTGAGAGAGAGTATTCTCAAGAATTTGGGGTATAATTCTTGAGGGATTTGTAAGGTTACTTTTTTTCCTCAAAAGAAGACAAATTAGTGAATTTGTGGAAAATCCTTAGTGTGGATAGCTAAGGTAGTGGACGTAGACTTTGATTGAGAAAGTCGAACCACTTTAAATCACTGTAAAAATTTTTAATTTTCTGCAAAGCTTCCACCAAAATTTTTATTGCCAATTCACCCCCTCTTGGCCGATTCCGTCGATCGATTAACTCAACAATGGTATCAAAGCTTGACTTATTGAAGGTTTAATCTCTTCTTGAGTAGATTCGAGAAGAGTTACATTGATAATCAAGTCATCAATGACCTCCACTTCAAACTCCAACTTCGATCTTGATTCATTGCTCGTCAACAAGCCTCCTTTCTTTAATGGAGCTAATTATGCTTATTGGAAGAATAGGATGATGTACTTCATTCAAGCAAGTGACATAGTTGCATGAAATATTATAGAAGACTGATACATCAAACCTTTCACTCATGTAGATTGTGGAGTGAAGGAGAGACAAGAATGTTCCAGCTCAACTCCAAAGCTATCCATATTATTTTTTGTACTCTTGGAACCGGATGAATATTGGAGAGTTTCATCTTGTAAAACCGCCAAGGAGATATGGGACAAACTACATGTCACTCATGAAGGCACAAACGAGGTAAAAGAATCTAAAATTAGTCTTCTAACTCATAGCTATGAAAATTTCAGAATGAAACCGGATGAAGATATCAAAGCTATGATGGATAGATTCTCCACGATTGTCAATGGTCTCAATCATATGGAGAAATTATTCCAAATGAAAAGCTTGTGAGGAAGTTAGTTTACTCTCTTCTAAAAGCTTGGCAATCAAAGAAGACGATGATCATCGAGGCTAAGAACTTAAAATCCTGACCCTTTTGAGCTAATTGGTTCTCTCCTCATGAGGCCCAACCGAGGAAGAAAAATCAAACGAAATGAAGGCTTCAAGAATGAACCAAAAAAGAAGGACCCGATCATTTGCTACGAATGCAAAAAACTGGGGTATATCAAATATGATTGCCTATAATTGAAGAAAAATGGTCAATCAAAAAAGAAGCACAAGGCTCATGTGGCTACATGTAGCGATGAAGAAGGTTCCGATAAAGAGGAAGAAGAAGTAGTAAACTTGTGATTGATGGCATTTGGGGAGGATTATCAGGTAACCTCTAACTCATTTGTGATTCAAATGATTTATCTTATGATGAGTTATTAGAGGAATATAATGGGCTGGCTTCAGATTATAAGACCTTATTTTAAAAATAAAAAAATGATATTTCAAAATTGAAAAATGAAAATAGTCTTATGTCCAAAACCAACAATGATCTTGAAAGTAAGATCAAAGAATTCCAAATCAAATTAGATGAATTTAAAAAGAAAAATATCGATTTGCATAACTTATTTTCAAGAGTAAATGACGATCATCAAAAGAAAATTGATGATCTTAAAGCTTCTTTTAACAAAGTTGATCCAAAAACGTTTTGAAAATGGAGAAAGTTCAAAAATCAACTTTGTTAGAAAAAGTTTTAAAAACTACAATCATAGAGGTCCCCAATGAACCTCAAATGGTAAAATCATTAAAAGTATATGGGTTCCTAAATG
The DNA here is from genome assembly GCF_006381635.1 of Hibiscus syriacus. NCBI lineage: Eukaryota > Viridiplantae > Streptophyta > Magnoliopsida > Malvales > Malvaceae > Hibiscus > Hibiscus syriacus. The sequence goes on from NW_024062639.1 coordinate 1,341,493, forward strand.
ACTCATTACTACTAAAGATAAGGACATCTTACAAAAATGGATACCCAAGGGGACTAGGATTTTTGAAACTAATGAATATGGACCCAAAAGAATTTGGGTACCAAAAATCAAAATTTAATATATGTTTATAAGGAAATGAGTATTGCTACAAGGCAGGGGAAACAAATTCAAACTCATGGTACCTTGATAGTGGATGCTCGAGACACATAACCGGAGACAAGAGCCGGTTCATAGAGCTAAATGACAAAAATGGAGGAGAGGTGACTTTTGGAGATAATTCAAAAGGTCACATTGAAGGTATAGGTACTATAGGCAATACGTCTTCCATACAAATTAAGAATGTATTATATGTGAATGGATTAAAGCATAATTTATTGAGTATTTAATTAAGCGATAAAGGATACAATGTCATGTTTAAAACTAATGGTTGTAAAGTCATTGACATTGCATCTAATCAGATTATGCTTGTTGTTCATAGAATAGGAAACATATACATGGTGCATTTAGATTTTATAGATATGACTAACTTATGCCTAGTTGCTAAATATGAGCATGATAGTTGGTTATGGCATAGGAGACAAAGACATGCTAGTATGAGTGTTTTGCAACGGTTAATTCAAGGAGACTTAGTAAAAGGATTGGCTAAGCTAAAATTTGATAATAATAAAATCTGTGATGCTTGTGCAAAAGGAAAACAAAAGCGAGTTTCTTTTAAATCCATTAATGACTTATCCACTAGTAGAGTATTACAATTGATCCATATAGATCTTTTTGGGCCATCTAGAACAACTAGCTTGGGTGGAAAACAATATGCATTTGTCTTGGTAGATGACTATTCTAGATATACTTGAGTTCTATTCTTAAGTACTAAAGATGAAGCATTAGAAAAATTCATCACATTTTCAAAAGTAATCCAAAATGAAAAAGGATACTCCATAACTAGTGTTAGGAGTGATCATGACACTGAATTTGAAAATCTTGGATTTACTGAGTTTTGTAATTCTAATAGTATTAGTCATAATTTTTCAGCACCTAGAACCCCTCAACAAAATGGAGTTGTTGAGAGGAAAAATCAAACTTTCGAAGAAATGGCTACAACCATGCTTTGTGAAAACAATTTGCCAAAATAATTTTAGGCGGAAGCCACATATACAACTTGTTATGTTATTAATCGAGTAATGATTAGACCTATTTTGAAGAAAACTCCATATGAACTTTTCAAAAATAAAAAGCCTAACATTAGCTATTTTCATCCTATTGGATGTAAATGTTTTGTTTTAAAAAACGGTAAAGAAAATCTTGGCAAATTTGATGCTAAAAGTGATGAAGGAATTTTTCTAGGTTACTCCTTAAATTCTAAAGCTTATCGTGTATTTAATAAAAGAACTTTAGTTGTAGAAGAGTCTATACATGTTGTTTTCGATGATAATCCCCTTCCGAGGAAGGATTCTTGTGTTAATGATGATGTAGGTATTGTAAACACAAATGACATTAGACATGACGTTGGAGAACCATCATCAAAGGAAGAAACGAAAGATGAGGAAACTCAAGATCATCTAGAGAATCCAACCATTGAAGAAAGGGAAGTCTCTTACCCAAGGGAATACAATTATGTCAAGGATGGTGAAATAATAGGTGATTCATCCAAAGGGGGTAACAACTCGATCTTCTCTTAGAAATATATGTAATTATGTTGCATTTATTTCATGCATAGAATGTAAGATTATTAAAGAAGCATTAAATGATGAAAATTGGATTATGGATATGGAAGAAGAGTTAAATTAATTTGAGAGAAGTAGAGTATGGACATTAGTTGAAAGGCCTAGTAATAAATCTACTGTATGTACTAGATAGGTATTTAGGAATAATCTTTATGAAAGTGGTAATATAGTGAAAAACAAGGCTAGACTTGTTGCTCAAGGCTATACTCAAGAAGAAGGCATATACTATGATGAAACATATGCTCCCGTAGCTAGGATGGAAGCAATTAGAATGTTATTAGCATTTGCATGTTTCAATGAATTTATATTATATCAAATGGATGTTAAAAGTGCATTTTAAATGGTTTTATAAAATAAAAAGTGTATATGGAACAACTTCCTGGATTTGAAGATTCAAAATTTCCAGATTATGTTTTTAAATTGACAAAAGCACTTTATGGTTTAAAATAAGCTCCAAGAGTTTGGTATGAAAGATTACCAAATTTTTTAATTGAAAAAGGTTTTTCAAAAGGGAAGGTTGACACTACATTGTTTTTAAAGCATAAAGGTAAAGATTTATTAATAGTTCAAATTTATGTTGATGATATAATATTTGATTCTACTAATGATGCTCTTTGCCAAGAATTTTCTAAGCTAATGCAGAGTGAATTCGAGATGAGCATGATGGGGGAACTCTCATTTTTCTTAGGACTCCAAATCAATCAAAGAAAAAATGACATCTTTATCAATCAAGCAAAGTATGTCATGTATATGCTCAAGAAGTTTGGATTGGAAAATGGGAAACCTCATGCCACTCCAATGAGCTCATCTACAAGGCTTAACAAAGATGAAGGAGGTAAATGTGTCGATGTTAAATTATATAGGCCAATGATCGGCTCTTTGCTTTATCTAACCGCAAGTAGACATGACATTATGTTTAGTGTTTGCTTATGTGCTAGATTTCAATCATGCCCTAAGGAATCACATTTACTAGCTGTTAAGAGGATCTTTAGATACCTTAAGGACACTCATAGTTTAGGTTTATGGTATCCTAGAGACTCTAGCTTTAGCTTGCATGCCTTCTCTGATGCGGATTATGGAGGATGCAAAATAGATAGGAAAAGCACCTCCGATACTTGCAAATTCCTAGGAAATATGATGATTTCTTGGTTTTCAAAGAAACAAAATTGTGTTGTACTATCTACCACTGAAGCGGAATACATTTCAGCCGATAGTTGTTGTGAACAAGTTTTATAGATGAAACAACAACTTTTTGATTGTGGAATTGAAGTAGGTACCATACCTATCAAGTGTGACAATACTAGTGCTATTTGCCTCACTAAAAATCCCATCCAACACTCTAGAACTAAGCATATTGAAATTAGACATCATTTCGTTAGAGATCATGTCGCTAAAGAAGATGTAGTTCTAGAATTTTTTGATACTTTGCACCAATTAGCGGATATCTTTACAAAACCTTTAGATAAATAAAGATTTTGGACACTTAGGAGAGAATTAGGTTTAACCAACCTATATTGACTTAGTGTTTAGCACTTTTAATTAGAATTGAGAAGTGCTTATGAAAATAACACTTTTGATTGCATTCTTTGCTATTAGTTAGGGGGAGTGTATGATTCTTAGTGAAAATTATTTATATGTTCAAATTATGTTTAAGGATAGATTTGATTGATTGAACATGATTATTTTTCAATAAATGAGTTGCTAATACCACTAGAGCTAATTAATTTAGCATTTCAAGTGTTTAAAACAGATTTTTGACATTTTTGTGCTTAATGCATAGATACACTAGACAGTGCATCTATGCATCCCTTAAATGTGCATCGATACATCATGAAGATGGACCGATGCACTCCTTGAATGTGCATCGATGCACTCATCTGTGCATCGATACACTCGTCTTGTTTTTGGGTTTAAATCCCTATTTTCTTCATTCTTTCAAAACCCCAAACACTCTTAACCGTGCGCAATTTGTCCCTCTCTCACCCTAATCTCATATTTTCTTAAAAAAAAACGTTTTAAAGTCAAAATCCAACTACTCTTCATCACCTAATCCTACTTCTATCATAAATCAAGAGCAAACAACATCTCGTTCTCACAAAATCTGAAATTTTCAAGGTAATATTTCAAAAACCCCTGTTTTATTAATTTTTGAACTTAGGACTAGTTTTGATTAGTTATAGGATGAACATTACATCGGGCATTGATTAAATGTTGATTCTAAACTAGATTTTACAACCAATTTTATCAAAAACACATAATTTTTTCAAAATTTTCCTTGAATTTCGAAATAAAAAAATCAAAATTTATTGTTTTAATTAATGTTTTTGATTCAATTATGTTGTTTTCATGGAAACTATATGTATTATGATCTTTAAACATTATTTCAAAATATTTTTCAAAACTTTACCCTTTTAGGATTCGGTTTAGAGAACCTTGAAATATTGAGGACTTAATTGAGTTTTGGGATTATTGAAATTGCATACATGTGTTTCAAATTTGTAGGTTACCCTATTCTATTCCGATTTTGTAAATCATGTCAAATCATAAACGACCTAGGACATCATCTAGTCACTTGAGTCAAAACCGACCTCCTATTCCTCCACCTAATCCAAATCCAAATCCAAATGACCCAAATATGACTATTCTGAACTCTTGTTTCAATGTACCTGGTCGTAGACAAGATCTCAACCACAGGTACCATACTTTTTTTTTGAGTCATACAAAATCCGGGAAGAGCGTATCCCTTCGATCCAAGCTATGGAATATATGAATTTTCAATATCTTCCCACTCTTAAATCCTGGAAGTTTGATAACCTCTTTAAACTCAAACCTATTATTTATCATCAATTAGTCCGCATCTTCTATTCCAATGCGATATGTGTCCAAAACGAGCGCTGAACCGAAACCATAAGAATTCGATCCTATCTTTTAGGTCAATTCGTTTTTATTGACTCCGACACATTCGCTACCCATTTTGGACTAGATAACTTAGGTTTATATAATGAAAAGGAGACTGTGGCATCACCCTATAAGTTAAGGATAGTGTTAGTACCTTACCATCTCATCACGATTGATTCCTACATTTGTTGATCTCTTGGTGGTTTCGACCATCCGGAGGTAGGTACTCCTCCCTTAGGAAAATAGATATATGGTGGATACATTGTATCTAACATAACAAAAAAATTAATCTGCCACAGGTCATCTTTAGTGAGTTAGTAGATATCATAAACACTATTCCTTCTAAGAATATAGAAACCTTGGTTTATGGTTGTCTCCTTAGTAATTTGTTTGTTAAACTCGGTCTTAGGGTCTCTCTCTTGATATTCATATCTCTCTCCAAAACCAAATCAATTTCAATTCCTTAAAGAAAGTGGGATGGAAACAGGATAAGGAAACTGGCCAATGGGTTTATCGTCCCACTGAGCAAACTCCGGGAGCAAGCTCTTCACGAGCTCCACCTCCTTCGGCACCAGCAATAGACGATGATCCAGATCTTCAGCAACTCATGCAAGATATCGACAATATTGAAGATGAAACACCCGAAGACATGCTGGCATAACAAGAAGATCAAGTGCCTCCATATTTTCGATCATTCTTGGAGACATTTGATCTATAGTTTGCATCCATTGAGTCCCATCTCGCTGTTATGGAGCTCAACAACGGGAGATGAATGAACGTTTAGATGCGCTCACACTTGAGATGCGAGCACGTTATCCACACCCTCCTCCCGACCCTCCTTTAGATGACTAGACCTATCTTACTTTAGTTTCCTTTGATTAATTTTCGAACTTAATGATAAACATTTTGATGCTTTCAGATTGTTTTGGATGTTTGAATTTGTTTTGAATGCTTTGAATGATTGCACTTAATATATATATTTGGTTTGGTTTGAGTTTTCAATTTGAGCTTAATGTTTATTAATTTTTGTATCATTTACATATTAGTTGTATTATGACCAATTACCATTGCACATTTGTTCATGAATATTGAATTATGAAACTGATGACTAACATTTCTCTTGATTGTGATCTTAGCAGCTTAAGTTATAATCAATTGGCTAATTTATTCAAAACTTGTTTAAAACGTTTTATAGAGTCTTTTTTTATTTAACAAAAAGGGGGAGAAGATGTGTTATAGTAAGGGAGAGTAAATTTTCAAAATTGATTTCAAAATGATTTTATTGAAAAATATTAAAATTACTCAAATGGTTTTGTTATATCAAAAATGGGGAGATTGTTGAAAACATTTTGATGTTTCGATATAACAAATTAAGTATAAATGAATTTTAAGATTTTACAAATCATTTTCAAAGTATATTTGATTCAATTAATCAAATATCAAAATATTACTCCAAGTTTTTCAAAGTTCAAATTCAATCCTTACTAAAGTGTAAAATTGTGTTTTATACTTCAAATATTTTTGAAACAAATTTCACAAAGTATTTCGAACCAAAAAGGGCCAAAAATTAATTTTACAAAGTGATGTACCGATGCACTACATTGATGCATTGATGCACACCCATTTTGAATGCATTTTATGCACCGATGCACAACCATGCATCGATGTACTCAGGATTTTATTAAAACATCGAATTGATTTTTTGTACCGATGCACATACCATGCATCGATGCACTACATGCTATTTTGAAACATCGAATGCAATTAATGCATCGATGCACCCTTAGTTTACCGATGTACTAAGTCTTCCAACGGTCGAAATATTTGAATTTTACACATAGTGTACCGATGCACCATGACTATGCATCGATGCACCATACGCTCCCAACTGTTTTATTAATTGTTTTCACACAATAACGTCTCTATTGACTCCACTAATGACCCCTAACGTTCAAAAGTGATCCAAGGTGTAATTAAACAAGCTTAGAAGCCATTGATCAACAAGAATTAACAAGAATCAAGAGAGAATCAAAGAGAAAGTATCAAACCTCAAGTTTGAGCATTTTTCAAGCCTATTTCATTCAATATTCATTTTTGCTTTCAAGAACACTTATTGTGCTCAATTGTATTATTCTTGAGTGTTCTTTTTTGTTCTAGAATTGTGCAAACATCTTTCCTTGTGAGGATTTTCTTGTAAGTTTGCAAAATTTGTATTGTTCTCTTTGGGAGAGAGTGTTCTCAAGAATTTGGGATATAATTCTTGAGGGGTTTGTAAGGTTACTCTTTGTCCTCAAAAGAAAGACAAATTAGTGAATTTGTGGAAAAGCCTTAGTGCGGATAGCTAAGGTAGTGGACGTAGACTTTGGTTTAGAAAGTCAAACCACTCTAAATCTCTGTGCAAATATTTTCAATTTTCTGCAAAAGTTTCCACCGAAATTTTTATTGCCAATTCACCCCTCTTGGTCGATTCTGTCGATCGATTAACTCAACAGATTATTTGCATGGAAGAAAGATCTGGGGGATCACGTAGACATGGCCAAACCATTAATCAATTTAGAGAAATTATTAATACAATGGGGCTGATTGATTTTAACTTCCACATATCACTGTTAACTTGGTCGAGACGTAGTCTCAATCAACGATTGGATAGGTACTTAGTTAACGGAGAGCTTCACGGTTTATGGCCAAACGCTCGAGTTATTCACCTCGACAGACTAGGTTCAGACCATAGACCTATTATGTTCTGCAGTAAAGTGGAAGATGCGAATCACAAGGCCTTTCCGATTCATTGCCACCTGGAATGACCACCCGTAATTTAATGAATTCCTGAAGTTAGTTTTGAAGGATAAAAGAAATTTCAATGAGAATGTATAGGATTTTCTAATTAAAATCAAGCAATGGAACAAAGATGTTTTCGGACACATAGGTAAAAAGAAGAAAATTTTACTTGCTCTTATCAGGGTTTGCATACTTCTTCCTTCTTTGCATCTTCAACAAGAGAAACGATCATTAACTCGCCACCGCTTCCCTATCAATTGGTATCAGATTTGTGTCGATTCTTGGAAATAAGCAAGCAATCTTGCTTGTTCTTGCACACAAAACCGTCAACGTACCCCAATAGAGCTAGTTCGTAAAAGATTCATCGTTTCAAGTCACAAAAATTGAAAAATTGAAAATGAAGGAATTTAGGATTGATTTTCTCCAGATCTTATATTCATTCTAATAGTAATCACCAGCCCAAAATTCACCTCAATCGGAGTTCATTAGAGCCTTAAAATACATCAAGTTTCATTGGCATATTTGGTTTATAATATTGTCGAATTTCTTGAAAATTCTACTGGAGGAATTTCGTGGTGAAAATTTCCAGATTGAAACTATATATATTTCAGATCATTAAAAAAATCAGAATTTTTGGAGATCAATAACACCTTCAAACAAAGCGATCACGAAAAATAGATTGTTTAGGACTCACCGTTCAATAGAGACTATTGGATACTACTCAAGGTATTTGGTTCTGAAAATTTACAGGTGATTTCTACACACATCGAAAGACATTCAAGAATTTTTTCCAAAATTTTTAGACACTAGTAATCCCCTTAAAAACGTTGCTCACGTTGACCCTGCGTTTTCTAGGTTTATGGTTTGGTTTTTTTTCTTTTACTCTTAATGCTATAGGTTATTTTGTTTTCCTTTTTATTGTTCTTTTACATTATCTAACACATTATATTACTTGTGTTAGTAGGACTAAAGAGTTTTCATACTTCTTCATTCTTTGCATTCTCGTTCTCTTGGAGTCTAACCCTTGTTTGGCCTCTTAGAGTTTTTAAGTTTTTTTATCGCCTTTGCTAGTAATCAAACTCCGATACGAACTGTGGAAGACTACTTGGTAAAGTGAGTTTTAAAGAGTATACAATCGGCTTACTTGCCTCTCGCTGTGTTAATTTCATGGAGTGACTTGTGAGGTTTCTTTCTTTGTTGATTTTTCTTTCTTTTATTTTTATTTTACTTTAAATGTTTCGTTGAGTGTTGCGATTTTCAGGATGTTTGAATTAGGACAATTTTTTAGACCTAATTGTAAGGTTATACGTCGGTCTTTAAGCACTAAAGATATGAAAGAAGCTGATAGTCAAAGAACAAACTTATTCCATTCACGATGTTTAATACAAGGTAAGCCTTACTCCATAATCATTGATAATGAAAGTTGTGCAAACATGGTGAGTAGCTACCTGGTAGAGGAACTCAACCTACCTTGTCAACAACATCCAAAACCATATTGTCCGCAATGGATTAAAAAAAAAGTCCAAGACAAAAGTCACCAAACAATGCCTAGTCAAACTATAGATGGGCAAGTATTGTGACAAAATTTGGTGTGACGTAATTCCAATGCAAGCTTCTCAAATCCTTTTGGGAAGATAATGGAAATACGACAATGATGTTACGTACTATGGTAAGGCAAACAAATACACTTTGAACTTAGACGATATGCCTTACACTCTCAGGACAATGCCACCAAAAGAAATCCTGAAAGATGAAATGAGAATTTGTGAGGAGGTAAGGAAAGAAAAAAACCAAAAGTTAAGAAAGAGGCAAAAACAAAAGAGGTCACTAGTTACAAAAGCCAAAAGAATAACGACCCATGGGAGGTGAGTGAACCTAATTGTGAGAAGAAAAGAATGACTCAAAATCTCTGTGTGAGAACAAAAGAATTGAGAGAGAACCTTCTTTACAAACAACCTTGTATCCTTGTTCGCTTTAGGGAATCAATTGTTTTGATTTCTAACATTAACAAGGATTTGCCTAGTGTGTTTTCATCTTTGTTACAGGATTTTTGAGAAGTGTTAGGTGATCCACCTGACAAATTACCACTGGAAAGAGGAAAACAACACCAAACCAATCTAATTCAAGGTTCCATCATACATCGTCAAACATACAATCTCGAAGAAACCAAAGTGTTAGATTTGTTACAAAAAGCCTAAATTCAGGAAAGCTGATAAGTCCTTATTTTAGTTAATATTTTACTTTTAAATTACTCTTTAATCATTGATTTTTGTGGCTTATTTGTTTATTTTAATTCATTTTCTGTGCATGACGTAAGATTTTGAAAATTGCACAAAAAGGACACAATTTTGCAGTTTTTTTTTATTTTCAGAATTAAAGGTGGTTGGAATTCAGATTTGAATTAAACTCAAGTTTAGGATAATATTTAAACATTATATTTTATCTTTTGTATTTTAGTTTAAATAGGTTTTTAGTATTTTAATTAAGTTTTAGAATATATTTTTTATTTTATCTTTGTTTTAGGTATTTTAGTTGAAATAGGTTTTAGAGTTTTAATTAGGATTTAGAATATTATATTATTATTAGGTATTTTAGTTTAAATAGTTTTAAGTGTTTTAATTAGGATTTAAGATGTTTTAGCTTGTTTTAGGAATTTGAAGGCTATAAATACCCTATAAGGGTGAGCCTAGAATCATATCTCTCTCATTTGAGAATAAAATCTTCTTTTTCTCTCTAGCTTTCTCCCTATTTTTCGCATACTTTTCTATTATGCTAGGTATGACTTTGGTTATACTTAGCTAATTTTCTTTCATGCCGAAGGCTAAAGCGAAGGCTCAATTCCAAACGTGAGAATTGTAAGGTACTTAAATCGCTTCAAATTTTCTCTCTGTTTTCTGAGCTTACTTTTTAAATCAGAATGATTTCGACATCGGTCTAGATATTGTTATGGTTAATGTTTGAAGAAGGATTTGCTTATTAAAGCATATTCAACTTCCCGAGAACACACTTAGCAAAATTGTTTGCTAAGAGGAAACTGAGATCGTAATCAGTTGTTATTGGAACGACACAATCCGAGTTGGCAGCGAAGAATTGTCCTTGTAAGCTGACGTGAATCTTGAAGTAAAAATCTGTTTCGATGATCCGAGGAATTTGAGACAAAGCTGAAGTCTGAGCCTGCTTTTACAATAAGTTTCCCTTTATCTTGACCTCTTTAATTTGTTTATTTAATTATTTTTTCTTTTATTGAATTCTTATTTTTTTATTTTAAAAACAACTTCTAAAAATACCCCTTTTATATTTATTACTATTAATATTTATTATTATATTATTTTACTTTTATTTTATTTGATTTTAATATATCTTTTAAACTTCATCTGGAATTCTATCTTGTTTTAAAATCAAGAAAGAGTTTTATTAAATCAGAAACACCACAGTCCCTGTGGATCGACCCTGCTTCTCTATACTATATTTTATTTTTTATTTATTAAGAAGCCAATAATTATTTTGATAGTAGAACGACGGTTATCAAATTGGCGCTGTTACCGGGGACTAACGGCAAATACTAATTTATTTTTCTAGTTTTTGATTTATGACCAGAAGAAACCCAGGTGAATTAGTAGATCTAGATCCAGAGATCGAAGCAGACACATACAACATTCTGATGGCAGAAGAATAACAAATGATCCAAGAACTAGTCACAACACCTGTCACTCAGACGCCATTATGCATTAATTTTCCTAGTGGCGGGACTCCATTTCAATTAAAGACGAGACTCATCATTTTTTTTTCTACCTTCCATGGCTTTCCCATTGAAGATCCACACAAACACTTGTTGGAATTCAACATGGTTTGCACTAGCATGAAACCACGGGGAGTTACCGATGATCAAATTAAATTGAGAGCTTTCCCTTTCTCTTTAGTCGACTTGGCTAAAGATTGGTTATTTTATTTACCTCCAAATTCAGTTAATTCATGGGTTGACATGAATCAAAATTTTCTTGACAGGTTATTTTTAGTGGCTAAAGCAAGCGAGTTGCGAAGGAGCATTCTTTCCATTCAGCAAAAGAATGAAGAAAGTCTTTATGACTATTGGGAGTGATTTAAAAAGCTTTGCGCACATTGTCCGCAACACGGATTAAGTGATCAAACGTTATTTCAATCCTTTTATGACGACCTTTTACCAATGAAGATGAGTAGAGGAGCATTAGTCAACAATACCCCAACAACAGCAAGGGAATTGATTTCAACCATGGCAGCTAACTCTCAATAGTTTTCAGGTGAACCCAGCCGACGGGTTCACGAGATAAGTATATTTTCCCTTGAAAATAAGTTAGATAAATTAACTGAAGTAGTTAATTCACTTGTTGCAGGAAAATCTGGAGCAACAAGAACATGTGGGATATGCACAGAGCCAACATTGAAGAAACTCATAGGGAAGTTAGAAATTTCACAAGAAAAGTTCATTGCATCCTAGGAAAAATCACAAAGGCAAACCGAAACACATCTTCAAGAGTTAGATAATCAAGTAAGCTGAGTAGCTAAAACTATGAGAAAATTGGAATCACAAGGAAGACTACCTTATCAAACGGAGTTAAATCCGAGAAAGAATGTTAATTCCATCACACTTTGAAGTGGAAAAGTTATCTTACCCGAAGTTCCAACAGAAAAAGTCGCACATCAACAAGAGGACACTCTACCTTCACAAGGTACGTCTGACTCACATCTCTCTCTCTTCTCATGAAATCACGCCACCACCCTTCCCATCAAGGTTGATGAAGCGTGATAAAAGATCTGAAGAAAAAGAGATCTTAGAGGTGTTCCAAAAAGTTTAAGTCAACATACCCCTTCTTGATGTAATTCGACAAGTACCAAGATATGCTCGATTTTTAAAAGAACTTTTCACTACAAAGAGGAAATTAATAGGGAATGAAAAGGTAAATTTGGAAGAACATGTCTCTGCAATTTTTTAACGAAAGCTCCCACTAAAGATGAAGGATTAAGGTATGTTCGCTATACCCTGCAAAATAGGTAATTTTAAAATTAAACGTGCAATGTGTGACTTAGGAGCTTCAATCAACGTTATGACATTATCTATTTATAAAATGATTACTAACGAGCCTTGAAGGAAACGGGAGTAACCAAACAGTTGGCTGATCGGCCCGTGATCTATCTAGTGGGAATGATGGAAAATGTCTTAGTGAAGGTCGATGTATTATTTTTATGCAGATTTCTATGTCATTGGCTTGGAATATGATAGGTCAGATACTTATTCCGAGGTACTTTTTGGCCGCCCCTTCCTAAGCACTGCACATACAAAGATCGATGTTAGAAGTGGTATACTGACAATGAAATTTGATGGTGAGATCATTAAATTTGATATTTATAAAGAAATAAAATGCCCTGATCATGTTGAAAGAATTAATTCTGTTGATGTTATAGATCCTTTAATTGATGAATATATTGAATCCAATCTTTCTTATAATCTTTCCAAGGATCTTGAACTTTGCCACGAAGAAGAAGAAAGGGAGTTTGAAAATATTCATTCAATTAATTCTGATTTTTCTTTTTCTTCCTCTAAAACTAAAATTTTACCTTCTGTTTTGCAGGCACCTGAGGTAGAATTGAAGCAATTACTGGAACATTTGAAATATGCCTTTTTGGGAGAAAATGAAACCTTACCAGTGATTATCTCAAGTAAATTGTCCGAAGGAGAAGAGGAAGCTTTGGTAGCAGTGTTGTGCTCTCACAAAGAAGCCATAGGATGAACCATTTCTGACATTAATGGATTAAGTCCCTCGACTTTCATGCACAAGATCAAAGTCGAAGAAGGAGTAAAGCCATCATATGAAGGATAACGCTGATTAAATCCACCAATGATGGAAGTAGTAAAGAAAGAAATTCAGAAACTCCTTGACGCTGACATAATCTATCCAATTTCATATAGTAATTGGGTAAGTCTGATTCATGTGGTTCCTAAGAAAACGGGAGTCACAGTGGTCGAAAATCAAGAAGGGGAGTTAGTGCCAACAAGAGTTCAAAATGGATGGCGAGTTTGTATTGATTATAGGAAGTTGAACTCTCTTACTAGAAAAGATCATTTCCTCTTCCTTTTATAGATCAAATGATTGAAAGATTAGTTGGGAAAACTCATTATTGTTGCCTTGATGGTTTTTCAGGTTTTTTTTCCAAATCCCAGTGGCACCAGAGGATCAAGAAAAAATGACTTTTACTTGTCCCTTCGGTACATTTTCATATAGACGAATGCCCTTTGGCCTTTGCAACGCACCGACCACCTTCCAAAGATGCATGTTAAGTATATTTTCTGACTATGTGGAGAAGGATATCGAAGTCTTTATGGATGACTTCACGATTTATGGTAATTCTTTTAATGAATATCTTGATAATTTAACTAATGTGCTTAAAAGATGCTTAGAATATAACCTTGTTTTAATTTATTAAAAATGTCATTTTAGGTTGATAAAGGGTTAATTTTAGGTCATATTATTTCCTCAAAAGGGATTGCGGTTGATAACGCTAAAACAGATGTTATACGTTCACTTCCTTACCCCACAATTGTGAGGGAAATTCGTTCTTTTCTTGGTCATACAGGGTTTTACCCTAGGTTTATTAAGGACTTTTCGAAGATATCACAACCTTTATGCAATCTACTTCAAAAGGATCAAGACTTTGACTTTAATTCAAAATGCAAGGAGTGTTTCGATTCATTAAAGGAAAAGCTTATTTAAGCTCCAATTGTTCAGTCGCCAAATTGGAATTACCCCTTTGAGCTTATGTGTAACGCATCGGATACTAGCATTGAAGTCGTTCTTGGCTAAAAAATAGGGAAAGAGCCATATGTCATAGCCTATGCGTCCCAAACTTTGAACTCGGCTAAGAAAAATTATTCGACTACGGAAAAAGAACTTTTTGCTATAATTTTTGCTTTAGATATTTGATGAGTAAAAAGGAAGCAAAACCGAGGCTTATCCAGTGGATCCTGCTTTTACATGAATTTAACTTGGAAATCAAAGACAAAAAGGGATGCGGAAATCTGGTAGCAGATCACTTAAGTTAAATTCCCCTTTCCACATTCGAACCACCACTTAGACAAGAATTTCCTGAAGAAAAATTGATGGTGGGTCAAAACATAACTCCATGGTTTGCAGACATGGTTAATTATTTGGCCACATGTAAGTTACCATTAGATTTACCGAGAGTAGAAATCAATCGAATTAAGTGAGAATCCCGATACTATATTTGGGACGATCCTTATTTATAGAAGCACTGCTCAGATCAGGTAATTCGATGATGTATTACCGAAAGTGAGGTAAACTCAATTTTACAATTTTGTTATTCTTACTCTTGCCGTGGTCATTTTGGGCCAAAACGTACAAGTCATAAAATTATTGAATGTGGTTTTTATTGGCCTAACATTTTTTGAGATTTTTATCTATTTTGTAAAACTTGTGAAAGATGTCAATTTACATGTAATTTAAGCCTTATGAATGAAATGACGCTTAATTCTATACAAGTTTGAGAAATTTTTGATGTTTGGGGAATCGACTATATGGGTCCTTTTACTTCGTCATTTGGAAATACTTATATTATTTTAGCTGTGGATTATGTTTCTAAATGGGTGGAAGCTAAAGCCACTCGGAATAATTATGCTAAAACTACAGTTAATTTTTTGAAAAATATTTTTTTCCAGGTTTGGCACGCCACCGGGCTATAATAAGCGACAAAGGAAAACATTTCATCAACTGAGTAATCGAGTCGCTAATGAAGAAATTTTGAGTAACTGAAAGAATTACTACCGCTTACCATCCACAAAAAAATGGACTTGCAGAAGTATCAAATTGAGAAATTAAAACAATTCTTGAGAAAATTGTTAAACTGGACCGAAAGGACTGGAGTTTAAAATTACCGATGCCCTTTGGGCATAATGAACTGCTTATAAAGGTCCCATTGGGATGTCACCATACCGGCTTGTTTTTGGTAAACCATGCCATTTACCAGACGAGTTAGAACATCGAGCTTATTGGGCCGTTTAAACAATGTAACATGAACATGGATGCAATTGGTGAAGCTCGTAAATTTCGCATTCAATAACTTGAGGAAATCTGAAGAAATGCCTATGATAATGCTCAAATATTTAAAGAAAAACAAAAGAATTTCACAATAGTAGAATTTCTTTTAAAAAAATTCTGTCAGTCAAAAGGTTTTATTATTTAACTCCAAATTTAAACTTTTTGTAGGAAAACTCAAATCAAAATGGCTCGGACCGTTTACAGTTACTCAAGTATTTTCTCACGGTGCTGTTGAAATTGAAGATAACTCATGAGTACGATTTAAAGTTAATGGTCAAAGATTGAAGCCATATTATGAAAATGCTCCGGTTGGTCTAATCGAAGAAATCAATTTAGAGGAACCCACGCTTTGAAAAATCAGGTTGTCGAGCTAACGATGTTAAACAAAAGCGCTTGATGGGAGGTAACTCATTTCGTTATATTTTGTTTTTATTTTTGTTTTATTTTGTTTTATTTTCAGTGAACTTTATTTCATTCTATTTATTTTATTTTGAGTAATTTTATTTTATTTTTCTCTAAATAGATTCGAATTTCGATCGAATATTTCTTACCTTCGCCCGGGCTCGTCTCGACATGACCATGGCCGCGGTCGCCACTAGATTAGGGAGTATTCCTTTTCCCTCTCTTTGATTTTAAATTTGATATACGTTTTGGGACAAAATGAAATAAGTGAGGGGGGAGGATAAGTATGTGTCAAATTTTTCCTTGACTTGTTTAATTGTTTGAAATTGAGTTATTCTGATGATGATATGTTTGGATCGTTGGTTTCTAGTCTTGAATTTCACTTTATACTCTTGCTTCCTTTTGGATTATGACCATGTTTTTGATCGAATTTAATTTGCATGATTGGTAATTGATATAACTGGTGAATTTTCGTTGAGTATTGATATTTCATGATTTTGTCGATAGAGATGAACTTGACTCAATGCATATAAACTTTTCTTGTGAGATTTGAGCCTAACAAGCATACATTTTCTTTCTTTGCTCATTGTTTGACTTGTGTGTGCCGAACTAATTAGGATATTCTAGAACTTGTAATCACAATGCATATTAAGACTACATGTTGAACGTAATGTTTTAATGTGATAGGGGCACACAGGATAAACCCACTCTTCCCAAAAAGCCTACCCATTTATATATCCACTAGTGAACCACATTGATTCTATTTCTCTTTCTTTTTTTACACCTCATAATTAAACCCGAAGCCTTTCTTTTTATTTTTTCTCTCTTTTCACACCCTTATCGAGACTTGAGATCTTGTATCATTGTTGTTCCAAAAAAAATAAAAAAAAATAAAAAATAAAGAAGAAAAAAATACCCTTTGTTCGAAAAAAACCAAAAAAAAGGAGAAGAAAAAATCGATCTCTTCTATTATCTTTCATCTATTATTTTTCCTTATTTTGTTCTTCATTGTGCTTCATATTAATTCTTGGATTATTCTTAATTATTTTGATCTCTTGTTTTGGTATTTTAAACCTTTCTTTTCGGCCTTTTCCCTACCCTAACCTAAGCCCCATTACACCTTTATTAAAACCCCCTTGATTATTGCATTATGTTCATTTTTCGTAGTGGAGACTTGATTGGATTCCAAGCCTATGGTAGTATTTTGGTTAGTTTCGGTTTGAGCAATTTCATTTGCCCCAAACACTTTGAGCGGATATGTATGAATCTTTGTGAGGTATTGAGTCATGTTTCACTGAAGTTGGCAATTAATTGTGATATCTTGCTTACTTTAAATTTTCTTGGTTGTATCTTTTCTTGATTGTAACTTGAATTTGACAATTTTCATGTACTTAATTCGATTGGAAGTTTGAGGAATAAATTGAAATTGAATTTGACAACTTATGATTTTGATATGTTAATTGAGGAATGCTTGAGGACAAGCATTGAATAAGTGAGGGGGAATTTGATAAGTGCTTATTTTAGTTAATATTTTACTTTTAAATTACTCTTTAATCATTGATTTTTGACGTCAATGATGTTACGTACTATGGTAAGGCAAACAAATACACTTTGAACTTAGACGGTATGCCTTACACTCTCAGGAAAATGCCACCAAAAGAAATCCTGAAAGATCAAATGATAATTTGTGAGGAGGTAGGGAAAGAAAAAAAATAAAAAGTTAAGAAAAAGGCAAAAACAAAAGAGGTCACTAGTTACAAAAGCCAAAAGAATAATGACCCATGAGAGGTGAGTGAACCTAATTGTGAGAAGAAAAGAATGACTCAAAATCTATGTGTGAGAACAAAATAATTAAGAGAGAACCTTCTTTATAAATAACCTTGTATCCTTGTTTGCTTTAGGGAATCAATTATTTTGATTTCTAACATTAACAAGGATTTGCCTAGTGTGTTTTCATCTTTGTTACAGGATTTTTGAGAAGTGTTAGGTGATCCACCTAACAGATTACCACTGGAAAGAGGAAAAAAACACCAAACCAATCTAATTCAAGGTTCTATCATACCTCGTCAAACATACAATCTCGAAGAAACCAAAGTGTTAGATTTGTTACAAAAAGCCTAAATCCAGGAAAGTTGATAAGTGCTTATTTTAGTTAATATTTTACTTTTAAGTTACACTTTAATCATTGATTTTTGTGGCTTATTTGTTTATTTTAATTCATTTTCTGTACATGACGTAAGATTCTGAAAATTGCACAAAAAGGACACAATTCTGTAGTTTTTTTTTTATTTTCAGAATCAAATCTGGTTGGAATTCGGATTTGAATTAAACTCAAGTTTAGGATAATATTTAAACATTATATTTTATCTTTGAATTTTAGTTTAAATAGGTTTTTAGTACTTAAATTAAGTTTTAGGATATTATTTTTTTATTTTATCTTTGTTTTAGGTATTTTAGTTGAAATAGGTTTTAGTGTTTTAATTAGGATTTAGAATATTATATTATATTTAGGTATTTTAGTTTAAATAGTTTTAAGTGTTTTAATTATGATTTAAGATATTTTAGCTTGTTTTTAGGAATTTGAAAGCTATAAATACCCTATAAGGGTGAGCCTAGAAATATATCTATCTTATTTGATAATAAAATCTTCTTTTTCTCTATAGTTTTCTCTCTCTTTTTCGCATACTTTTCTATTATGCTAGGTATGACTTTGGTTATGCTTAGTTAATTTTCTTTCAAGCCAAAGGCTAAATCGAAGGCTCAATTCCAAACGTGAGAATTGTAAGGTACTTAAATTGCTTCGAATTTTCTCTATGTTTTATGAGCTTACTTTTCAAATCAGAACGATTTCGACATTGGTCCGTATATTTTTATAGTTAACGTTTGAAGAAGGATTTGCTTATTGAAGCATATTCAACTTCCCGAGAACGTACTTAGCAAAATTGTTTGCTAAGAGGAAAATTAGATTAGAATCAGTTGTTATTGGAATGACACAATCGGAGTTGGCAGCGAAGAATTGTCCTTGTAAGCTGACGTGAATCTTAAAGTAAAAATCTGTTTCGATGATCCAAGGAATTTAAGACAAAGCTGAAGTCTGAGGCTGCTTTCACAATAAGTTTCCCTTTATCTCAATCTCTTTAATTTTTTTATTTACTTTTTTATTTAATTTTATTTTATTCTTATTTTTTATTTTAAAAACAACTTTTAAAAATCACCCTTTTATATTTATTACTATTAATATTTATTATTATATTATTTTTCTTTTTTCTTTTATTTTATTTTAATATATCTTTTAAATTCATTTGGAATTCTATCTTGTTCTAAAATCAAGAAAGAGTTTTATTAAATCAAAAACACCACAGTCCTTGTGGATCGACCATGCTTCTCTATACTATCTTTTCCTTTTTATTTATTAATAAGCCAGGAATTATTTTGATAGCAAAACGACGGTTATCAAAAGCCTTAGTCGTGACGCCATCTTAATGACGAAACAAGATTTGAACAACTCCACAAGCTTTATAGTTCGTGCACAGGGAATCTATGTAAATGATGAAAAAGTAAATGCAACATGAGACTAGCCCACTCTATCTTCCATCGCCAAGAGTTGTCGAATAGTGCTAGGTGACGCTCCTGAGGGGTTACCACCTGAAAGCCCTAATCACTATTCCATATCAATGAAGATTCACGTTTTACTAGAGTCCAAAGACCGAGGTAAGAAAAACACAGTAGAAGATGCACTACCACGAAGGTTCTACAGTCCATAAATCTCCTCCCGAGAATTCTTAATTCATGAACCACACTTAGGAGACTTAAGGGATTACTTTAACAAACCAATTGACATGGTTTTTAAACACTCATTCTCGCCACACACGAATAAAACCATGGAGAAATTATCTGAAGCAATCATACAAAAATCCAACAGTGGTCGGTGCCATGTTGAATTTCAACCTAAACATCAGATTAAAAGACTTGTATAAAAAAGAGGATTTCAAGACTACAAGAAATCAGTTCCTACAAAGAAGAAACCTCGACTAAAACACATAAAGACACATCACATTGATCCTGGTAAATGTTTTACAAGTGTTCCTTTCAATACATCTAATTCTCTTTCTCTTGGATTTTCAGATTTGAAGAAGAATCCTTTTGAGGAGTGGGGGAATGATACATGCACCAGAGTCCATAATACATGCTTCTTTGGACTAATGTTTCTACTCAATCCTATTAGAAGAAAAAAGTCTCGAAGATTCAAAGCATATCTATTCGGTAAGCATAATGTGAATGAATCATTAAATGATTCTAATGTTGCTCCCTTTAATATTTCAAATTTGAGGTTGAATATTTTTGAAGAAAGGTAGGGTGATACATGCATCACAAGGCTCACATCAAAGGAAGAAGTAATAACTCTTCCAAATGATCCACTCGTCTAAGCCTTGGAAAAGAAGACCAGAACAACAATAGACTTACGATGACTTTTTGAATGGGATCCTGATCTTATTTGGTCAACATGACTTCTAGAGATACAACCTTATGTCTCTTATCTTTCCAACGGTTCTTAAATCACATCAATCCGATATTGGAAACTCAATATACATTCATTTTAGTGAAGATAATGCATTCAAAATTCCTATACGAGATTAGTACGTGATTTTGTAAATATTACAAATTTTCAATATTTTATTGATTATTTTTAATATAATTTAATATAGAATGATGCATTATCTTTTAGGATTATATTTATTATTTTTTAGGGATTAAGGTTGAGTTAAAACATTATTTTTAGTTATTATTATTTTATTAAGAATTAGAGTTAATACATGTTTAGTTTGTTATTATTTTATTCATTAGTTATTTAGTACCTTTAGAACTTAACCCCTATATAACGGAGGCTTCATTCAACTTTGTAAAACAAATTTCTTTGATTAATAATACAACAAGATTTATTTTTGCAAGTGTTGATTGCCTTGTGCCTTCGAAGCTTCTTCTCCTGGAGTTCTTTCAAGTTCTCGTGAGAGAGATTAATCTTCACACTCCAATTTTCCTTTTCATCGCGACTAGGAGGGTTGGTTAGATCCATATTACCAAGTTTACCTTTTCATTGCGACTAGGAGGGTTCGATAGGACACGTATCCATCTATTTTCCACAAATCCATCCCCACCATCATCATCTTTATCGTTCACCTTCATAAGGGAGTCACCTTCTACTATTTATCCCCGTTTTTTCTTCATCGAGTCTAGAGCTTTCTTGGTTTGATTCTTCAACAAGAGCAATGTTAATTAACCCGCCACTGCTTTCCAATCAAAATGTGATCTACAAGGCTTTAACGAAGATAATTTTCAATAGGTTAAAGCCATACCTTCCTACTTGGGTGTCTGAGAATCATACCAGTTTTGTTCCTGGAAGGTCAATCAATGATAACATTATTATTACTCAGGAGGTTATTCACTCAATGAAGTCTAAATTGGGTCGTAAGGGGTGGATGGAAATTAAAATTGATTGGAGAAAGGCCTAAGATATGCTTGAATAGGCTTTTATTAAGGATACACTACAGGATCCGGGTATTGCAGAGTCTTTTTTAAGAGTCATAATACAATGCATTTAATCGGTCTCTACTAACATTTTGTGGAATGGAAGCCTGACGACATCATTCTCGCCTTCTAGAGGGATTCACCAAGGCGATCCATTATCCCCATATATTTTCATTCTTTTTATGGAACGCTTGGTGCATTCAATCAAACAATCATTTGAGAGGAAGCAACGAAATTTGTTTCGTACGTCGATTGCTACTCCTGTGATCTCCCATCTCTTTTTCACTGACGATATTCTCCTTTTTGCGGAAGCTTCATGTGATCAATGTAACACCTAAAACCCGTATAATTATACTAATATAAATTATAGATGTTACATGAATTTCTTAAAACATTTCCCAATTCCAAAGGTGATTTACATAATTCTTTTCTAAAATTGGTAATTGATAATATAAAAATATTATCTCAAGTAAAACTATCATATGATATTTAAAAGATATATATGTATATTAAATACATGTAATCAAAATAATAACACTAGTTCATATTATCCATATTTAAAATAGCATAAAACGATTCAGTTTATCCATTACAAAGCAGATCCCAAAATATTTAAATAGAGCTTATAGGACATTCGTAAGTACATGCCACTAAACTAAGTCAAAATTACATCATAAGATGTCTTATTGATAGTATATTCCTTGATGCTTTGAGTTGCTATGTACTCTTTACTTATAATCATGTCTTTTACCTACGCGTGAAAATCATCACACGTTAAGTATATACTTAGTGAGGCAATTAAAAAAATAAACAATGCAATACAACTCATGCATGAAATTTAATGTTATTTTCAAATGCCATATGATCACGTTACCTGCATGACCAATGTTTTACCATGATCAAATGGATATAAATATTATCATTTTTACCAATAACTATAGCCCATAAGTAAACCTATAAAGACTTTGGGTATTCGAGTAATATATGCATCGTAGTGCTTACACATAAGGTCGTGCCCACCATATACACTTAATGCACTTACACACTATAGTGCTAATATACACCTGCAACTGCTATACTCTATGGCATGCCAACTATACCTATCATTCAACGACTTACTTGGGCATATAGTTTAATTTATTCATTCATGGCATTATATAACCATATAATTAACTTTAGGGTAGTTGATACCTAAAATAACATCCATGGTAAAATATCACATTTATCCGAAATCAATGCATTATAATTGCACACTATGACATATCGATGTCATGTCGAAGTTATAAAAATAACATAATATCATGCTGATATAAATAATGTAGACTTGTCGCAAGTCTTCCTGATGATGTATAAAACATATATGTACATGATGTATAAAACATCTATGCACAAGATGTATAAAACATCTATGCACAATGTCATGCATGTATTGCACTCACCTCGACACTTTATGTCTATCAAAAGATGTACCTCACTATGATCCACAATAAGTCATTTTTACTTGATTTTGCTTCGATCACAAAATCAAATACAATCTGTACAAATCACAAATCGGTCAATACATATGTTAGCATTGTACTAACATAACCACATCTCCAAAACAAAATCCATAATATACTTGAAACTTATTTTCTACCAAAATACTTAACACTTAATAATTCCTTTTAATATTGGCACCAATTTTTCCAATTTACCTAAAATGGTCCTTCACCGTTTTATCACTTAAATTATTAATGCCAAAATTTCAGCATTGAAATTATTACCATACAAGTGCTTTTACAAAGGCACAATTACCTTTAAGCAACCCAACTATACGAATATTGCATTTAAATCACAAAACCTTTCAAACTTCCTAAATGGCCTCGTTTCACATCTTAACACTCATTTCAATTTCAAAACAGTAAATTCTAGTATATTATATCAACTATTAGACAATTGCACAACCATTCATAACTTTTCCAAAATTATCAAATTGGTCCCCTAACTTTTCAAAAATTACATAATGGTCCCTAAATTTTTCTAAGGCTTGTAACATACTTCATACATAATTTCCAGCCCTTATATAATTTTCTATAATTTTTATCACTCAAATACATCATGGTCGAATGCTTCATCCTTTAAAACTATGTTTTCATGATTTTGCTCGATTTTGATTCGATTCAGGCATGAAATCAACTTCCAAAAAACCTTACAACATCTTTATAATCAAAGCCCTGATAAACTCTCATCAAAACAAAAAGTTCTACAATTTTCTCTTTTGGCCGAAAATTATAGAATCATTTCTATGAAGTTTGAACATGTTTTAATCATAAATCAAGCTTGAATATAAATCTACAACCTCTAAATCATCAAGATTCATCATCAATTTCATAAACTCTAATATGAACACAAACCCTAAGATTTGATATTTTTGAAATCAAGCTAGTTGAGCAAGCATAATTGGTACCAAAAGATAATGTTTTTCGACTATATCATTTTTCTATTTCACGACATAACTTGAAATCCTAATGAAATTGCTCAAAAATGGAAACCAATTTTTTCCCCTTACCTTAGGAAACTCACGAAAAGCTTGGAGAAGAAGATGAATAAGTTGGCATGAATTTAGATATTTTTCATGCTAAATTTACCTTTAATTTAATTTTAATGAATATTAAATTCATTAAATTGGGAAAAAACCAATTTACCCTTAATGAAACTTCATATTAACCATCCAACCAAGATACCTCAACCTTATCATCTTCCTAAAGTCAAATATGGACAAAAAAAATCTTACTTTACCGATTTTCCCTGGCCTTTTTCCAAAAATTACAATCTTTCCACTTTAATCCAACGATCTATATTAAACAAGGAATTAAATCCTAAAATCCAAGGATTTATATTATTTTCCAACATTTTAAAATGTGTAAATAATAGTTTTAGGTCTAAATTATCATCTTTTAGATTTTCCTAAAATTGTTTTTCGATTTGATTTACCGAATTTTTTCTTGAACTTCATCTCTTTATAACTTGTAATACAAACTTTGTACTAAAATTTTGATTCCCACATAATTGTTATTCATGAAGTAAACTATTTATTTAAGAGGCCAAAATGTAACTTTTAAAATTACCATTTTAATCCCTAAACCTTTCTAAAGTTTATACTTTGGTCACTAAACTTTCAAAATTTTCATTTTGGTCACTATTCAAAATTCGGGGTATTACAACTCTCCCCCTTAAATAAAATTCATCCTAGAATTTTAAGACTTTATGCTTTTGCCAAAGCACTTTAACTAGAGGAGTCGTCTTGCTACGCAGTTCTTTGATTTCTCGAGCCAAGATCTGTACTGGTTCTTCTTCATAAGTCAAAACTGGTCAGATCTCTATTTCCTCCAATGTAATAACATGAGAAGGATCCAATAGATACTTTCTAATCATCAACACAAGAAAAATATTTTGAACTTTGTCTAACTCCGGAGGTAATGCTAACTGGTAAGCCACTGACTTTACTCTCTTTAAGATCTCATAAGGTCCAATGAATCTTGGACTTAGTTTTCCTTTACGCCTAAACCACAATATATTTTTCCAAGGCAATACTTTAAGAAAAACTTTATCGTCTTCTTGAAATTCAATCTCTTTTCGCTTCAAGTCTGTATAAGACTTCTACCGATCAGATGCCATATTAAGATTATCTTGAATTATCTTCACCTTATCCCTAACCTCTTTCAATAAATCTGGACCAAAAAGATTTCGATCTTTTAACTCGAACCAATTTAATGGTGTTCAACATTTTCTCCCATATAAAGCTTCGTATGGAGCTATCTTGATGCTCAATTGATAACTATTATTGTAGGCAATTTTTGCTAAAGGAAAATACTTTTCCCATGATACCTTTAACTTAATCACACATGCCCTCATCATATTTTCCAATATCTGAATAGTATGCTCTGACTTCCCATCTATCTGTCGATGAAAGATCGTACTGAAATTCAACCGAGTTCCCAAAGCTTTATGCAAAGAATTCCAAAATATTAAAGTAAACTTTGGATCTCTGTCGAATATGATCGATACTAGTGCTCCATGCAGTCGAACTATATTCTTTATATATATCTCTTAATATTTTTCCAATGCATAGTCCATGTACACTAAAATGAAATATGCCTACTTAATGAACCGATCAACTTTCACCCAAAAGGAATCCTTCTTATTTGATGTCAAAGATAGCCATGTAACAAAATCCATAGTGAATTTTTCCCACCTGGATGTATCTTTAGTAGACTAAAATGTGCCTCAGAAAGAATATATTTCTTCAACTCATCATCATGTGGAATGTAGATTCTTCCTTGGTAATATAGACATCCATCAGACTTGACTTCAAAGTCTTTAGTCTAACCTTTTTCCACAAATGAAATCTTTTCCAAGCATCTACCATATTTCCTTTTTAGCTCTATTATCCGATCTAGAAGCATCAACTTTATCTTAATTAAGAATTTTCTTTCAACAATAGTCTCATATCCATAGCTCAAAAGCTGCAGAAGTTTTTTGACTAAGTGCATCTACTACAACATTTGTTTTCCCTGGATGATAATTAATGATCAAATCATAGTCCTTTAAAAGTTCTATCCATCTTCTTTGTCTCAAGTTTAGCTCTTTTTGAGTCAACACATACTTCAAACTCTTATGATCCATGTAGATGTGACATCACTCACCATACAAATAATGACGCCAAATCTTTAGAGCAAAAACTACTGCAGCTAACTCAAGATCATGAGTGGGATAATTCATCTCGTGTGTCTTTAATTGTTGAGAAGAATAGGCTACCACCTTACCTTCTTGCATAAGTATACAACCCAAACCATCAGGAGATGAATCACTATACACCACATACTCTTTACCAGATTTCGGTTGTACCAGCACTGGTGCTTCCGTTAAAATCTTCTTTAGAGTTTCAAAACTCTCTTGACATTTCTCAGTCCAAGTAAATGAAACATACTTTCTCAAAAGCTTGGTCAATGGAGAAGCAATCATTGAAAAGTTTTTCACAAACCTTCGATAATAACCAGCAAGTCCTAAGAAACTTCTAAACTCTGTAACATTCTTTGGAGGTTTTCACTCCACTATTGCCTAAACCTTCTTAGGATCAACTCTTATACCTTCTTCCGAGACCACATGACCAAGAAAATCAACCTCTGACAACCAAAACTCACACTTTGATAGTTTGGCATTTAACTTTTTATCTTTAAGTATCTCGAGCACAATACAGAGATAAGCATCATGCTCTATCTTTGGCTTCGTGTATAACAGAATACCATCAATAAACCACCAAAAATCGATCCAAGTAAGGCTGAAATACTTGGTTCATCACTTCCATTAATGCTGACGGAGCAGTTGTCAAGCCAAACGACATTACTACGAACTCGTAGTTCCCATACCGTGTTCTAAAAGTTATTTTTGGAATATCTTCCTCTTTAATCTTTAACTGGTAATATCCCGATCAAAAATCAATTTTAGAGAAAATTGTTGCTCCTTTAAGTTGATCAAACAAGTCATCAATCCTCGAAAGAGGATACTTGTTCTTGATAGTCACCTTGTTTAACTGTCGATAATCTATGCACAATCACATAGATCCATCTTTTTTTACAAACAACACCGGTGCACCCCTAGGTGAAACACTCAGTCTAATGAATCCTTGGTTTAGTAGTTCTTGTCAATGAACCTTTACTCTCTTAACTCAATCGCATTCATTCGATACAAACCCATAGAAATAGAATCAATGCTCTGAGAACCAAAATTCTTAAATTTCACCTCTCTATCTAGAGGTAACCCGGATAATTAATCTAAAAAGACATCTGTAAATTCCTGAGTTGTGGGAATATCATACAATCTTACTTCAGATACTTGAGTATCTATTACCTTAGCTAGAAAAACTATGCATCTATCTTATATCATTTTAATTGTAACCATTGCTGATATCACGATAGTGATGATTTCACTATTTTTTTTCAATCACTAAAATTTCCAATTTCTCTGCATCTTTCTAAATTAATCGGTTCTTGCGACCATAAACCAACCATAGAGAAGAGACAACTAATCCTTGCTCAATATGACCTAAAACTCGTTAAATGATAATCTCATCAGATTCATCAGGAACATAAGCTCTTGAATCTTTATCGGACATTTATTGCCTGTCCGAGTCACTCTTGCATCATGACCCATAGGTTTTCTGTAATAATATCACTTGATATCAAGTCGAATTGAATATCTCTACTTCATAATTTCCTTATTTCATTCTTAAAGTAATATGTATAACTTTTCCATATCCGAAGAAAATATTCTCGAGTAGTTGAAACATTTTCCATCTCAAATGAAAATCTATATATCCACGTCATTCAATAAGAAGACTTAACAATTTTTGTAGAATAACTTCATAGCAGTTAATGCTAAAATCACACTATTAAACAAATTTACTCTTTTTTTCTATCATTATGAACTTGACACTTTTCAAGTTCTTGAGAATCAATCTCAATCTAAGCAATAATTCATTATAGCATGGAATGGGTAGACAATCCATTTCACAAACTTACCTTCGCAAGGTAACTCTATCAAGTCCATAAAACTTAACATCTACTCTCATTCAAACTCGTAATCATTTAATCCATTAATAACTCAACTTTCTTTAAACTTTTAGCGGACAATTTTTTTACCGCTTATTTATTTCCTCATACTCAAATCAACAATGCTATAACAATTTAATGCTTAACTTAAATATTCCTCAATTATTTAAGCTTACCTCAAGAAACCTCAGAGTCATCACTAGATTCAGTAATCTCCTCTAGATCCTCATCTGATTCAACTTCTCTTGTAATCCATTTAAACTTTTTAATGGATTCATCAAATGCAGAAACTTTGTTAAATGCTGGGGCATTTCTTCCACATAATGGAGAAAAATCCCTAACAACATCATCCCTTCTAACACGTGATACTAAAGTCATGTCGGATTCTTTTGGGTCGATTTCAATCTTGGCCTTCTTTTCAACATTATTATCTTTCTTATCTTTGTCTTTAGTTTCCGACATCTGAACACAGTCATAATCATCTTACATTAGTAAAGAGTAACTTTACTCACTAATAAGCATCATCACAATATATATACAACTATCGGTAAACGTTTGACATCCTAGTGGCATGTATATATTCTTGACTTAATATAAGCTCTTTCCATGTCCCAAAATGGCTAAACTGAAGCTCTGATACCAATAAATGTAACACCTAAAACCCGTATAATTATACTAATACAGATTATAGATGTCACATGAATTTCTTAAAACATTTCCCAATTTAAAAGTTGATTTACAAAATTATTTTCTCAAATTGGTAATTGATAATATAAAAATATTATCTCAAGTAAAACTATCATATGATATTTAAAACATATATATGTATATTAAATACATATACTCAAAATAATAATTCATATTATCCAAATTTAAAATAGCATAAAATGATTCAATTTATCCATTACAAAGCAGATCCCAAAATATTTAAATAGAGCTAATAGGACATTTGTAAGTACATGCCACTAAACTAAGTCAAAATTACATCATAGGACGTCTTATTGATATTGTAGTATATTCCTTGATGCTTTGAGTTTCTCTATACTATTTACTTCTAATCATGTCTTTTACCTACGCGTGAAAATCATCACACGCTAAGTATATACTTAGTGAGGCAATTAAAAACAATAAACAGTGCAATACAACTCATGCATAAAATTTAATGTCATTTTCAAATACCATATGATCACGTTACCTGCATGACCAATGTTTTACCATGATCAAATTAATATAAATATTATCATTTTTACCAATAACTATAGCCCACAAGTAAATATATGAAGACCCTGGGTATACGAGTAATATATGCACCGTAGTGCTTACACATAAGGTCGTGCTAACCATATACACTTAGTGCCCTTGCACACTATAGTGCTAATATAAACCTGCAGTTGCTATACTCTATGGCATGCCAACTATACTCTGTCCTTCAATGACTTACTTGGACATATAGTCTAATTCATTCATTCATGGCATTGTATAACCATATAATTAACTTTAGGGCAATTCATACCCAAAATAATATCATGGGTAAATATCACATTTATTATAAATCAATGCATTATAATTGCACACTGTGACATATCGATGTCATGTTGAAGTTATAAAAATGACATAATATCATGCTGATATAAAATAAGGTAGACTTGTCGCAAGTCTTCTTGATGATGTATAAAACATCTAAGTACAATGTCATGCATATATTGTACTCACCTCGACACTTTGTATCTATCAAAATATGTGCCTCACTATGATCCACAATAAGTCCTTTTTTACTTGATTTGCTTTGATCACAAAATCAATCACAATCTGTACCAAATCACAAATCGACCGATACATATGTTAGTATTGTACTAACATAACCACATCTCCAAAACAAAATCCATAATATACTTGAAACTTATTTTCTACCAAAATACTTAACACTTAATAATTCCTTTCAATATTGGCACCATTTTTCCAATCTACCCAAAATGGTCCTTCACCATTTTGTTACTTAAATTATTAATACCAAAATTACAGCATTGAAATTATTACCATACAAGTGCTTTTACAAAGGCATAATTACCTTTAAGTAACCCAACTATACGAATATTGCATTTAAATCACCAAACTTTTCAAACTTTCAATATGGTCTTATTTCACATCTTAACACTCATTTCAATTCCAAAATAGTAAATTCCAGCATATTACATCAAATATTAGACAATTTCACAAACATTCACAACTTTTCCAAAATTATTGAATTGGACTCCTAACTTTTCAAAAATTATAGAATGGTCCCCAAATTTTTCTAAGGCTTGTAACATACTTCATACATCATTTCCAGCCCTTATATAATTTTTCCATAATTTTTCTTACTGAAATACATCATGGCCGAATGCTTCATCCTTTAAAACTATGTTTTCATGATTTTTCTCAATTTTGATTCCATTCAGGCATGAAATCAACTTCCAAACAACCTTACAACATCTTTATAATCAAAGCCCTGATCAACTCTCATCAAAACACAAAGTTATACAATTTCTTCTTTTGGCCGAAAATTATAGAATCATTTCTAGGAAGTTTGAACATGTTTTAATAATAAATTAAGCTTGAATATGAATCTACAACCTCTAAATCATCAAGATTCATCATCAATTTCATGAACCTTAATGTCAACACAAACCCTAAGATTTGAGATTTTTGAAATCAAGCTAGTTGAGCAAGCATAATTGATACCAAAAGATAGCGTTTTTAGAAATCATTTTTCTATTTCACGACATAACTTGAAATCCTAATGAAATTGCTCAAAAATGGAAACCAAAATTTTCCCTTACCTCAGGAAACTCACAAGAAGTTTGGAAAAGAAGATGAATAAGTTGGTATGAATTTAGATAATTTTCATGCTAAATTTAGCTTTAATGAATATTAAATTCATTAAATTGGGAAAATACCAATTTTACCCTTAATGAAAATTCATATTTATCATCCAACCAAGATACCTCAACCTTATCATCTTTTTAAAGTCAAAGATGGACAAACAAAATCTTACTTTATCGTTTTGCCCTTGCCTTTTTCCATAAATTACAATCTTGCCACTTTAATGCAAAAGTCTATATTAAACGTGGAATTAAACCCTAAAATCCAAAGATTTATATTATTTTCCAACATTTTAAAATGTGGAAATAATAGTTTTAGGTCTAAATTATCATCCTTCAGATTTTCCTGAAATTTTTATTCGATCCGATTTACCGAATTTTTCCTCAAGCTTCATCTCTTTATAACTTTTAATACAAAATCCGTACTAAAATTATGATTCCCACATAAACGTTATTCTTGAAGTAAATTATTTATTTACGAGGCCAAAATGCAACTTTTTAAAATTACCATTTTGGTCCCTAAACTTTTCCAAAATGTATACTTTGGTCACTAAACTTTCAATATTTTCATTTTGGTTGCTATTTAAAAGTCGGGGTATTACAATCAAGGTGATATCATCTATAATATACTAACTCAATTCGGGAAGACATCCAGTCAAAAGGTGAGTATTGTAAAATTGACGATATTTTTTTTGAGGAATGTACCGATGATTACTCGTACTCAAATCAGTACAGATTTTTGTTTTGAGATGGTGTCGGATCTAGGGAAGTATCTGGGTGTTCCACTCCTTAATGGTCGAGTCATTGCGGGGTCTTATCAATATTTGGTTAAAATGGTTGAAGAAAGGTTGGCTAGTTGGAAGATGCGATCTCTTTCACAGGACGAGTGGCTCTTGCTAAGTTAGTGCTGGTCACTCTTCCCATTTACATGATGCAATCTATTGTACTGCCATATTGTATATGTATAGAGATTGAAAAGATGATCAAACGGTTTTTCTGGGGTATCGAAGAAAGAAGTCGAGGTCTTCATCTCGTTAAATGGAAGGATGTTTATAGGCCGCTTAAGCATGGTGGGTTGGGATTCAGAAATCTTGGAAAGCAAAATGAGGCATTTTAAAATAAAATCGCGTCCTACATTCTGACCAAGAAGGATCAACTATGGGTGAAAATATTATACATAAATATAAATATTTAGAGGCGGTTCCCGCAGTTTTAAAATCACCCTAAGTATCGTTACAAAAAATAACTTCGATGTCTTGAGAAAAAGCCTTAGTATCGATACTCCTATGGGAAGTATCGATACTCTACACTTGGTATCGATACTCCCATGAGTATCGATACCAATTTGTACACTGGAATCTTAGAATAAAGACCACCCCCTTGGGTATCAAAACTAGACCCCAAGTATCGATACCCTTTGAGGAAGTATCGATAATAACCTTCAAATTTGTCTTTTATTTTTCCTTTCCTGAAGAACATTATCGTGGTATTATTTTTCCAGTATTTATATTAACGACCTGAAATGCCCTTTTTTGGGCATGAAATCACATCCCAAACTCACTGTTTCACTCCCCTAAGGCTGTAAAACGTTTTTAATGTCTTATTTAAGGTCTTAGTGGTCAAAAGGTATCATCTTGCATGCTTACAAACACCAAATGTGAAATATGCTATGAAATTTCTCTAGCATGTTTCATGAACCAAAACAAATCATATATGCATATACAAAGACCTACATGTGGTATATACAAGTTAGAATCATGATACCTTGATGTTAGGTGAATGAAAACATCCTTAATCACCCCAAGAGTTAACTTTTACTTACCCCTTAATTTAGAGCTCTCACCCTTTTCCTGCACTAATAAAAACTATGGAAATGAGTTATTAACTTATTTTGGAACTTAAGATAATGTTGAAAACGATCCTACAACTCAAAACTCTCCCAAAAATGGATTGGAATCCTAAGACTCCATAAACCTCACTAAACCCCATTGTAATCTCCAATTTTTTTATCCCTAGCCATGCCCTGCCACCACCAACTCAACTGTGGCCCCATGCCCCCATCTCCAACACTCCACACCACACCAATCAACCCCACCAAATCCACAAAAGCATTTTTTTATTTTTATTTAAGAGATAGTGATAGGGAAGCCGTGGCGGGTTGATGAACGTTGCTCTTGTTGAAGAATCAAACCTAGAAAGCTCTAGACTCGATGAAGAACAAAGGGGATGAAAATGGGAAGGTGGTGGCAGTAACTAGGGTCTTTTAGAGTTTCTTTTAAGTGCTGGAAAGAAGGTAAGAAACAAGATTAGAACAAGATAAACAAAAGATAAAGAAATTAAAAATAAAATAAGATAATAAAGAAATTAAAAGATCTCCCTTATGAAGGTGAACGGTAAAGATGATGATGGTGAGGATGGATTTGTGGAAAATAGATGGATAAGTGTCCTATCGAGCCCTCCTAGTCGCAATGAAAAGGAAAACACGATAATATGGCTCTAACCAACCCTCCTAGTCGCGATGAAAAGGCAAATTGGAGTGTGA
Source organism: Hibiscus syriacus (assembly GCF_006381635.1). NCBI lineage: Eukaryota > Viridiplantae > Streptophyta > Magnoliopsida > Malvales > Malvaceae > Hibiscus > Hibiscus syriacus. The sequence goes on from NW_024062639.1 coordinate 1,374,898, forward strand.
AGATTAATCTCCCTCACAAGAACTTGAAAGAACTCAAGGAGAAGAAGCTTCGAAGGCACAAGGCAATCAACACTTTCAAAAACGAACTCTCGTTGTATTATTAATCAAAGAAATCTGATTTACAAAGTTGAATGAAGCCTCCTTTATATAGGGGCTGAATTCTAAAGGTCCTAAATAACTAAAGAATAAAATATTAATAAACTAAACATGTTTTAACTCTAATTCCTAATAAAATAATAATAACTCTAAAAATATTGTTTTAACCCAACCTTAATTCCTAATAAAATAATAAATCTGATCCTAAAAGATAATTAATCATCCTATATTAAATTATATTACAAATAATCAATATAAATATTGAAAATTCGTAATATTTACAAAATAACGTATTAATCCCGTATAGGATTTCCTGCATGCACCGTCTTCAGTAAAATGTCCATATCTTGAGTTCCCGATATTGGATTGATGCGATTCAAGAACCGTTGGAAATATAAGAGACATACGGTTGTATCTTCAGAATACAAGTCGACCAAATAAGATCAGGATCGCATTCAAAAAGTCGTCGCAAGTCTGCTTCTGTTCTGGTCTTCTTTTCCAAGGCTTGGACGAGTGGATCATTTGGAAGAGTTATTACTTCTTCCTTTGATGTGAGCCTTGTGATGCATGTTTCATCCTCCCTTTCTTCAAAAAGAGTCGACCTCGAATCTGAAACATTAAAGGGAGTAACATTAGAATCGTTTAATGATTCATTCACATTATGCTTACCGAATAAATATGCTTTGAATCTTCGAGACTTTGTTCTTCTAATAGGTTCGAGTAGAAACATTAGTCTAAAGAAGCATATATTATGGAATCTGGTGCATGTATCATTCCCCCACTCCTTAAAAGGATTCGTCCTCGAATCTGAAAATCCAAAAGAAAGAGAATTAGATGTGTTGAACGAAAAACTTGTGAAATATTTACCAGGATCAATGTGATGTGTCTTTATGCATTTTAGTCGAGGTTTCTTCTTTGTAGGAATTGGTTTCTTGTAGTCTTGAAATCCTCTTTTTTATACAAGTCTTGTAATCTGATGTTTAGGTTGAAGTTCAACATGGCACCGACCACTGTTGGCTTTCTGTATGATTGCTTCAGATAATTTCTCCATGGTTTTATTCTTGTGTGGCGAGAATGAGTGTTTAAAAACCATGTCAACTAGTTTGTTAAAGTAATCCCTTAAGTCTCCTAAGTGTGGTTCATGAATTAAGAATTCTCGGGAGGAGATTTGTGGACTGTAAAACCTTTTTAGTTGGCAAGGAAACTCATATACAAGATAAAGCTCATTAGAAGCACTTTTAAAAGTATGGGTAGAATTATCAGAAATATCTGAGTTATTGTGATATACATCTTTGATATGTTCAATTCTCGGAATAATAGTATGCGTTTGATAGGTAAGAGTATACCTTCGTGGTAGTGCATCGTCTACTGTGTTTTGCTTACCTCGGTCTGTTACACACTTAAAGGAGTTGTGTTTAGTATGGATGACAACTTCACGAGCTTTACCTTGTAAAAAGGAGAAGAAGTACGTTACAATATAATTAAAATGAGTAATAAAATACTTACCTTTGGAATCCCGTAAATCATGACTCTTCATTGATATGACATAGTGATTAGGGCTTTCAGGTGGTAACCCGTCAGGAGGGTCACCTAGCACTATTCGACAACTCTTGGCGATGGAAGATGGTGTGGGCCAGTCTCGTGTTGCTTTTAATTTCTCATCATTTATATGGATTCCCTGTGCACGAACTATAAAGCATGTGGAGTTGTTCAAGTCATGTTTCGTCATTAAGATGACGTCATGACTAAGGCTTTCCTGGATGTAGCCTTTTTGTAACAAATCTAACTCTTTGGTTTCTTCGAGATTGTATGTTTGATGAGGTATGATGGAACCTTGAATTAGATTGGTTTGGTGTTGTTTTTCTTTTTCTAGTGGTAATTCGTCAGGTGGATCACCTAACGCTTCTCGAAAATCCTGTAACAAAGATGAAAACACACTAGGCAAATCCTTGTTAATGTTAGAAATCGAAACAATTGATTCTCTAAAGCGAACAAGGATAAAAGGTTGTTTGTAAAGAAGGTTCTCTCTCAATTCTTTTGTGCTCACACGTAGATTTTGAGTCACTCTTTTCTTCTCACAATTAGGTTCACTCACCTCCCATGGGTCATTATTCTTTTGGCTTTTGTAACTAGTGACCTCTTTTTCTTTTGCCTCTTTCTCAGCTTTTTCTTTTTTTGCTTTCCCTACCTCCTCACAAATTATCATTTGATCTTTAGGGGTTGGAAGTGTGTCATTCTTTGCTGGTCGTTCTTTCTCCTTGTCAGGTTTGTCATCTCTTGGCTTTTTCAGAGAAGATGGAGCAGAAGATGAGGAAGGATTTGAAGGATTACCTTGGTAAGAGGTTGAAGTACCTTGGTAATGTTCTCGGAATCTCCTTTGGATTTGTACTTCGATTGTCATTGCTTTCTTTAGTGTATCTTCAAGGTTTTCGTACCCATGGAGGTCAAGAAGATCAGTGATGTTTGAGTTCAAGCCGACGACGAATCTTGACATGGTGACCTCTTCTTTTTCGGTTATGTTAACCCTATTGAGTAAGGACTGCATCTCCTTGTAGTAGTCTTCAACCGAACTTCTACCTTGTCGAAGTCAGTGTAGTCGTAGTTTAACTTCTCATGTATAATGTGTCGGTAGGAATCGCTTCCTCATGGTTTGTTTGAGGTCAATCCAAGAAGTGATTGTTGGAATTTGGAAGTTTTGGATCTTTTTCCTTGTTTGCATCCACCAAGTTCGAGCATATCCTTCGAATTGCATGGTGATGAGGTGAACTTGTTTAGCTTGGGGGCAGTCATGGTATGTGAACATGAGATCAACTTTCCCTTCCCAATCGATGTACATGTCTAGATCGTTGTCTCCTTTGAAAGACGGGATCGTGAACTTTGGTTTTGCAAAGAGTTCGGGTGCTTGGAAACGTGGTTGTTCTCGCCTAGGTACCAAAAGTTCAGCATTGTTTGGTCTTGGATTCTGGTTTGGTAGATCCAGTTGTGGTTCTTGTCGTTCTCTCACGATTTCAACAAATCTTTCAACTTGAGTCGTGAGTCGGGCAAGTGTGGCTAAGATAGCCGTAAGTGTCTTGTTGTTAGTGTCGCCCATTCTGAAATCATAACACTCAAAAGAAAATTTTAAAGTAAAATAAAAATAAAATAAATTCAACAAAGCAAGAAACCTCACAAGTCACTCCAAGAAAGTAACACAAAGAGAGGCAAGTAAGCCGATATTGTACTCTTTAAAACTCACTTTACCAAGTAGTCTTTCACAGTTCGTATCGGAGTTTGATTACTAGCAAAGGCGATAAGAAAAACCTAAAAGCTCTAAGAGGCCAAACAAAGGTTAGACTCCAAGAGAACGAGAATGCAAAGAAGGAAGAAGTATGCAAACTCTTTAGTCCTACTAACACAAAGAAGATAATGTGTTAGATAATGCAAAAGAACAATAACAAGGAAAAACAAAAGAACCTAAAGCACTAAGAGTCAAAGAAAAAGGGACCAAACCAGAAAACCTAGAAAACGCTGGATCAACTTGAGAAACGTTTTTGAGGGGGTTACCGGTGTCCAAAAATTCTGAAAAATATCTTGAATGTCTTTCGATGCGTCAAGAAACCACCTGTAAAATTTCAGAACCAAATACCTTCAGTAGTATCCAGTAGACTCTGTTGAACGGTGAGTCCTCAAACAATCTGTTTTTCTTGATCACTTTTTTCTAAGTTGTTCTTGATCTCTAAAAATTCTGATATTTTGTGTCAATAATCTCCAATTTATGAAGTTTCAATCTGGAAATTTTCACCACAAAATTCTTCCTGTATAATTTTCAAGAAATTCGACAATATTCTAGACCGAATCTGCTGATAAAACTTGAATGATGTATTTGAAGGATCTAATGAACTCTGATTGAAGTGAATTTTGGACTGGAAATTAAAATTAATATGGATATGATATCTACAGAAAATCAGCCCTAAATACATTCGTTTACAATTTTTTTGAAATTTTGGCTTTTTTGTTTTTTTTGCCTTTTTCTGCCTTTTTTTGTTTTTTTTGAAATAAATAGCAAACTAACAAGAAGGATTTGAATCTAAATTAAAATTAAATAAAAAGAACCTGAAACGATGAATCTTCTATGAACTAGCTCCGTTGGGGTACCTTGACGGTTTTGTGTGCAAGAACAAGCAAAATTGCTTGCTTCTTTCCAAGAATCGGCCCAAATCTGATACCAATTGATAGGGAAACGGTGGCGGGTTGATGAACGTTGCTCTTGTTGAAGAATCAAACCTAGAAAGCTCTAGACTCGATGAAGAACAAAGGGGATGAAAATGGGAAGGTGGTGGCAGCAACTAGGGTCTTTTAGAGTTTCTTTTAAGTGCTGGAAAGAAGGTAAGAAACAAGATTAGAACAAGATAAACAAAAGATAAAGAAATTAAAAATAAAATAAGATAATAAAGAAATTAAAAGATCTCCCTTATGAAGGTGAATGGTAAAGATGATGATGGTGAGGATGGATTTGTGGAAAATAGATGGATAAGTGTTCTATCGAGCCCTCCTAGTCGCAATGAAAAGGCAAACACGATAATATGGCTCTAACCAACCCTCCTAGTCGCGATAAAAAGGCAAATTGAAGTGTGAAGATTAATCTCTCTCACAAGAACTTGAAAGAACTCAAGGAGAAGAAGCTTCGAAGGCACAAGGCAATCAGCACTTGCAAAAACGAACTCTCGTTGTATTATTAATCAAAGAAATCTGATTTACAAAGTTGAATGAAGCCTCATTTATATAGGGGCTGAATTCTAAAGGTCCTAAATAACTAAAGAATAAAATATTAATAAATTAAACATGTTTTAACTCTAATTCCTAATAAAATAATAATAACTAAAAATATTGTTTTAACCCAACCTTAATTTCTAATAAAATAATAATTATGATCCTAAAAGATAATTAATCATCCTATATTAAATTATATTACAAATAATCAATATAAATATTGAAAATTCGTAATATTTACAAAATAACGTATTAATCCCGTATAGGATTTCCTGCATGCACCGTCTTCAGTAAAATGTCCATATCTTGAGTTCCCGATATCGGATTGATGCGATTCAAGAACCTTTGGAAAGATAAGAGACATACGGTTGTATCTTCAGATACAAGTCGACCATATAAGATCAGGATCCCATTCAAAAAGTCATCGCAAGTCTGCTGCTGTTCTGGTCTTCTTTTCCAAGGCTTGGACGAGTGGATCATTTGGAAGAGTTATTACTTCTTCCTTTGATGTGAGCCTTGTGATGCATGTATCAGATAGGTAAACGGGTTATAAAACCCCCAATAAAACATAATAAAAGAAGGTTTTTTGCTATAAAAAAAATGAAGTAAAGGCCTCGATTTTTTCTATCTCAAAAGAGAGTTGTGTAAACATTTCTTTCCCCTTTCTTTTCAAGATCAATATAAAACAAAGAATTCAAAAGGTGGATTCTTTTTTTCCAGTAACATTCTTTTTTTCTTTTTCTGGCCCTTTTTTTTTAATAGAAACAGAAAATGAGAAGAAACATTTACCTTTGGAGGGGTCTCGATCGAAGCTTGGTTTAGTGATAGAAGAGGGAGAGCATTTCTGACGTGCATATGGTGGCCAATGGCTGGCTCACGGAGGTTACAGGCGTTGGGCTCTTGGATTCGACCATGAGAGGAAGGAGGGGAGAAAGGTGATTAGCCTTAGGTTTATGTTTGTTTAGAGAGTGTTTTAGCCCTCGGTCGGAGAAGGTGACGATCGGAGGTGGTTTTAGCCTCCAAATAGTGGTGGTCGACCGTTGAAAACCCCTTGGGTTTTTTGGGAATCGCTGGTCGCACATGGTGAGGAAGAGAGGGTTGGAGAGAATAGATGAAAAAGGGGGCGTGGGTTTAGTTTGGTTTAATTTTTTTAGAATAACAAACTAATTTAATATTAGAATTTTTTTGGTTAATCTTTCTCAATCCCTTGAAACTTATGTGTGTTTTTACAAAATAACCATTATTTCCTCATTTATTTTATTATTCGAATCTGATGCTATGTTTTTGTGTTATTTAAATTTAGTCACTTGTTTTTATTTAATTTATTTTAGTCTTGGCATGTTTTTTTGTGTGGTTTCAATTTAGTCACCATTGTGCTTTTCTGTTTACTTTTAATTTATCCTGATGATTTTTTTCTATTTTATTTTGGTCACTATGTATTATTTTGTTTTATTTGTTATGATTTGGAACCTTTGTTTTGTTTTGTTTTAATTTAATCATTTAATTATGCTTTTATTTATTTTGAACTAACCACTGATTTTATTTTCTTGCATTTTAACCACTGCTATATTTATTTATTTATATATATTTATTTTTAAATAACCACTGCTTTTATATTTATTTTCTTTAATTTTCTGATCTTTTATTTATGTCCCTTATTTTTCAGCAATTTAATTTTTGTCCTTTAATTATTGCGCTTTATTTTCTGTTTATTCTTTTTTAGTCCTATGAATACATATATGCATGTTTCATATTTTATCACATTGAATGTCTTATTTTGCTATCTTGTATTTTGATTCTTATGCTATTTATGATTTTATTTTATTTAAGAACTTATATTTGTGTGATACTTATTTTTGGATCTTTGTTTTTTTATTGTGTTTATATTTTTTCCATTCTAGTTTAAACTTTCATCATCTAACTTGATTAATATAATTTTGATTAATTTCTTATTTTGGTTGAATCAAATTATTTAATCTTGAATTCTTGGGATAAATTATTATATTCTTTTTATTTTAGTTAGAAAAAGAAATATTCGTCCTAAAGTATTTTAGGGATTATTTTATCTTCAATAGGAAGATTGGATTATTTTCTATTATCTCCTTAGAATTTTCTATTAAATAAAAATTGTATGATTGAATTTGGAATGAAAGGATCGTAACTTAAATTTATATTTGAATTCTTAGATTTCCATTATTAGAGACAATTTAAAATCAATGAGGCACCAATTTTGGGCTTTGTAGGGGTGTTTACCCTTCCCCCACGCGTAATCGACCCCTGAACCCCTTTTTTATTTTATTCAAAAAAATGAATTTCTAGTTACACGTAGACTTGTTTATCTTTTAAAATGATGTTTTCTTAAAAACTCTTTTAAAAGATAATTTTTAGGTATTTGACCTACCTAACCCAAAAGGTCGATGGCGACTCCAAAACATTTCTTTTACAAAAATCGATTTTTTTCACAAAAGGTCAATCAGGTTGGGTCGGGTTCGGGTCCCATGCCCATCCTTAATTTTATGGTTCATCTACCAGTTGAATTTAATATTTTCATATTTCACTAACCTACATTTTCTCTATTTGATTATTATTTTTGCTAACATCTTTTCCTTGTCATGTTGTTTTATTTTGTGCATAAACCTGGTGTTAATTCACGGGTAATTATCAAATTAGATGGCTTTTAAAACAACAACGTTACACAAAGGGGTATATATATTTTATCTGCTTTGACATATTGGGATGTTGTGAGTTCTTTGAAAGTTGTTCTAGGATAATTACCTTGGATTTAACACATGTTTCATACATATCATGTCATAGAAGGTATTGATTTCTGAGTTAATAGTGCATTAGAAGGCTTTTAATATGACAATGTCACTCGAAGAGGTAGAGTATAATTGAAAAAAATGCATCATTGGTCTAAATGGGTGCTCCATGAAGTATCTGAAGAAGGCACACCAAGTCTGAATACATGAAACTCAAATGATGCAGTAAAACAAGCTTTTCAAGGGTGCTAGACGATCTTAATATAACTAGCCGAAAACAAATAATATGTTTGAAGTCATCAAGCAACAATGATAACCAACACGAGACAGTGGATGATGTCAGTCGTATATGGTTGCTTAACAAATGCATTTTTGGAAAAGAAGTTGAAGCGTTGGAATTTTACATCAAGCCAAGGATGAAAGAAGATTTTTTTCCTTACATATTCGATCAAAATTGAAGAATTCGAGCAGTATGATGTGATTTGTAGTTTATGTTTGCCTCGTTATATTAAGACATTGTGTGTTCTTAAAAGTTTTTTTATGACAATTACTTTGGAATCAACACTTTTTTTGCATTTTCATTTGCATTCGCATCTTTACATAGTTATGTTCACAGTTTTATTCTTACATTAAGCATTTGCATTTTATTTTTTTTCAAATTTTTCTACAAGTATTCGATCATGAAAATTTAAGAGTAATTCGTGGAGCATCCCATGACACAAATTCTAAAAAAACAAATTGGATCCAACTTGATCTTTCTAGAGAAGGATAAGACCCATGAATGAGATTTTAGCACATGTTACTAGAATTGAGAAACTCCAAGAGTAGCTTATCAAGACTCAGCAAGAGATGATTGATCGAGCAAATAAATTCCAAGACGATTCAAGATAATAGATGTCTAAATTGATGCATATGATGACTGCTTTGATTCATGGGGAGAAGACACTAAAGGACCCCGCTATAAAGACTATGAATGAGAGTAGTGGGGTCGAAATGACAATGATAGATGATTAAGAACCTGATAAAGAGCAAGGTAAGTCGAGCTAGCTCAAAAAATCAGATATAGTCCCATGAGGCATCATTGAATTAATAGTAGATGAAGAAGCAGTGAAAGTTGAAGGTATCGTTATGAGAGATGGATCTCACTCAAAGAAGTGACGCATAGAGGAATCCCAAATACCGATCAAGAAAGCCAAGAACTGTCAGACTTTTCCACAATGGCCTCCGAATGAGAAATAGTCCAATAAGAAGATTTATTGGATAAACTAGACTAAAACCTCAGGACGTTCAGCTAATCTTTCTAGTAATCTTGAAGGAAAATTTCAAGATACTCTCGAGCAAAATATTAAGAGATCCAAGGCAGAGAAGCAAAAGACTAGAATTCAATGCCCAAAAATTTCTTTCTCAATAGAGATTAATGTAGTCAAGTCCTGTGAAGATTACATGGCGCATGAGAAGGAGAAGGAAAATCCAAGCAAGAAGGTTTCAGTGGATGTAATCTGAGAGTGGCCCATAGGATTGGGAACAAATTGGTTAGAAACAAGCCCAAAACATCTCAAACACATGTATCAGATTTTCTGATAACAAGTGGGCTATTTAGCATTTCAAAGATTCTGAAAAAAACTCCACCAATCATTGCATCAACTGATGCTCAAAACCCAACTAAGACTATCATCCCCAATAAAAACTATTTTGGATCCAAATTTAGGCTCAATTTCCAACCAGGGAAAAAATGGTTAAACAAACAAGAAGAAGATAAAGAGGTTAGCTTGAAAGAAGATGATGGTCTTTTGGGGCATATAAAGAACACTTTTCAGTTTGGAAAGGTTAATGTTGAACCACATTTGGAGGAAGCAACTGATGACGAAGAGAATATGAAAGATCAAGAGTTACATGTCAGCAAAATGCTTGAAGATACTGAGGTTGGAAAATTTGCACTGAAATATGACCATGTTTCCTTGAAGAGGAACTAAACGAGTGGACTACAAAGGATCTTCCTATAGTTTTTAGATGAAATTTAGAGTTATACCCGGATTTAACCCTTATGTTTATTCCCATGAGCATTAAGGAATCTTTTGTGAACGACTTCTATGTTAATTTTACTTCTTTTGCAATTGAAGATGATTTCTTTCATTTCTTAAGCGGCAATCATTTTATACATTTTTATATTCTTTATCATTCTTTACATTCTTTTATTTCATTTTTACATTTTTTATTATTCCATTCATTCCATACAATTGTCTATTACTCTTTCAAATGTATATATTTATTCCAAATTTTCTTTGCAGGTGCCCTAATCATTAATAACATGAATGTTTCTGAATTTTAATCATGACATAAATTTTGAGTGGCTTGTGTTTATTAGAAATCTATGAGTGCAAAAATGAGGTAGAATATGGTGTTTCTAGCAAGTCATCAAGGTTGGTGAAAAAGGAGGATAAACAGATCTTATCTCACAAAGAATGGATCAAGATTCTGAATCTATAATTAATGAAGAAAAAAGAGAGATAAAAATTGGCTCTGTTTTTTCACATGAAATAATGCAAGAGCTGGTAGAGTTGGTCCAAGATTTCAAAGGCATATGTTCCTGATCTTATCAAATCATGCCAGGATTGAATACAGATGTGCAAAAGTTTCTGATAGACTATTAACCCTCTATTTGAAAGTCTTTGAAAATTTATTGAGATGTGTGATGGGATTGTATGATGAGTCTGAAAATAATGGAAGAGCCAGCTACCATCTTAACATGAAGTTCATTGATTGAGAGATTAATAACTGCCAATTCAAAAGCTATGTCGTGCTTTGGTATGGGTTACACGAAGGTTTAGGCAGTACATTACTGCTTGGTCGATCTCTATACTCGATCCTCTAAAGTGCTTACCATAGTAACGAACATTAATTAGAAGAATGGATCAATAGAAAGGGTTTTTATCAGAATCTAACATTGTGTATGCGAGCTAAAAAATGATAAAAAAGAAATGTTGTATCAGATTTTCTGGCTAGTCGTGCATCAGATGATTATGAGTCCCTCAATTTTAATTTTGCAGATAAGGATTTATTGTGCATCTCTACTGAAAAAGAAATTAAATCAGGAGACAAATCTTGGAAACTTTAATGGGGCATTCAATGCTTTGAGAATAGGAATTGGGGCAGTGTTAATGTATGTTGCCCTTTGACAAACAGACCAGAGCTCTTTTGCACTAACAATGTGGCAAAACTTGAGGCTTGCACTTTCAGGATAAGTCATGGAAAGAAGATGTCAATGCTTAAATTATGTGGAAGTTCCTCGATTAGAAGTCTGTCAACTACGAAGATAATGAGAATTGCCACAAGAAATTGTCCTTCATTGTGTATACATGTCTAACTTCAATATGTACCCTGATGAGGTGCAACATCATTTCCATTTGGTTTTGGAATAAAAATAGTCTTACTCATCATAGTCGAGATTTTGTTACTTCAAGTTTTGACAAAAGTAGAACTGAGATGAAGCTGAAACACGTTGTGATAAGTTCAACTCCATTGGGAAAAAGAGGTTGAAAGTTATTTTCCATGAACAGAGGTGTCATAAGCAAATGACGCGAGCTCGTGATAAGAAAGTTCATCCAATAGAAGTCTAAGATGGTGATCTAGTGATTGAAAAGATCTTGCCAATTCATAAAGATTTCCTTGGGAAATAGATACTTAATGGAGAAACAACGAAATATTGTCAATGAGGTCGTTTTCGGAGGAATCTCGTTGAATTAAGTGATCCAATAAATTCAAATTCGGGTTAAGAAGTACTATACTCAAAGAAAGAAGAATGATAGAAAAGAATAAGTAAAAAAAGAATAAAAATGAAAAAAATGAAAAATAAAAATAAAAAAATGAAGAAAAGAAGAAAAAAGAAAAAAGAAAAAGGAAAAAGGAAAAAGAAAAAGAGAAAAGAAAATTGAAAGGAGGGTTAAAGACGAGAATTCTCAAAGATTGTCTTGAAACCAAATGAAGGATTTAAGTTGAAAACCCTCTCAAGATTCTGGTACTTTGGGATGAGTTTCACGTCTGCAAATATTTTGGTGATTTTTGAAGTCTTTTAGACACAAGAACTTACCCCTATGCTTCAGAGCCATATTTAGTTGATTGATTTGGAGAGCCTGATATTTTGAAAGGAGCTTCACATCTACAGACACTTTGGAAACATTTGAGATCTTCTAAACATAAGCTTACCTCAGTGTTCCAAATTATATCAAGTCGATTGGTTCGAGAACATTCATGTTAGTAATGCTTGAGGATACTCTGAGCTCCTCACCGGTCTCGGACCTGGCGGTACCCTTACTGTACTATCTTGAAGTGGCTCTGGCACCCCTCGAGGACAATCAACCTCATTGAATAAATGGAACCAATCTCTGCGATGATGTAGGGGCTGAACCCTAAGATTTGGGATAGTCTCTAACAAAATGGTTCAATGACCCACAGCTGAAGCAACCTCTTATCGCTTGGTAACACTCTCTGAGGTGTCTTTTGCCACAGTTCAAGCACACCAGGTGAACTGGTGTCCATTCAGATCTACTAGTGCTCAAACCAGCAGTTAATTACAAAGGTCTCCTATAAGAGCTGGATTTGTCTCTACGGTCTGAACCTTACACAACTCCTCTAGACAACCTTGATTGCAGTCTCCTTGAACTCTAGGTCCCTACCCCACTTCACTGATGACTGTGATATCCTAGATGTCTCTAGAGACCTTAGCCTTCGACCCACTAAGTCGCTCATTCCCTATTGATAACTTGTAAATGTATATGTTAAGGTAAGCAAATATGTGCAAGTGTACACAATCGATGCAAGTAATATAGTAGTGAGTGAGTTATCATCTCCACGGGGATTGGAGGGCTTTTGAAAGATTATTACAACTAGGAATAGGTGTCACTAACTAATCTAAGTATATAAGTCTAATGATATAAACAAGAAAAATATGCAATGGAAAATGGTATGAACAGATGGAAAAAGTATGCCCGAGGCAAGAAAATTTGTAAAGTGAAGTGAGCAGAAAAGTTTTATCGAGGGAAGAAAAATATGCAAAGGTAAACAAATAAAAGTTGTCAAAACTCTGTAAATAGACTGGCAACCTCACACAATCAGACTTCTAACAGAGCACTTAGGTTGGTTTTTGTATGGCAATAAGTTATTTTATGCTAAAAATGATTTGGTAAGCTATGCTTAGGCTGCCTGACAGGATTACTGAGTATTCATAGATGGTTGTTATGGCAATACTACTCAGCGTTAACTACAACCCTTGGTTTGTCAGACTGTTGTTGTAGAAATACCCCTCAACGTGAACTATAATCGTTTTCTATCCTACTCAAGCATCTATCCCTTTTAGTCGATTGAAACCATGTCCTTATCTCTAAGTAGGCATATTAGACCATCACCATCCCGGATCTATTCCATTGCTCACGTAGATCTATCTTAATTCTGTCAAATCTAAGAATCAATTTCTAGAAAAATGATAATCTATCAAAAGCTCTTACAAGGTCTAGAAATATTTCGCCTAGGCACCAGGCAATCTCTCGAAGCTCTTATAGTGTCAAGGCAAAAGGTTAAAACAGTGAACAAAACAACACTTAATAAAAACATACTTAATCATTCATTAATGGTAAAATAAAATATCATCCAAGCATTCCCAACACCAAATAAAACAATTTATGGTATGGTTAACATCATCCCAAAAATATTCATTAAGTACAAGCCCTTAGAAAAATAAAACATGAAGAAAAAGATGAAGAAAAACTCCCAGAACAGAGCTCTTTCGTGACATCAGACCACCACCATGACTGCTCCAGCGCACCACCCTCTCTCAAGGGCCTAGTCGTCGCCCCAGCGATTCCTGGCTATGGAGGGCACCAAGGACGGACGATTGGGGAATGGTGGAAGAAAGGACGTCGTGGCCGCCTTTTTCTAAGCCTAGGGTATTTTCTCTATATGATTCTCCCTTCTGGGCAACTATAATGGGGTATTTATAATTAGAAATCCTAGGGTTTTATTTTATTGAATATTCCATAAATACTCGTGTTAACTTATACATGTTATAGATAGAAATACGGCTAGAGGTGGTCAGTTCATTGAAGGGCGTGATTGCATGTGAGGTCAATCAGACAGCTGGCAGGTGATGTCAGCAGTTCGTCAGATCCTCATCATACTTGCAAGATAAATCTTGCCTCGGCAAGAAAAATATCTTCCTCACTATCTTCTTCTTCTGTGTTCCACTGGCCCTAGCAAATTAATTTGTTTCGGCAAATAAATTTTTTCCTCAGTCATTTCCTGCATCATCACAACCAGAAAAACATTTCTCATCAGCATCATCAGTTTAATCAAATAAACTTTGCCTTGGAAAAACTTATCCACCACATGAAAATATGTCCTAAATGCAACTATATGCAGCTAAAATGCTATGTTAATGGCTTTTAGACAATCAATAACTTAAGTAAAAAGACCTAAAATATAGTCTTTTATGGATTTATCACACCCCCAAACTTAAGTTATTGCTTGTCCTCAAGCAATGGATAATGAGCAATAGAAAAATGAAATGCTATGGCAAAGTCTAAATCAGGACAGTCAAATGGTTTAAAATTTCAGCCCTCAGCAACAAGTTTGGCCTCAACATGATAGACTAACTGAGAAGTCAAGTATCTTTCCCTAGGTCAGGATCCTTTGTCAGTGTGTGTGTGTGATTGTATCTAGTTTATGCTTAATGAATTTAGAAAACTCCTAAGTAAGTTCTTTTTGTTTTGCCAATGAATAAAATTATTCATTAAGCACAGTTTCACTCCTGTTTATTCAACATCTAATTTCAGATTTTTTTTACACTACTTTGAGGGGAGTCAGCGCATCACACCTATCATCCCACACTATAGGTGAAAGGGAGCATACCTTCCACCCCCGAGCTAGTCAGGTAGAGTTATCCCGTGACTACTTTCATTCACTCATGTGCCAATGCTACCATTTATTTAAGGGGTTTCCAGGTAATATCAATGCACAAATGAGTGCCCCTCTACAGTTATGTCAAGGAATTTATTTGTAACTCATAACACTAAGGAGTTTACATTAATCTTTTCAATAATTTGATGCCACTGTGTGTAAAAGTTTTATCCTAAAAATTTTCTAAGTACCTTAAACATAGAAAACATACATTTGTGTTAAAAGAATCACAAAGAATCAAGTCCTAAGGTTAGTTCTACCCTCCTCAACAGTCATGTACAATAATTCTGGCCAAGGCAAAAAAAATCATCATCAGACATCATCAACTTATTTCAAATAACTAGTCTAATCCTAACTAATTCCATAACAAAAAAAATTCTCTACTAAACATTATCAATGCAAATAACTAAGTATGAACAATACATCCCCTACACTTGATGGATGCATTGTCCTCAATGCATGAAGACTAAACTAAAGATGAAATGTAATGAAAGTACCTTGACTAACATCTACTTTGATGGTGGTGGGGTTGTTTTGCGCAAATTCCTCAAGTGTAGACGTTCAAACGTGATTTGTTTTCCTCTTCAGACGATGCTTGATCAGAGGTGTTGCAATTCATCGTGGCATTTGTTCAAATGGGTGGACATCATCAACAATGTCATCAATTGGGCCAACACCAATTGAGTATTCTTTATAAGTGGGTGCAACATCTATAGGGGCTTTATCCTTATCTGCATGCTTGGGAGCATGTTCTTCTAAAAACTAATATTAAAAGTAAATAAATAAATAAAGCAAAGAAAAAAAGAAACACAAAAAAATGCCATGACCAAAAAAATAAAATAAATAGGGTTGAAGGGATACAAACTCCAAACATCCTGAACTGATATGGAAATTTTTTCGCGTTCGATTGAAGCACCAGTATAGACCAACACATATAACAGTTCCACCTTCAAAATATTTTGCCTTGGCAGTTCATGTTTTTCACATCTGAATTGTATGACCTTTGCAGTAGTCCTCTCTCCTTTAAAGTGATCTCCGCATGAAGCTAAATTATAGTGGAATATGATCTCTTTGTTATGCTTCTTCAATCATTGAGGGAAGGGTTGAGGGGGCCTGACTTCATCTGCTGTAGGTGGGGGTAAAACTTTTGCCGTGGCAATAAATTTTCCACCATCAGTAGGATGACTTGTTGAACCCTCATCCTTTTCCTTCTCCTTATGCAACTCGTCTTGTTCAACAGTTTCAGCTTGACTTTCAGATTCTTCAAGTGTAATGTCGCGGCGAGAAATTTCTTGCTTTATCCCCCCAAACTTATCTTCCAGATTAATTTGGGTGCCACTCCTCAGATTAAGTGTACTAAATTGCTCTTTTCCATGAAGCTTAATGACCTCAGTATCAAAAGGGAGGCTTCCTTGCGGGCGAGAATGTAATGTCGTGGCAATTTGGCTCACTAGGTTCTCCAATGCTCTAAAAGATGAGCTATGACTTTGTAATAAAGTTATTTGACTTTGTAACAATGTGCCTTGGCTTTTAATCGTTGAAGACTGTTCATGCAGTAAATCCTTAGTTGATGTCATGAAATCTTTTGTTGAGGCCATAAAATCATGCAGTGAAGCTTCGAGGGAATTAGAATTTGAGGAAGATGTTGAACCCTTATTAATATTTTTCCAGTGCATTTGTTGATGCTGAAAATTTGTAGGTTTAAAAATATTTTGTGGCGGTATGTTAAGGTTGCATGCATGGTTGTTTTTGGTCCCTTGATTACCCCACAAAAAATTTGGATGTTGTCGTCATCCAGGATTGTATGTATTAGAGTAGGGGTTGTTATTGCTTCTATTAAAATTGTCCACGAAATTGATGAACTCATGGTTTTCTAGGCATTCACTTTCATGATGGTTGTCATGGCAAAAATTGCATGCTGAGCTGGTTACCTTGACTTCGTTCACCTCGCTGGAACGCTACAAAATTTTCAACATATTTGTTATCGTAGAAAGTTGGGCAGACACTGAATCCTTGGCATCAAGTTCAAATGCCCCAGACACTTTCCTTCTGGTTCCAAGCCTTGTAGACGGGAATTGATAATCATTGTTGGTTATCCTATCAAGGATATCAAAGGCTTCCTCGGGTAATTTGTCAAGCAGAGTACCATTCGCCGAGGCATCCAACATCATGCGAGTGAGTGCATTGACTCCATTGTAGAACATCACAACTTGAGTCCAGTCATGGAATCCATGATTGGTGCACTTACAAAACAATCTTTTATATTGGTCCCAACACTCATACATAGACTCTTCATCGCCTTGGAAAAAAGATTCTATGGCATTCCTGAGATGGTTATTCATATTGGGCGGATTATGCCATAGCAAAAATTGTTTGCACAAATCTACCCAAGACCTTATCAAGCTGGAAGGTAGTCCATTAAGCCATCCCCTTGCGTGATGTTTCAAATAAAATGGAAATAACTTCAAATTTAGCACATCTTCATGCACACCTTGTTGTTGAAATGAGTCACAGACCTCCAAAAATGCTCGAACATGTTGCCTTGCATCCTCATGAAGAGCACCACTAAACTGTCCAATCAAGTCCAACATGTCAAACATAATCGGTTTGAGCTTGAAGTGGTCTGCCTGAATCTTGGGAGCTATAATAGCAGGCTTAAGGTCATCCAAGGTGGGAGCTAAGTAATCTCTAATAGTTCGTGGTCTCACAACATTCTTTGCATTTTTATTTGTCGAGGCATTTAATTCTACAGGTTCCTCCACTTCATTTTGAACTTCGTATATAACTTTTTGAGCTCCTTGAACATATCTTCTTTGGTAAAAAAAACAATTCGATCTCAGGTTCAAAATGAGATAATGGTTCCTTGGGAATTCTACAAGTTATGCAACCGCACAACACCTGAAAAAGGTAAACAAAAATAGCGAATAAATCCATAAAAATAAAAATTAAATAATAAAGAAATAAGATAATGCTATAACAAAACTTTTAAAAACGTCAATTGTAAATCCCCGACAACGACGCCAAAAACTTGATCACTTGTAAATGTATATGCTAAAGCAAGAAAATATGTCCAAGTGTACATAATCGATGAAAGTAATATAGTAGTGAGTGAGTTATCGTCTCCACATGGATTGGAGGGCTTTTAAAAGATTGCTACAACTAGGAATAGGTGTCACTAACTAATCCTAAGTATATAAGTCTATTGATATAAACAAGGAAAATATGCAATGGCAAATGGTATGAACATATGCAAAAAAGTATGGTCGAGGCAAGAAATTTGTAAAGTGAAGTGAGCAAAAAAGTTTTGTCGAGGCAAGAAAAATATGAAAAGGTAAACAAATAAAAGTTGTCAAGACTAAAGTTGTCAAAACTCTGTAAATAGAATGGAAACCTCACACAATCAGACTTCTAATGAAGCACTTAGGTTGATTTTCCTATGGCGATAAGTTATTTTATGCTAAGAATGATTTGGTATGCTATGCTTAGGCTGCCCGACGGGATTACTAAGTATACTTAGACGGTTGTTATGGCAATACTACTCAGCGTTAACTACAACCCTTGGTTTGTCAGACTGTTGTTGTAGCAATACCCCTTAGTGTGATCAATAGTCGTTATCTATCCTACTCAAGCGTCTATGTAACATCCTCAATACCGGGTTAGTGACTAAATTGAAAAGTTTAGGGATTTAAAGTGTAATATTTTGATAGTGGATTAAATGGTAATTATGGAAGAATTGAAAGGGTATTATGGTCTTTTTATGTAAAAGATAATTATCTCTTATTTAAAGAGATAAGCTGATGGGTAAGGAAGTATCTGGAAAGCTACATTCTTCTTCCTTCTTCTTCCCGTGGGTTTACTTCATAAAGGTAAGTTTAATTTTAGTTGGTTAATTCTGGAGTTTTAAGCTTAGTTTTGATTCTTTGGGTATTAAATAAGCTTAAGGAAAGCTTATATGAGATTTAAACAATAAGATAAATGAATTATGAAGGAATTTGCAATATGAGTTTTAAGATGAAATTTTGATATGGTATGGTTGTTGAAGTTTTATAGATGAATTTGACTTGTCATCAATCTAATTAAGAAGTATGAAGTGTTAGAATTGGAATTAGAACACATTGAAAATTTGGTATGATTTTTGAATCTCATATGGAATATAGGATTTTGAGGTTTAAGATGAAATAAATGAATATAAATTGGTTTAAGTATGTGTACTAGAGTTTAGAATGAAAAAGGGGATGATATATGAAGTGTTTGAGAGGAAATGAGGTAATTTTCGGGCTGAAATATGATTTCTGGGCAAGGGGAACCGATACCCCTTCAAACGACAGAATTCCAGAATGTCTAGAGGGAATCGATACCCCCATAGTAGGGAACCGATTCCCCCTAAAGGAAAAATGGGAATATTGGTTTAATAAGTTCGTTTAAGCTGCTAGTATCTAATTAAAAGGTGTAGGTATCTAATGATTACCTCGAAATGTACATTTATGTAGATTCTACGCATAGAGAAATTCCGGAACGTTTGGCAAGTAAGATCGATCAAGGGAAAGATAAGAGATTGGAATTGACTAGTGAGGCCAGGTGAGTGCATATTCAATAGTATATGATGTGCAATGGGAATAAGACTTGCGATGAGTCTATTTCCTGAAGTGTTACACATGAATGCATGATTAAAGGCATGAGTTGAATATGCATGTATGTATGCTTGAGTATATGGATTGATTTGTTCTTTTATGTGTTAGATGATAAAGTATAAGTAATTACATAAGAAATGTTATGAATTATGTGAGATATAAACTATGTGATCATAGTAAAATATAATTATTACTATATGATAAGTGAAATAAGATGGATAACATTGATCTATAGGATGAAGTGAGAATAGTACACTAACTAGGAGATTTGAACATAAATGATAAGATGAACATATAAGATAAGCTAGATGGGAAGGATTCATATGTTTAAATAAAACTATAACACATGGGTTGTATGATAGAAAATTATGAAGTTATATGAGAAGATTATAGGAGTTATATGAAATTGAATTAAGTAAACAGATTAGATCATATATAGAGAAATAATAGAAGTGAGATATGTTTATAAGTCTGCCCTAGATGAATATGAATACGAAATATAAGAGTGCTATATGATTTATATTAGGATAATCTTTAGGATATATATATATAGATAGATATGAAATGAAATGAAATGATTTATATGAATACACAATTATGTGATGAAATGGTGGATTACCGAACATGTGAATATATATATATATATGTCTAAGAGAAGGCATAAGATTAAGATATAAGCAATGTGACTATAAGTGTATGTGCTCTAAGTGATATGATCATATGTGAACAAGATATGATGAGTATGTGACATGTGAATTATATGGAAATGATCTACGTATAAGTGAACTACGTGACTATGTGATAATATGAAAAGAAGCTATGTGATAAGTGATATGTGAAAGTGAATTACAAGTTATGTGAATATTTGAAATGAAATAAATGATAACGCCCATGTTATGTGTCATGAGAGCTAGGGGTATAGTTGGCATGCCAAGAGTCGAGGGTCTACGCGGTTCTTCGAGACATATGTATATTCTTTGGAACATGTGTGAAGTCTAGAAAGACACATACTTGATCCCTAGCATATGTATATGATTCTTAAAGAATTCTATGTGGTCCTTATGGACATTATTATATGGCACTACGGTGCAATTCTATGCGGTTCTTCGGGACATATGTATATTCTTTGGAACATGTGTGAAGTCTGGAAAGACACATACTTGATCCCTAGCATATGTATATGATTCTTAAAGAATTCTACGTGGTCCTTATGGACATCATTATATGGCACTACGGTGCAATTCTACGGGGCACTTCGGTGCATTTATACGAGCTGTGGTGACAGCATAGTGCACAACCTCTATAGACTCACATATCGATAGTTCTCGCATATGTACATGGGCTAATCCAGAGATATGAACAAATATAAGTTAGTGGTATGATAAATGCTATAGAAATGATATGATGTTGTGTGTATAGTGTTTGATTGAAAAAGTATGTGATTATATGATAAACTGTTAATGATGAATTATGTGTATGTATGTATTTACTGCAATTAATCTGATATGATTTTATACGATATGAAAAATGCATGGAATTGCTATAACATGATAGAACAGAACATGCATGTATCAATATATGTTTTAAAGTGCATTATAAGTTGTTATGCCTCACTAAGTCTTCGACTTAGCGTGTGATTGTTTCACACGTAGGTTTCGAGAAGAGTAAAGAGTGATGCGGAGCAAGACAGGTCAGTTTTCCTTACCAAAAGATCAGATCAGAAATAGTTGACAAAGTATGTATTTGGTTATGTATAAAGTGTTGGCATGTAATAAGTTATTAAGTACGAGCACTCTGATAAAGTCTTTATTTTGATTTAAATAAAGTTTTAAATTTCCCGGGATTTTTCTTAAGAGTCAAGGTTTAAAAAGTCAATGTGACACTTTGGACTCGTATCCGGGTCGGATACGGGTTGGGGGTGTTACAGTCTATCCCTTTTAGTCGATTAAAACCTTCTCCTTATCTCTAAGGTAAACATGTTAGAACATTACCATCTCATATCTATTCCATTTATCATGTTGATATATCTTAAATCTCTCGAATCTAAGAATCAATTTCTAGAAAAAAATTAGTCTCTAGAAATCTCTTACAAGGTCTATCAATATTTCACCTTGGCACCAGGCAATCTCTCGAAGCTCTTATAGTGTCAAGGTAAAATGTTAAAACATTGAACAAAAAAACGCGTAACAAAAACATACTTAATCATTCATTAACGGTAAAATAATATATCATCCAAGCATTCCCAACACCAAATAAAACAATTTATCGTATGGTTAACATCATCCAAAAAATATTCATTAAGTACAAGCCCTTTGAAAAATAAAACATGAAGAACAAGAGGAAGAAAAACTCCCAGAACAAAGATCTACCATGACATCAGACAACCACTATGACTGCTCCAGTACACCAGCCTCTCTTGAGGGTCTGGCCGCCTCCCTAGTGAAGCCTGGCTATGGAGGGCACCAAGGACGGACAAGTAGAGAACAGTGGAAAAAAAGACGATGCGGTCGCCTTTTTCCAAGCCTAGGGTATTTTCTCTGTATGATTCTCCCTTCTGGCGGCTATAATGGGGTATTTATAATGGGAATTCCTACGGTTTTCTATTATTGAATATTCCATAAATACCCTTATTGACTTGTCCATGCTATAGATAGAAAGGTGGCTGGAGGTGGTCAGTTCATTGAAAGGCGTGATTGCACGTGAGGTCAATCATACAGCTGGCAGGTGACTTTTGCAGTTCGTCTAATCCATGTCAAACTTGCAAGATAAATCTTCCCTCGGCAAGAAAAATATGTTCTTCACTATCTTCATCTTTTGTGTTCCACTGGCCCTAGCAAATAAATTTTTCCTCAGTCATTTCCTACATCATCACAATAAAAAAACAACTTTTCTCATCAGCAACATCAGTTTAATCAAATAAACTTTTCCTTGGAAAAACTTATCCACCACATGAAAATTTGTCCTAAATGTAACTATATGCAACTAAAATGATATGTCAATGGCTTTTAGACAATCAATAACTTAAGTAAAAAGACCTAAAATATAGTCTTTTTACGGAGTTATCACCTGTGTTTTCTTGTACAATATTCTCTCGATTGTATTTGCTTTATGAGACAACTCTACAAAGATACGAGGTGGGTTCAACAACCAGATGTGTGAGGATATCCTAGTGGAGGCCCTCCCTGAACCTCCTACAACGATGAGCCTCGATCGAAATGAGCTCTGACGAATATCTACTTATTCTGAGGAACTCCTTCTTGTACTTTAGTACGACCATGTAATCCTTGGTTAGGTGCAAAAATCGATCCCTCAAATCATCGATATGGGGCTTATAACACCCTAATCTAGTCTGACCCGAAGATCCATAGATTGCAATGTTACACGGGACTACCAAAATAGTGAGCCAAATTTTTTTTTTTGAAATCTAGTTTTTAAAACGACTGATAATAATAATCCATAGCAGTTAAAATAAAATATGATGATAATACTCTGGGTTTACAAAATATGGGGGGCTCCCAAAATATATCCAAAATAATACAAATCTGAGTACAAATCAATTTACAACTAAATACATATAAGAGTCTATAAATAATGCATGCCCTCTAAGAATAACTCAAGACGTCATCTGATAGTATTTGAAAATATTATATATTACACTGAAATGTATGGCAATGATAACTCCCCACGAACTATCCCCCTAAGAACCTGTGTACGGAAACACATTTCGAACGTTGAACTCATGAGCTCAGTGACTCACTAATAACTATATTATACTACATGCATTCATTAAATGAATCGGCTAGTGTCACAAGTCTGGAACATGCAAATACTGATCTACTAAACTATGGCTGGCATCATGGTGTGACTGAGGGTTCTACCTCTTAGAGCTCAAACACACCTCAGCCTACCAGAATACCCTTGCGTACTTGGGTAAGATCAGAAACTGCATCGAAAACATACACCCAACCCCTTAGGTATATGGGGTGAGGTCGGGAGTTGCATTGAAAACATACACCCCGCCAACTTACCCCGTCAAGTCTAGGGGCATCTGTGCCCAGCCAGCTACTGAAGTGCCTTGGCACTTACTTGGATATCCATTGACTTTCATATTCTGCTAAAGAGGAACTCGGGTGTCCCGACTATTTCCCGAGCATCAAACAAGGGTAATTTTATATAAATCTAGCTATTACTATTTCTATTGTTCTAGTATTAATTATGGTTCTCGTTTTAAGACTTATTTGTTGTTATTCTGATTATATGGGGTACCCCGAGTTTGATCCCTTAAAATTTAGATTATTTATCCAAAACTATTCGTGGGTACCAATACTAACCCTTCAGTATCGATACCCAACTATTGGCATCGATACCCCCTCACTAATGTGGGATATTTGGTTAAGGTAATATATAAACCCTAGGTTGAGTATCGATACTCTAGTTATGGGGTATCAATATTTGACTAGGTATCGGTACCAAATTTAGGTTCGATGTTTTAAAAAAATACCCAAGTATCGATACCCCTATAAGGATTATCAATACTCCTACCCCGGTATCGATACTACCCTTTTAAAATTTCCAAATTTTTGTCTTAATGAAGAATAGTATCGATATTGTTCTTACAGTATCGAAACCCTCGCTACGGGGTACCCTATTTTGGCATGAAAAATTTCATCTTTCTACCTCAAAAGTCCTATTAAGGTCCCCAAATAATGTTTAAGTGTTTTATTTAATAATTGGGGTCATAAAGAGTCTGTAAATATACTATAAACACCCAAACAATTAAATATACCATGACATACTTCAAGCTTATACAACCTACCAATATCACCTAAATGAGCTACATGTGGTATAACTGAATTAGAATTGAGTTACGTGATGATTCTACGCTCTTAAGGGTGTCCAAATATCAACCTAAGTGAGCTTCTCATTCCCCTTGTTTGAAGCTTTCTCCAACCTTTTTCACTACATAAGAACCAAAGAACGATGTGCTAACTGGATGTATAGGCTAAAAGGGTTTAAAAACACTTCTTAAGGATAAAAATCACTAGAAATAGACAAGATTCTCTAAACTTCTTAAACCCTCTTAAAACTCATTTTTGACATTCATCACTAAACCTTGCAAAAGTAGGTTTGAAATGAATCTTGGAAACAGAAGACTGTAGTTCTTACCTTGGTTTGATGGAATAAACTGGAAATAAACTAAAGCTTCCACCTTTTCAATCTTCTAAGAAGAAAAATGAAGACTTTGAAAGAAAAAAGTGACAAATGAGAGTTAGGAAAAAAATGAGAAAAAGAAATAGAAGTGAGATCATCCATTTTTAATGGAAATCAACTTTAATTTTGAACTATGGTCTAATTACTCCCTTGGTCCCTCTGATTTTGACTGCAAACTAAAAATACCCTTTTATCCACTATTGGGCTCAATCCAAGCCCAATTTCACTTATTCTTGGGTCAAGTCTTTCTACAACTATGGGTTTTATTCAAAGCCCAAATCGAATTAACCTAAAATTCCTAACCCAGAATTCAAGGCATTACAACTCTCCCCTCATAAATAAAAACTTTATCCTTGAAATTTACCTGGATAAAAGAGGTGGGGATATTGAAGTTGTATGTCTTCCTCGGTTTCCCAAGTTGTTTCCTCGATGTCATAGTTTATCTATAGTACCTTTACCAAATGAATCATTTTGTTTCTTAACTCCTTCACTTTGCTTGCTAAGATTTTGATTGGTTCCTCCGTATAGGTTATGTCTGAGCTGACCTCAATCTGTTCTAGGGGTATGACATGAGAAGGATCTGAATGGTATCTCCTAAGGATGGAGTCATAGAACACATTGTGAATGCGCTCCAACTTTGTTGGTAAGGCTAACATGTAAGCCACTGGTCTGACTCTCTCAAGTACCTCATAATGTCTTAAGAAGCATGGAGTCAACTTTTCTTTGTGCCCAAAGTGGAGTAATTTATTCTAAAGGGAAACCTTGAGGAATACCTTGTCTCCAATTACAAACTCAATGTCCTTACACTTCAAATTCGCGTAAGACCTCTAGTTGTCTAAAGCTTCCTTTAGCCGATTCTGAATCACCCAAATTTTCTCCTCTGTCTCTATCATCATGTCTGGGCCTACTATCTTACCCTCACTAAGCTCTGTCCAACATAGTAGAGGCCTACACTTGCGCCCATACAAGGCCTCATACAGAGCCATCTAAATACTCGACTGAAAACTATTTTTGTAGGAAAAATTCACTAACGAAAAGTGGTATTCCTAACTAACCTCTAAATCGATAATGGTACACCTGAGCATGTCCTCAAGAATCTGGATAACTCGCTTTGATTGACCATCTGTTTGAGGATGAAAAGATGTACTTAAGTGTAGTTTGGTGCTTAAGACTTATGAAGGGCTTTCCAAAAGCTAGTAGTAAATCGAGTTTCTGAGTCTGATATGACGGAATTTGGTACATCGTGCAACCTCACTATCTCATAGATGTACAACTAAACTAACCTTTCTAAGGTATAATTTATCCTAACTGAGAGAAAGTAAGATGATTTGATTAGGCGGGCTACTATGACCCAAATTGCATCATGTCTCTGTCTGGTTATTAGTAACCCAGTCACAAAGTACATGGTTACCTTGTCCCATTTCCACTGAGGAATCTGAATGGGATAAAGTAAACCTGAGGGAACATGGTGTTTTGCTTTAACCTACTGACTCACTAGACATCTAGCGACAAACTCTGACGCTTCCCTTTCCATGCCTTGCCAAAATACTAATCGATGAAGCTCTTGATACATCTTAATACTACCTGGTTGTATTGAAAGTGGACTACAATGTGCCTTATTGAGAATCTTGTTGTGCAACTGAGCATTTACAGGTACGCACAAAAACCCTTGAAATACAACACATCACCATCTCGCAACTCAAAGCCTGGGGCCTCGCATTGATAAACCTGTTCAACATTAGTCCTCAACCGGTCATCTGATATCTACAACCTCTTGGTTTCACCTACCAATTCTGGCTCAACTCATAACTCGGCTAACAACCCACTATCACTGGATAAATTTAAATGTATTAGAAGGGGTTGCAATTCTGATATTGACTTTCTACTCAAGGTGTATGCTACAACATGAACCTTTACTGAATGGTAATCTATTATACAATCATATTCTTTAAAAAACTCAACTCATCTACGATGTTTGAGGTTCAACTCCTTTTGAGTGAGGAGGTACTTGAGGCTCTTTTGATCGGTTAATATGTGACACTTCTCTCTAAATAGGAAATGTCACCAAATTTTCAAGGAAAACACAACTGTTGCTAACTCTAAGTCATGGGTGGGATAATTATGCTCATGAGATTTAAGTTGTCAGGACACGTCAACAACAACTTCACTCTCCTGCATCATAATGCATCCAAGTCTATTCAACGAAGCAATACTAAGAACTGTAAATTCATTACCCAACTCTGGTTGGGTCAACACTGGAGCTTAGGTCAAGATGACCTTTAACTGCTCAAAGATTTCCTAAAGCTTATCATTTCAAATAAATGGGACTCCTTTATAAAGGATTTTGGTTAGCGGGGTAGCTATCATCCAGAAGCCTTAAATGAATCAACAGTAGAACCCAGGTAAGACAAGAAAACTGCACACCTCTGACATATTTTTAGGTGGCTCCCACTCAACTATAGCTTGAATTTTCTGGAAATTAACTCTAATGACGTCTGCTGACACAAAATGACCCAAGAAAGAAACCTCTGACAACCAAAAATCACACTTTTCAAACTTGGGATATAATTGTCTCTCTCTGAGGGTCTGAAGGATGATACGGAAATGCTGCTCATGCTCCTCATCTGATCAAGAGTACACTAGAATGTCATTGATAAAGACACCATAAATTGATCCAAGTATGGGTGAAAAACTAGGTTCATAATGTCTATAGATATCATTGGAGCATTGATGAGTCCAAATGGTCTCACTAAAGAACTCATAATGATCATACCTTGTCATGAAAGTAGTATTTTCCACATCTAATTCTTTGACTTTCAACTGATAGTAGCCTGATCGCAGATCAATCTTTGAGAAAACGCACGCTTCTTTAAGCTGGTTGAAAATGTCGTCTATCCTGGGGAGTGAGTAATGGTTCTTAATGGTTAATTTATTCAACTATATATGGTTAATGTGAAACCTCATCAACCCATCTTTCTTCATAACGAATAAGACCGGCACTCCCTAAGGAGACATGCTCGGTCGGATGAACTTTTTCTCTAGTAACTACTAAATATGAGCCTTTCATTACTTTAATTCTATCGGTGACATGTAATAAGGAGCAATGGACACCAGAGCTGAGCCCGATATTACCTCAATGCCAAACTCCAACTCAGCTCAGCTGGAAAACTTGGCAATTCTTTTGGGAACACATCAGGAAAATCTCGCACTACTCAGATATCCTCGAGTGTTGGAACTGAAACTCGAGAGTCGACCACGTGAGCCAAGAAGGTCTCACATCCATGGTCGATCATCTTTTGGGATCTAAAAGCTAATACTATATTTGAATGATAGGATCTCTCTTTGGTCATTAATAACTTGGTCCCATTAGTTGTCCTAGTTTAAGTTGTCTGGCCTTGCACCTCAAGCTGGCATTGTGCTTTGTTAACCAGTTTATCCCCAAGATCATGTCAAACTCTCTGAAGGGCAATTCCATCAAATCTCCTGGGAAGGTTAGGTCTTGAATTCTTACCAGACATCTTCTAAAAATTTTATCTACAATGACGTCTAAACCTATGGGCTTGAGACTCGAACACTTATCTCTAGGTTCTCTACTGGGAGTTCTATCTCCTTAACTAGGTCGGAGCAGATGTAGGAGTGGGGGCCTATCAATGTGGTAACTAGAATAGTGAAGACTTTAATGGTACTTGATATGACATCTACCGCATCACACTCCTTCATGGCTCGTACTACATACTGTCTAAAGGCCCCTCTTGGCTCTACACCAACCTCTGATCTGGCTATCCCACGACTCTGCTGTCCAAACACAATGCTACCACCCCTAGGTGGCCCTTGGCCCCTCGGTACTGATGTTATCGATCTTTGAGTCACTGTAGATATTGTCCCTTAAAGTCCTGGATAGTCTCGATCAAATTGACCTAAGGAGCCAACCTCTCGAATCCTGATGGCATGCTCCTAAGTGCATCTTCCCACACTGGGCACAAATGGGATAGGTGAACACTCTGATTCGCTCACTGCCATTACCCTCGGAGGTTAAGTCCAGTGATCTCCTCCTAGATTTAGATCTACCTCCTTGATTTAGATCTACCTCCTTGGTCTAGACTCTGCCTGGTCCTCCTCGACTGTGTTATTGGAGGTCTCGATGAACCTTGATTGTCTCTGGCCCTCTTGGCCTGAGTTTAAGATGGCCTCGTTGATCGGGAGCTCTCCTGGTCTGTCTTGGAGTCTCACTGAATTACCTAGCATGTCTATCTAGAACCCTCTCAACTGTCTTTACCTGATGGGTCAGCCGAGCGAATATCATGGGAGGATCGGCAGCAAGGTATGTTAAAATGTCACAGTGAATGCCTTTTCTGAACATGCGACAGCGATGCTCCTCTGTCAGAATCAGCTCTATAGCATATTTTCTAAGCCTGAGAAACTCTCGCTTATACTCTATTACTTAGCTATCACCCTTAGTCAAGTGTAGAAACTACTCCATCAAGTCATCAGTGTGAGTCTATCCAATGTACTTCTATCTGAACTTGATGAGGAACTGCACCCATGTCTACCTCTCTAGCTCCATAGTCATCTCAATAGTCTCCCACCAATCTATTGTGTCACCCTTAAGTAGGGCGGTGACACACTCAAGGTTATCCGTTGGGGTAAGATACAACTATCTAAGGGTATGGAGTGTCTCTTTGAGCCACTAGTATACTACAATAGGATCGTCATCTTCTAAATCGAAGAACTCGGTGGTCTTATTTCTGTGGAGCCGCTCTACTAGAGACTCATGGGGAATGACCAATGGCTAAGTTAGGGAAACTAGTGGGAGAGGTGGTGCAGCTGAGGAACTAGGTAGGGACCTAGCGATCTGCCTAAGTATGGAGGTGAGGTCTCTAAAAAAGGTCGCCTCCTCAACCCCGTATCTATTAGAGCCTCCTGCTGAGAGGTATCCGAGACAAATTTGTCACCAGTATCTAAGGCTAATGAGGTGTGACTCTCGTCTCTACCATCCTGACTATACATTGGGTCTTCTGTCATGGGCTTTATCTGAAATTAGAAAAGAAATTGGGTCATTATCGTCATTCCAGTTGTTATACTACTCATGACTCCCTAGAGGCATGTACATATACAGATGTTGACTGACTCTAACCCGCAGGTCCTAGGAATGACTAGACCTGAAAACTCTAATACCACTAAATGTAACACCCTAATCCAGTCTGACCCGAAGATCCATGGATTATAATGTTACACGAGACTAGCGAAATAGTGACCCAAAAATTTATTTGAAATCTGGTTTTAAAACAATTGATAAAATTAATCCATATCAGTTAAAATAAAACATGATGATAATGATATGGTTTACAACTCCCAAAATATATCCAAAATAATAAAAATACTGAGTACAAATCAAGTTACGATTGAATACACATAAGGGTCCATAAATAGTACATGCTCTATTAGAATGACTCAAGACATACTCTAGATTTAACACCTAATCCAGTCTGACTCGAAGATCCGTGGATTACAATGTTACATGGGACTACCGAAATAGTGACCCAAAAATTTCTTTAAAATCTGGTTGTAAAACAACTGATAATAATAATCCATAGCAGTTAAAATAAAACATGATGATAATAATATGGGTTTACAAAATATGGGGAGCTTCCAAAATAATACAAACACCGAGTACAAATCAAGTTACGACATAATACACATAAGTCCATAAATAGTATATTCCCTCCAAGAATGACTCAAGACATACTCTAAATGTAACACCCTAATCCAGTTCGACCCTATGATCCATGAATTACAATGTTACACGGGACTACCGAAAAAGTGACCCAAAAATTTCTTTGAAATCTGGTTGTA
This sequence comes from Hibiscus syriacus, assembly GCF_006381635.1. Taxonomy (NCBI): domain Eukaryota; kingdom Viridiplantae; phylum Streptophyta; class Magnoliopsida; order Malvales; family Malvaceae; genus Hibiscus; species Hibiscus syriacus. Next base: position 1,405,145 of record NW_024062639.1, read on the forward strand.
AAACAACTAATAATAATAATCCATAGTAGTTAAAATAAAACATGATGATAATAATATGGGTTTACAAAATATTGGAAGCTTCGAAAATATATACAAAATAATTGAAATATTGAGTACAAATCAAGTTACGACTGAATACACATAAGGGTCCATAAATAGTACATGCCCTCTAAGAATGACTCAAGACGTACTCTGATAGTCTCTGAAAAGCTGATATACTGTACTAGAATGTCTTGCAATGATAACTCCCCAAAAACTATCCCCCTAAAAACCTTCGTATAAAAACATATTCTGAACGTTGAGCTTACGAGCTCAGTGCCTTACTAATAATTGTACTATACTACATGCATTCATTAAATGAATTGGCTAGTGGCACAGGTCTAAAACATGCAAATACTAATATACTAAATTGTGGAGCCTAAGGGTTTTGTATCTCGAAGCTCACGCACCCCTATAGCCTATCGAATACCCTTGTGTACCTAGATGAGATCTGAAATTGCATCGAAAATGTACACCCGATCCCTTAGGTATATGGGATGAGGTTCACAGCTGCATTGAAAATGTACACATATCACACTTACTTTGTTGAGTCTTGGGATATCTGCTCCTAGTCGACTGCTGAAGTGCCTTGGCAATAACTTGGATACCCACTAACTGTCATATTATGCTAAAGAAAAACTCGGGTGTCCCAACTATTTCCTGAGTGTCAAACAATGTTAGTATTATATAAACATATAAGTTATTGTTTCTACTATTTTTATATTAATTATTATTCTCGCTTGAAGTCTTTTTTGCTGTTATTCTAAGAATATAGGGTACCTCGAGTATGATCCCTTAAAATTTAGATTATTTATCCAAAATTGTTTGTGGGTACCGATATCGATCCTTTAGTATCGATACTAAACCTTTGGTATTGATACACACATGTTGGTATCGATACCCCCTGACTGATGTGGGCTATTTGGTTAAGGTAGCATTTATACCCTAGGTTGAGTATTGATACTCTGGTATTGGGGTATCGATACTTGACTGGGTATTGATACCAAATTTAGGTTCAATGTTTTAAAAATATCCAAGTATCGATACCCCTTTGGGGAGTATCGATACTCTTTCCCTGGTATCAATACTCTATGAATGAGTATTGATACTACCCTTTAAAAATTGTCTAATTTTTGTTTGAATGAAGAACAATATTGATACTATTCTTATAATAACACTACGAGGTGCCCTGTCTTGGTACGAAAAATCTTATCTTTCTACCCCAAAAGTTCTATTGAGGTCCCCAACTAATGTTTAAGTGTTTTATTTGATAATTGGGGTCATAAAGAGTCTGTAAACATGTTGTAAACACCAAAACAATGAAATCTAATATGAAATGCTTCAAGCTTGTGCAACCTACCAATCTCACCTAAATGAGTACATGTGGTATAATCGGGTTAGAAGTGAGTTACCTTATGATTATAAGCTTTTAAGGGTGTCCAAAGATCAACCTAAAGTGTGCTTCTCCTTCCCCTTGCTTTGGAGCTTTCTCCAACCTCTTTCACTACATAAGAACCAAAGAATGATTTACTAACTGGATGTAGAGGCTAAGAAGGGTTTAAAAACACTTCCTAAGGCTAGAAATCACTGGAAATGGGCAAGATTCTCTAAACTTCTTAAACCCTCTTAAAACCCATTTTTGACATTCATCACCAAACCTTGCAAAAGTGGGCTTGAAATGAAGCTTGGAAAGAGAATAATGTAGTTCTTACCTTGGTTTGATGGGATAAACTAGAAATAAACTAAAGCTTCCACCTTATCTCAATCTCCTAAGAAGAAATATGAAGACTTTGGAAGAAGAGTAAGACAAAGAATAGTTAGGAAAAAAATGAGGAAAAGAAACCAACGTGATATCATCTATTTTTAATGGAAACCATCTTTAATTTTGAATCATGGTTAATTACTCCCTTGGTCACTCTAATTTTGAATGCAAACTAAAAATACCCTTTTTATCCACTATTGGGTTCAATACAAGCACAAATTCACTTATTCTTGGGTTAAGGCTTTCTACAACTATGAGTTTTATTCAAAGCCCAAATCGAATTAGCCCACAACTTCTAACCTGAAATTCGGGTCGTTATAGGACTCTCCAATATATTTTTCTCTAAATTATGTCAGGAAGAAATCACAAGTGAGTCTCTCTGGCTCCATCGCCAACCCAATGATCTCTCACTTGTCAATCATGTCACCCTTCAAGAGGATGGTGACGCACTCAAGCTTGCATTCGGGAGTGAGGTGCAAATAACGCAAAGTGTGGAGTATCTCACTAAGCCACTGGTTTATAGAGATGAGGTTATCGTCTCTAGATCCATTGAAATCGATAGTCATGTACCTACGGAGCCTCTCGATAGGAGACTTCTGAGGTGCCACAGTAGGCTGAACCAGAGGCACGGGTGGAGAAGGTGGCATAACATATGAGCTTAGAATAACACGAACGATCTGCCTAAGAGTCAAAGTCAGGTCATGGAAGAAGGTCACCTTATCGAATTCTACGTCTACATGCATCTCATGCTCCGCGTTTGGGGTAAAATCGTCACTAAAATCTCTAGCCATGGCGGTATGACTCTCATCCTAGCCCTCATGACTAGGGATGGTGTCATCGGCCATGATCTAAGTATGCAATTAGGAAGGAAATATTGGTCACTATTGTCATTCCAGAAACTTAAGTATCCTTGAAACTCCAGGGGTATGTACTCATACAGACGTTTACTGACTCTGACCCGCTGGTCCTAAGAACAACTATACCTGGATTCTTTGATACCACTAAATAGAACACAGTAATCTAGTATGACCTGAAGATCCATGGATTACAATGCCACACAGAACCACAAAAATGGTCAACCCAAACTTTTTTCCCAAAATATTTAAAATCATCAAAATCATTCGACATAATATGAATGAAATTGAAGTCAAGTTTACAAAATATGGGAGTCTTCCAAATACATACAAATACAACCATAGAGTTTAAAACAAAATAGAGTTATGACTTAAATGATACAATGTCTATATAAAATACATGCCCTCTAAAATATATCCAATACATACACTATAAACGGTTGATCTGGAATATATTGATACGATGTGCTCCCTAATGATCCCTTACTGATATGCACACGAAAACACATTCCATATGCTGAGCACACAAGCTCAGTGCCACGAAAATAACTATGCAATAGTACATTCATTTATTACATGGATATGCCAGTGTATAAAGTCATTAACATGTAAAGTACACATACAAACATGCGATAGGCTTGGTGATGTAGTTGGACAAATTTTACTTATCTCGGATAACATTCCAGCCTATCTAAAATATGATAGCTTCGGGATAAGAACTGAAATTTTACGTGCATTGAAACTTATAGCCCATAGTCTATCTCCGATACTCGAGAGGTAGGTATTAGTACTACAATTTTACATGCATAGGAAGTTCACACGCCGAACCTATTTGAGCATAGGGTATGATCAAGAATTTTACATGCATCGGATGTGTACCGGTACAATTCAAAATTTTACATACATCAGATATGTGCCAAGTCAGACAATATCTGAATATTTAACAAACAGGGGACGATCATCATAATGCTAGAGTAACTCGGGTGTCCTAACCGTTTCTAAGTTTATTTTTAGTTAATTGTTTTCACTTGTATCAAATACTTGAAGCTTACACAAACTTAAAACACCCAAGCTCGAACCCCCTAAACCAAACGAATCAAATTGTCCAAAAATCAGCGATGGTATCAATATTGTGTCAATAGTATTATTACTGACCCTTGGGTATCGATACTCACCCTAAGTATCAATACCAAAAATAGCTTTGATGTTTTGAAAAATACCTTGGCATCAATACTCATATGGGGAGTATCTATACTCTACCCTTGGTATCGATACTCCCATGAGTATCTATACCAATTTTGTACACTGGAATCTCGGTATCAAGACCACCTCTTGGGTATCGAAATCGGACCCCGAGTATCGATACCCCTTGAGGGACTATCAATACTAACCTTCAAATTTGCCTTTGATTTTGCCTTTCCTGAGGAACAGTATCGGTATTGTCTTCTAGTGTCGATACTGATGACCTAAAATGCCCTATTTTGGGCATAAAATCACATCCCAAAATCACCATTTCACTCCTCTAAGACTAGAAAACGTTTTTTAAAGTCTTATTTAAGGTCTTAGAGGTCAAAATGTATCATCTTTCATGCTTACAAACACCAAATATGAAATATGCCATAGAATTACTCTAGCATGCTTCATGAACCAAAACAAACCATATATGCACATACAATGACCTACATGTGGTATGGACAAGTTAGAATTGTGTTACCTTGATGTTAGGTGAATGAAAACGTCTTTGAATCACCCAAGAGTTAGTTTTTCCTTGCCCCTTGCTTTAGAGCTCTCACATTTCTCTTACACTAATCAAAACCATGGAAATGAGTTATTAACTCATTTTGGAACTTAAGATGATAAATGATCTTACAACTCAAAACTCTCCAATAAATGGATTAAATCATAAGGCTCCATAAACCCCACTAAAACCCACCTTTGAAAAAACTAAACTAAATCTTACAAATAGGGGCTTGAATGGATGTAGATTGTAGTTCTTACCATGGAATTTTTTTATATATGCTTGTCAAACTAAAAGCTTGGACCTTTAACTTGGTTTGGGAAGTAAGAAGATGAGGAAGAAGGGAGTGAGAAGAGACAAAGTTTGAGGTGAAAAAGAGAATAAATGGCCTAATATGATATCATCCCAAATTAATGGGATTCAGCCTTAGTTTTGAAAAATGGTCTAATTACCCTTTAAGTCATTCCCCTATTATGCTGAGATTAAAATCACCTTTTTTCATATCTCAATGGGCTCAGTCCAAGCCCAAACCAAATCTACTTGGGTCACACTATTCAAAAGCAAAAGAAAATTTATTCTAAGATCCATTCGAATAAACCCAAAACTCTTAACCCGAAATTTAGGGTGTTACAGTTCTATTATCCAGACTATTGATGAAACTATGCAATTTTGAGTTGTGGGTTATCTCTTTTCGATGTCAGCAGTAAAAGAGGAGTCGGGCTGTCAGGTTTTTCATAGTATCTGGGCTATCATCCCTGTAACCCAACTTTTTTTTTTATGATTATGACTTCAATGTCATGGAAATTTGGATTCGGGTTTATGATGTTCCATTGGGTTGGATGACACAATCCCTTGTACTTTAATTGCTTGGCATCTGGGTACTCCTCTTGCCATAGATATGCGTACGGGAACTAATCACATGGGTTCCTACCTTCGTATCCGGGATGCCATTGATGTTCGCCAACCTTTTAGAATTTGTGTGGCTATTGGTCGGAGAACTAATAGAAGTCCATGACTGTGTATGCTATGATATGATAGACTCCCCACTTTATGTGGTCGTTATGGTATTAATTGCCATCTTATGTCTACGTGCCCTTTCGCAAGATCGGATCTTGCGGATGATCAATTTGGAGAATGGCTCTATGTCCTAACTGTTTAAGGGTGCAATGTTCCTACAAGGTCGCGACTTGGCATTGTTTCCTTATTCATGCCTTCTTCTTCGTCAAGGACTAGCTCGTCAAATTTGATGGTGCCACTTAAGAATTCGAAACTACCTTCGTTTGTCCTCCCGACCCTAATAATGGTCTTATCGCGGATGGTCATTTTACCTCGGGATCCTTTCATCATGTCGCTCGGCCTAGCATAAAGGCAATTTGCTCATATAAACATCACTCAAGCACCCTTGGAGATGGTACAGAAAAACAAACTCTGAAGCGTCCACAGGATGTCGAATCATGGTTGCCCACCCTCAACTCTCAGTTCGCTACGTTTGCCTGTCAACAAACACAGTTATCGATGCTCTTGTAAATGGTCAGTAACAATGTCCACATATGTTTCTTTTAATTCAGATTATCCTAGTTTTATTTGGGACATTGTTGTTGCTGAAGCTTCTTAATTTTAATATATGGAATGCTATGTTAAGAAAAAGTCTTTGATAGTCAAAATAAGTTATTTCCTCTTCGAATTTTTAGACAACATAATAAGAATTATTTATTTGAGATGATTTTATAGACTATAGAATTATTTGAATTTTAAACTAATACAAATTGTTTCTTCACTACCAACAATCTTATAATGCAACATATTAAACCGTTGATTGGAGTTCTTGTTTAATTTCACTTATTACTTCCAAGTTTAAATTTGATAACCCAAACCTTAAAAGGTCTCCAAAGCCCAAACAGAGGCCCAACATCACACTTCAATCATCAATGTAATCTATTCAATTACAATCAAAATACAGATTACACTTTCTGTTTCAGTTTGAAGTTAATCCACAACATTTTTCTCACAATTTTCCATGCCCCCAACCTCACGCGCCACACGCTTCTCATTAGTCTTCCATCCTCTTCTTCGCCTCCCACATAGCGCCCCTCTGCGTATTGCACACTCCTGCTTCAGTTGACGCGCCCCCACGCATGCACCACTGGAATAATCGATAATCCTAGCTCTTCTAATCTAATTCTTCTTCCTTTAATTTACTGAGAAAGTTTTGATTCGAATTGTAAAAGATGATAGGCTCTGAGAACTCTGGCTTCGAAGAAGCTCATCTCTTCGCATCCCGTGAAGAAATAGAAAGTCTTGTTCTCGACGACTCGCTCACCACTAACCACCCCAACAATAACAACTCCTACTCCAGTTTTCGGAGCGCCAACTCATCAATCTCCGAATCCACGCGCCACTCGCTTTCCCCGCCGGTGCTCGTAAATCCTGCGGACTCCGACCCCTTGCTCTCCCCTCCAATTTATCGAAACCCTATCGCATCGGACAACAACTCCTATATCGAGCCTCCGTCCTACGCTGATGTAATCTTCAGTCCATTCGATGACAACTCTGCCAACGAAATTAACCGCATCGACTCCACGTCTCAAGATCCGGATCCTTCATTGGCATTCTCCAGATCCTCATCGTCCAGCTCTGATTACATCAAAATCACGGTTTCTAACCCTAAAAAAGAGCAGGAGACCGCGAATTCACTTGTTCCCGGAGGGAATACTTATTACACTTATCTAATCACCACGAGAACCAACATTCCAGATTTTGGAAGCACCGAATTTTGTGTCAAGAGAAGGTTTAGGGATGTGGTCACATTGTCAGATAGGTTAGCGGAAGCTTACCGTGGATATTTTATTCCTCCGAGGCCGGATAAAAATGTGGTTGAATCTCAGGTGATGCATAAGCAAGAATTCGTGGAGCAAAGAAGGGTTGCAGTGGAGAAGTATTTGAGGAGACTTGCGGAGCATCCGGTTATTAGACTAAGTGATGAATTGAGGGTGTTTTTGCAGGTGGAAGGGAGGCTTCCATTGTCTACGAGCACCGATGTTGCTTCTCGGATGCTTGATGGTGCTGTGAAATTACCTAAGCAGTTGTTCGGGGAAAGTAATGCAGTGGCGGCACCGCATGAGGTGGTACAGCCTGCGAAAGGTGGGAGGGATTTGTTGCGATTGTTTAAGGAATTGAGACAGTCTGTTTCAAATGATTGGGGTGGTTCTAAACCGCCTGTAGTAGAGGAGGATAAGGTGTTTATGGAGAAGAAAGAGCGGATTCATGATCTTGAGCAACAAATTAGCAATGCATCTCAGCAGGTAAAGTTATTGTTCTTTTAGGAGTTTGAAAGTTGCATTTGAATCTTGTGGAATGAAATTCTTGATCATGGATCTTGTTAATTTTCTTTTAGGCCGAGGCTCTTGTTAAAGCACAGCAAGATATGGGAGAGACAATGGGAGAATTAAGATTGGCATTTATTAAGCTGACTAAGTTTGAGAATGAGGAGGCTATGTACAATTCTCAGAGAGTGCGGGCTGCTGAGATGAAATGTTTAGCGACTGCTGCAGTCAAAGCTAGCAGATTCTATAGAGAATTGAATGCGCAGACTGTCAAGCATTTGGTGATGTGCAAAAAACTTCTCCTCATTTTATTCTTTGAACTTAAACATGAAATTTATATATCCACAAGTATTCATTTGGTGGAATAATTTTGTTTTGTACAAGAATATGTGTTTGCAATATGCTGAATCTCTAGTAATCAGTAAATTTGCAAATGACAACTTTTAAAGGTCCGAAGCTATGTTGAATGGATTGCTTGTCGGTCGCCTGAGAAGATAATTACTGTTGTTAGTACATGCATTAATTCAAGGGGTTATTACAGGCAATTCCAATTTTTGTAGAGATTTCCATATTTGAAGGGAGTTCCAATAATTTATAATGTACTTTGTTTTTATCCATTTCAGGATACACTTCATGAATATCTTGGGCTTATGTTAGCTGTGCATGGTGCATTTGCGGATCGATCAAGTGCTTTGTTGACGGTTCAAACTCTTCTATCAGAACTATCTACATTCCATTCAAGGGCTGAAAAACTTGAAACTGCATCATCTAAAATATTTGGTGGCGACAAATATAGGATTCACAAGATAGAGGAACTGAAAGAGACTATACGGGTCACTGAAGACGCTAAAAATGTTGTCATAAGAGATTATGAGCGGATCAAGGTAAATAATTGTCATAATGTGCTTTGTATCTTAATTTGAAGATAACATTTTTCAGCTTTGTTGTTGATGTATTAAGTTTTTTTGTGGTCATACTATGAGCCTATGATCATTAATATCTCCTTTGTGATTGCATGTTTGAATCGATACTAGATATCCGTGAAGTTGTCTGTGATAAAGATAGTTCACTCCTAATTTGTTGAGTTTTTCCTATATGATAAAGTCTTATAACCAGATAGATTGAGGCATATCTATTCTATTTTACCCTTTAGGCTTTAGTTATTATTAGACTGTATCTCTTGTCCATTCATATCATATATGTTTTTCCCGCTGCTTGGACTATTTCAATAAGTTGGGTATAATTAATATTTCCATCTGTTCATGCGTGTATGGATGATACGGTAATAAGCATACCTACTTTTCAAAAGTTATCATCCTTGCATTTTCATGGAGCCAGTGATATTTAATATGTAGATAAATAAGAAATGTATAAAAGTTTTTCCATAATTATAGTGGTAATATTAAAAATATTACAGCTCTTAGGTTGCAGCCTTTATTAAATCTTAAGTAAAGCTATTAAAGAAGGATTGAAAGAGCAGCTGAAGATGTGATAGGCAACCTTGACAAGGGTGCAAGGTGCACTCAAGGCACTAAAACTGCTATATTGCCTGATGTAATTTTTTCTATGGTCAACATGTATTTTTTGCCCTTGTGGAGAGTTCGATACCACTACATTCTTACTAGTATGGTACTTCTAATGAAGAAAGTGAACTAAAAGAAAACATCAATGAGGAAGGCTTTTTTATGCTTGTCAACGTACAAAAATTGTGCTTAGGTGTCCCAGGCTTGTGCTTGATCAAATGTGCCTCACGTGAAAGGGTGTGAGGAATTGTTTGTCTAGCACTAAAGTCCAAGGTGCAGGTGCACCTAGGTGCATGGCTTGACAAGACCAATGATAGGATTAACTTAAAGGGCATAATGGTATATCTTAGCTATGCATCCCTTGCTTCAAGTTCTCCCTCTCCTTTTCATGTGGTAAATTGAAAGGGTTCCAGTATTTTACTATGGTTCTCATTTCACTCTGTTGTATCAGACAAGCATACAATGTTGGGTCCTTTTATTGTGGATTTTTAGGTACTTGCATGGTGTGATTTGTACTTGCATTTTCTAGTACATGGTCTTCATTTTCTAAGTTTGTTTCATGATGATGTAACTGCAGGAAAATAACAAGGGTGAACTTGAAAGGCTTGACAAAGAAAGAAGTGTTGACTTCTTGAACATGTTGAAGGGGTTTGTTGTAAATCAGGTAATTTTAGCTTCTTGTTTTCAGGTCCATGTTGATGCTCTTATTGTGCGAAAGCTCTAATTAACTTTGTTTGAGAATACTCTCTACATTATATTTTCTTTAGCTTGTTTAATTGAAATTGCCCTATCCCGTACCTCAAATTTATAGGGCTGTTTGGCGATTGTCTTGGCATATAAACCAAACAGTTGATTTGCTTTTAGATGCAATTGTTCAGTTTCAATACCCTATTAAAAGGTGGTTTGCATATTCTTCATTCTCACTTAGTGACAATGCTTCCCCTCTCTTCCCACCCCTCCCTTACAAGGGGTCTTTGCGGATTGTTTGATTTGTTATCAAACTGCAATGTGAACCGATTTAGTTGTCCTTGTTTCAAGAGGATATTACTAGGGTATGCTGCCCCGTTTGTGTCCCACCGTAAAATGGATGGTCAAAAAGCCACTGATTCTTGTTTGTGGGTTAAGGCTGCTTGTCGTGTGTGGGTAATTCAGTTTCTGCAGTTAAATTATTGTAACGCACTTATGAAAATCGCTGCTATCTAGACAAAGACGTAGGGAGAGTTGAGCTGAATTGTAGCTTTACATATATTTGTGAAAAATGTAACAGGTGGGATATGCCGAGAAAATTTCAGATGTGTGGGCAAAGGTTGCGGAAGAGACGAGTGGATATGCGAAAGATAGCTGATGAATGTTTGGTTGTATATCCACTTTTTTGTTTTTAATATTTTTGGTCTCATACTTTTTATCATTATTATTAGCGTCCATGTTAGGTGGCAGATTTAATAATAACAATGAAGAGTACTTTGGTTAGTTATGATATTTCTGTTTGGATTAGAGTAAAAATTTTGAGTGTTATATTTTGTATGTGAAAAAGTTGTTGAACCCGCGCTTCAGTTTATGTTGAAAATTGTTTGATATTTCATTTTGATCTGTCTGTGAGGTGACACTATATATTTGCCTGCACCTAAATGAGGTGAGTTGGAAAGAATGTGAAGATGATAGGAATATCTCCTTGTTCATATTGCATACATATAATTTAAAAGTAGATGAACAATTGTAACCAAAAAAAAAAATAGATGAACAATAACTTGCAGGTGAATTTTGGGCTAATTTGACGAATTAAGTTTTTTTTGGGATTTTCTTAAAATCTATTATTTTAATTTCTTTAAAATGTGATTTTCTAAAAGTATAAGTGCTATATTTCCTTATAACGGTTTTTTAATGAATGTTATACCTAAAAGTTTAACATTAAACGATTGTTTTAATAAAATAATTATTTATATATACACATTTTGTTAATGATATTAGGGGTAAATTATACCGTTCCTCACTGAACTATAATCTCTCTCCTATTTTGTTTATTGTACTTTCAATTTTTCTATTTTGCTTATTTAACTTTACAGATTGAATTATTTTGCTCACTTTGCCATTAACTTTTTAACAGCGTTATGACATGGCATAAGAATCAAAACGACGACATTTTGAAAAACTCAAATATACTCTAAAACGACGTTATTTTGGTGAGTAAAATATGAGAGAGAGTAAAATTCAATGACTCATGGTGTAATTTACCCTTTTTCCTTCTCTTCTTCTATTTCTCTCTATCGATCACCACGTCATTTTCATTCGGGCCACTGTCGACCACCGTAGATGGTGGCTGTTCTGTCCCAAATTTCATGGGTCGATTCGGCTAAGCCCCCTGAGTCTGAATTTGGTGGTTGTTTCACCAAAAGATGTCTCAAAACCCATGAATTTGGATTGAAACATTTTGGTTTCCTCACTTTCAATCTCAAACTCGAGGACTTTGGAGCAAGTTCCGCTAAAATGGAGGTCGGATTCAGACTCAAGGTGTTGAGGCGAAGCAACCTATCCCATTTTGGGACCAAACGACCACCATCTATGGTGGTTTGTTTTTATTTTTTTATTATTTTATATTAAATAAATAATAAAAAATGTCATGTTAGCTGTTAGGGAGAAAACAGTCGAGTGACCAAAATGATTCAATCTGTAAAGTTCAATGAGCAAAATAGAAAATTGAAAGTATGGTGAGCAAAATAGGAGAAAGAGTATAGTTTAGTGAAGAACGGTGTAATTTACCCTAATATTAAACGTTTGTTTTAATAAAATAATTATTTATATATACACCTTTTGTTCTATAATTTATGTTTTATATTGACTACGCATATAAATTTAGGAGATATATTTAATAAAAGGAAATGATAAAATTAGCTCTAAAAGGTGATTGATAGACTTGACAAATTTGTTTTGATATATGTAAGAGAGTGAGATATATAAAGCTAAAAAATATAAATGTTGTTATTTGTTGACTTTTTAATAAGGCATTTTGAATGAGATAATTTTAAAAATTAAAATAGACGCATTAAATGAGACAAACTGAATATAAAGTTAACGGAAAAAACCCAAAGTATATTCCTTAGAATCTCGAATAGAGATTTCTTCTATTGATATATAGAAAAAATAGGTATGATTCTTTCACGCTCAACGAGCGGCGATGAGCATCACTAATGATGAGCATCAATAAATTAATTTATAAAATGTTAAAATTCTAAATGACTCAACGTATAATTATAAATTAGTTGAAAATTTAAAGGTAAATTATATCAGTGACCACCAAATTATTGTACCTTTTTTATTTTGACCATCATTTTTGAAATTTTGTCAATCAGATCACTCAAGTACTATTTAAATGCAGTCAATAAAATCACTTGTCGTTAATATTTAACATAAAAGCTGATGTGGCGGTTAAAATATTTGGTATGATTACACATTTAATCGCGGTTACTTATATATTTTATCAATTTGATCCTAATTTTAATAAATTGATTCCTCAAATATGCCAATGTAGTTAATTGGAGAGGAATCCAATTTAATGACAACCATTACAATCTTTATTTTCTCTTTATCGACTTTTATTATTTCTAATAATAAAGTAAAATAAACATGCCAATGTTTTGCTGTTAAGTCAATCGATTGGATGAATTAGCCAAGAGGGGGTGAATTGGCAATTAAAATTTTGGTGGAAGCTTTGACAGAAAATAGAAATAATTTGCACATCGATTTAGAGTGGTTCTACTTTCTCAACCAAAGTCTACGTCCACTACCTTAGCTATCCACACTAAGGATTTTCCACAAATTCACTAATTTGTCTTTCTTTTTAGGACAAAGAGTAACCTTACAATTACCTCAATAATTATACCCCAAATTCTTGAGACACTCTCTTCTCAAAGAGAAAATTACAAACTTGCAAACTTAGAAGAAAAACCTCACAAGGTAAGATGTTTGCACAATTCTAGAACAAAGAAAGAACACTAAAAATGAATACAATTGAGCACAAATTGTGTTCTTGAAAGAAAAATGAATATTGAATGGATGTTGGTTTTGAATTGCTCAAAATTGTTGTTTAAGGCTTACTCTTTTGTGTTTCTAGCTTCTCTTGTTATCACCAAGGGCTTCAAGATTTGTTTAAATACTCCTCAGATCAATTCTAAATGTTGGGGATGATCATGGAGTCAATAGAGTCGTTGTTGTATGTTTTCCACTTCAAAAAGCTATTGCGAGCGTATGGGTATCGATACTCCTTCATAGCGGTATCGATACTACCTGTATAAAATTCAAATATTTTGATTGTTGCAAAACCAACGGTATCGATACCTCTCAAGGAGTATCAATACTACTTCTACTCTGTAAAGTAGTATCGATACTGGTCAAGGTATCAATACCCTATTTGCATTCTGTTATTTCTCAGAGTCAAAAACAAAGGCATAGTATCGGTACCATTGACTATGATATCGGTAGTACTATATATAAGGGTATCGATAACTTGTAGGGTATCGATACCTCTTTTGCATTCGATGTTTGGGGGGTATTGATACTGTTAAGGCAGTATCGGTATTACCCTATTGAAAACTCAATTTTGACTCGATTATGGTTCGAAATACTTTGTAAAATTGTATCAAAGATATTTTAAGTATAAATCTCAATTTTTCATTTAGTAAGGAGTAAAATTGATTTTTGAAATCTTGGAGTAATATATATAATATTCGAATAATTTAATCGAATATAATATTTGAATAGAATATAAAATCTTAAAATTAATTAACGTTTTTTTATATCGAAATATCAAAATGTTTTCAACAATCTCCCCTTTTTTGATATAACAAAACATTTTAGAAATTTTAAGATTTTCATTTTGAAAAATCAATTTGAAAAATTTACTACTCCCCCTTACTATAAGTTTTCTTCCCCTTTTTGTTAAATCAAAAAGACTCTATAAATGATATAAACAAGATAACCAAATGTATATATGTATATAACTGCTAAGATCAAGCCAAGAGAAATATTAGTCATTAGTCCACATAATCAATATTCATAAACAATATGTAATAGGGATTGGTCATAATATTTCTAATATGTAAAAGTGCATGAACTAATGAAATAAATATTCAATTAAGTTCAGAAATACTAATCATTCAAAATCAAACATTCAAAACACAAAACATCCAAACAACCAAATATTCAAATTTGTTAAACAACCAAATCCATCAAAATGTTAAAACAATGCATAGTTATTAAGACATAGTTTAACCAAAGAAAACTAGCAAGATAAGGTCAGTCATCCATCGGAGGATTGGGAGGAGATAGATGTGCTCTTATCGCAACCACATCTCGTGCAAGATCATCGATCCTAGCGTTGAGTGCTTGATTTTCCAGTTGTTGCTCTAGATGTTGAGCAGTGAGTTGGGACTCTAGGGATGCAAACCTCAAGTTGAATGTATCCATGAATGATCAAAAATATAAAGGCATCAGACTCTCTTACCTGGCTGGATCGTCATTGGGCTGGTTTACGGGATCGTCGACATCCCGTTAAAGATCTTCAAGCTCTTGATCCAAAGCCGAAGTAACTCGTGAAGAGCTAGCGTCGGGAGTTTTCTTCGTTGAACGAACCCATTGGTCTTTTTCTCCTTTTCATCCTGATTTTGAAGAGATTTGAGGTTTATTTCAGTTTCTATAGGGATGGACACATCAAGTTCTACCTTAAGACCAGCTCTTATGAACATATTACTGAGTAGACAACCATAAACTAAAGTTTCGACTCTTTTTGAAGGAATGTTGTTTACAGTGTCTACTAGTTCCCCAAACATAATTTGAGGGAGATTTATTTTCTTATTTTGTTGGATGCAATGCATCCACCATGTGTCAAGAGCTCTAAACGTGGAATATTTTCCTCCGGATGGTCTAAACCACCAAGAGATCATAAGATGAAGGAAACGTTCTTGGTACTCTAAAACACTCGCACTCGACTTGACTTCATATGGAGAAGGCACTCTCGCTCATTATCTACCCCTTGATTATCTAATCCAAAGGCTGCAGCTATGTAATCCGAGTCTATGGTAATGTATTGGCCCAAGAGATAGGACCGAATACTTTCAGTAGTGGTTTGGAACTCGTTTTGTAAGCAAACGACATTTGAATAGAAAATGCGTATGAGCTGTTGATAGAAAATTGGTTTAACTTTAAATAAGTTATCAAACTTCCACGCTTTAAGGGGATGGAGGTATTTGGATTTCATTTCTTCTATTGCCAGTAAAGAAGGGATACACTCTTCTCTAATGTTGTATGACTCAAAATGTGTAACGTACCTAGTGTAGAGACCCCTACGGTTAGGTTTATTAAAGAAAGAATTGAGAATAGTCATTTTGGGTTCGTTTGGATTTGGATTATGAGGTTGAATAGGAGGTGGGTTTTGTGGTTGGTTTGATCGACTAGACCTAGGACATTTATGAGATTGAGACATGATTGAAATTAGAATAGGATGGGATATCTGCAAATAAACAACATATGTATGAAACACAATTAATCCCAAAACTCAATATGAGTCCTCAAATTATAGGTTCTCTAACACTAGTGTCTAATGGGCAAATTTTAAAACTATTTTGAAAACTAAGTTTGAAAAATTATAATATGTATAGTTTTCATTAAAACAATATAATTAAATAAAAAACAACAATTAAAATTAATTTTTTTAATAATTTCAAAATTTCAAAAAATATTAAAAATTGTGCTTTTGATAAAATTAGTTGTAGATTATAGTGTAAAACTATAATCTACGAAATGCCCGATCACTAATTTGAACTAAAACTATCTAAAACTAGGCCTATGTTCAAAATCAATAAAATAATGTTTTAGAAAAATTTACCTTGAAAAATAGGATTGAGATGAGATGTGTTGTTGTTTGCACGAGATTAATGATACTAGCAGAATTTGAAGTTGAAGAATGAAGGAATTTCGACTAGAAATCGTTGATTTTGAGCAATGTGGAGATTGGGTGCTTTGAGAGTGAGAACGGTGGGTATGAGTGAAATTTGGTATTTTGGCAAAATAATAAAATTTTAGGAATTTTAAAGCCTAAACCCGACAGGAGGTATTGGTACCTTTCGAGGGGTATCGATACTTCAAGGCATTTTTTGAGTAGTATCGATACACATTCAAGAAGTATCAGTACCGTTAAGAATAATATCGATACCTATTGAAGCAGTATCGATACTATGCTAGAGCATCAAAACCTAGCAAAAGTAGTATCGGTACTGGGTAGCGAGTATCGATACCAAGTGCACAAAATGGTCAAAAATCTGCATTTAAACACTTTGCATGCAAAATTAATCAGCTCTAGTGGTATTGACAACTCATATTATGAAAATTAAATATGTTCAATCAATAAAATCATACTTAAGTTTAATTTGAACACATTATTAATTTTCACTAAAGATCATAAACTGCCCCTAACCATTAGCATAGAATGCATTCAAAAAATTATATTTTTACATGCATTTTTCTTTAATCATAAAAAGTGCTAAAATTATTTTAAACACAAAATCAATGTAGGTTTGTTAGACCTAATTCTCTCATAAGTGTCCAAAATCTATCTTTATCCAAGGGTTTTGTAAAAATATCGGCTAATTGATGCAAAGTATCTACATATTCTAGAACTACATCATCTTTTAAGACATGATCTCTAATGAAATGATGTCTAATTTCAATGTGCTTAGTTCTAGAGTGTTGGATGGGATTTTTAGTGAGACAAATAACACTAGTATTGTCACACTGGATAGGAATGATACTTGCTTTAATTCCATAGTATAAAAGTTGTTTCATCCATAAAACTTGTACGCAACAACTACCGGCTGAAATGTATTCCGCTTCAGTGGTAGATAATGCAACACTATTTTGCTTTTTTGAAAATCAAGAAATTAGCATGTTTCCTAGGAATTGACAAGTACTGAAGGTACTTTTCCTATCTATTTTACATCCTACATAATCCGCATCCGAGAAGGCATGCAAGCTAAAGATAGAGTCTCTAGGATACCAAAGTCTTATACTATGAGTGTCCTTAAGGTATCTAAAGATTCTCTTAATGGCTTGTAGATGTGATTCCTTAGGGCATGATTGAAATCTAGCACATAAGGAAACATTAAACATAATGTCTGGTCTACTTGCGGTTAGATAAAGTAAAGAGTCAATCATAGACCTATAAAGTTTAACATCAACACATTTACCTCATTCATCTTTGTCAAGCTTTGTAGATGAACTCATAGGAGTGGCTTGGGGTTTCACATTCTCCAATCCAAACTTTTTGAGCATATCTTGAACGTATTTTGCTTGATTGATGAAGATGTCATCTTTCCTTTGCTTGATTTGGAGCCCCGAGAAAAATGAAAGCTCTCCCATCATGCTCATCTCAAATTCACCTTGCATTAGCTTAGAAAATTCTTGGCAAAGAGCATCATTAGTAGAACCAAATATTATATCATTAACATAAATTTGAACTACTAATAAATCTTTACCTTTTCGTTTCAAAAACAATGTAGTGTCAACTTTCCCTTTTGAAAAACTTTTTTCAACTAAAAAATTTGATAATCTTTCATACCAAGCTCTAGGAGCTTGTTTTAAACCATATAGTACTTTTGTCAATTTAAAAACATGATTTAGAAATTTTGAATCTTCAAAACCAGGAGATTGTTCCACATACATTTCTTCTTTTATAAAACCATTTAAAAATGCACTTTTAACATCAATTTGGTATAATTTAAATTCATTGAAACATCCAAATGCCAACAACATTCTAATTGTTTCCATCCTAGCTACGGGAGCATATGTTTCATCAAAATCTATTCTTTTTTCTTGAGTATACCCTTGAGCAACAAGTCTAGCCTTGTTTCTCACTATGTTACCACTTTCATCTAGCTTATTCCTAAACATCCATTTAGTACCTATAGTAGATTTATTAATTGGCCTTTCAACTAATGCTCATACTTTACTTCTCTCAAATTGATTTAACTCTTCTTGCATAGCCATAATCCAATTTTCATCGGTTAATGTTTCTTTAACATTTTTAGGTTCTATGCATGAGATAAATGCAACATGATTACAAATATTCCTAAGAGAAGATCGAGTAGTTACCCCTTTGGATGGATCACCTAAAATCTCACCATCTTTGACATAGTTGTACTCTCTTGGGTATGTGACTTCCCTTTCTTCAATGGTTAGATTCTTGAAGGCATCTTGAGTTTCCTCATCCTTCACTTATTTATTTGATGATGATTCTCCCACATCATTTGTATTCAATATGCCTACATCATCATTAACACAAGAATACTTCCTCGGAAGGGGATTATCATCAAAAACAACATGGATAGACTCTTCTACCACTAAAGTTCTTTTATTAAATACACGATAAGCTTTAGAATTTAAGGAATAACCCAGAAAAATTCCTTCATCACTTTTAGCATCAAATTTGCCAAGATTGTCTTTACCGTTGTTTAAAACAAAACATTTGCATCCAAAAGGATGAAAATAACTAATGTTAGGCTTTTTATTTTTGAAAATTTCATATGGAGTTTTCTTTAAAATAGGCCTAATCATTACTTGGTTAATTACATAACAAGCGATATTTGTGGTTTTCGCCCAAAAATATTTTGGTAAATTGTTTTCACAAAGCATGGTTCTAGCTATTTCCTCTAAAGTTTGATTTTTCCTCTCAGCAACTCCATTTTGTTAAGGAGTTCTAGGTTCAGAAAAATTATGGCAAATTCCATTTGAATTACAAAAATTAGTAAATCTAAGATTTTCAAATTCAGTACCATAATCACTCCTAACACTTGAAATGGAGTAACCTTTTTCATTTTGGATTATTTTTGAAAAAGTGATAAAATTTTCTAATGCTTCATCTTTAGTACTTAAAAATAGAACCCCAAGTAAATCTAGAATAGTCATCAATCAATACAAAAGGATATTGTTTTCCACCCAAGCTAGTTGTTCTAATTGGCCCAAAAAGATCTATGTGGATCAATTGTAATACTCTACTAGTTGATACATTATTAATGGATTTAAAGGAAGATCTCTTATGTTTTCCTTTTGTACATGCATAACAAATTTTATCATTATCAAATTTTAATTTGGCAAACCTCTTACTAAATTGCCTTGAATAAGTCGTTGTAAAACACTCATGCTTGTATGTCTTAGTCTCCTATGCCATAACCAACTATCATGCTCATCATTGGAAACTAGGCATAAATTAGTCATATTAATTGAATCTAAATGCACCATGTATATGTTTCCTATTCTATGACCAATAAGCATAATCCTATTAGATGCAATGTCAACAACTTTACAATCATTTGATTCAAACAAGACATTATATCCTTTATCACACAATTGACTAATACTTAATAGATTTTACTTTAACCTATTTACATATAAAACATTTTCTACTTGTATGGAAGAGTTAATACTTAGAGTACCTATACCTTCTATGTAACCTTTTGAGTTGTCACCAAAGGTTACCACTCCTCCATTTTGTCGTTAAGCTTAGTAAACCGAATCTTGTCTCCGGTCATATGTCTTGAGCATCCACTATCAAGGTACCATGTATTTGAGCTTGTATTTCGTTCCTTGAAGCAATGCTCATTTCCATACAAACATAGATTATTTTTTTATTTTTGGTACCCAAATTCTTTTGGGTCCATATTCATTAGTTCCTAAAAGGCTAGTCCCCTTGGGTATCCATTTGTTTATGATATCCTTATCTTTAGTAGTATTGAGTCCTTTAGGAACCCATATACTCCTAATGATTTTACTATTCGAGGTTCTTTGGGGACCTCTATGATTTTAAGTTTTAAAATTCTTTCTAATATAGTTGGATTTTGAAATTTCTCATTTTTCAAAACGTTTTGATCCAACTTTATTAAAAGAAGCTTTAAGATCATCAATTTCCTTTTGATGATCATCATAAACTCTAGAAAGTGAGTTTTGCAAATTAGAAATTTTCTTTTCAAAATCATCAATTTTGACTTGCAAATCCTTAATCTTACTTTCAAGTTCAATGTTGGTCTTGTATATGAGATCTTTTTCATTTTTTAATTTTGAAATATCTTTCTTGTATTTTGAAAATAATTTCTCATAATCCGAAGCCAAACCATTATATTCCTCTAATAACTCATCAAATGAATAATCTTCTAAATTAGATGAGTTAGAGGTTACCTGAGAATCCTCCTCAGTGGCCATTAAGCACAAGTTTACTACTTCTTGTTCCTCTTCATCAGATGATTCATCATCGCTCCAAGTAACCATGTGCTTTATGCTTTTTCTTTGAAAGACCCTTCTTATTTAATTGTGGGCAATCATATTTAACATGCTCAGGCTTTTTGTATTCATAGCAAATGATTGGGTCATTCTCCTTAGACTCATTTTTGAAGCCTTCATTTCGTTGGAATTTTCTTCCTCTATTTGGCTTCATTAATTTTCTGAGTCTTCTGGAAAGTAATGGCATTTCTTCATCCTCGTCCTTGTCAGAGTCACTCTCATTTTTAGTGGATTTGAGAGCAACACCAGCGTTCTTCTTTTTCTCTATCTCCTTCTTTGTATCTTCCTTCTTCTCGTGATCTACCTCATCTTGAATCATCATTTCATGAGTGATTAAAGAACTAATGAGCTCATCGAGATTTAAATACTTTAGGTCTTTAGCTTCTATAATTGCAATCTTCTTCGATTTCTAAGCTTTTGGAAGAGAATAAATTATCTTCCTCACAAGTTTCTCATCAGGGATTATTTCTCTGAATCCCTTGAGACCATTGACAATTACGGAAAATCTATTCGTCATAGCTTTGATGTCTTCATCTGGTTTCTTCCTGAAATTTTCATAGCTATGATTAAGAAGACTAATTTTGGTTTCTCTTACCTCGTCGGTTCCTTCATGTGTGACTTGAAGTTTTTCCCATATCTCCTTGGCGGTTGAACAAGATGATATTCTTCCGTATTCATCTTTTCTAAGTGCACAAAATAAAATATGGATTGCTTTTGAGTTGAGCTGGAATAATCTCGTCTCTTCTTCACTCCACATTTCTGGTTTTGTGGATGGTTCAAAGTATCATTTCATCATGATTCTCCATGCTCCTATGTCACTAGCTTGAACGAAGAACTCCATCTTATTCTTCCCAAAGGCATGGTTAGCTTCATTGAAGAAATGAGGCTTGCTGATGGGCTGAGAATCAAGAACGAAGTGGAAGTTTAATGTAGAGACCATTGATGACTTTAATATCGATTGAACTCTTCTCGGGTCTTCTCAAGAGGTGGTAAAACCTTCAAATGGGTGTAGCTCTGATACCAATTATTGAGTCAATTAATCGGATGAATTAGCCAAGAGGGGGTGAATTGGCAATTAAAATTTTGGTGGAACCTTTCACAGAAAATAGAAATAATTTGCACAACGATTTAAAGTGGTTCGACTTTTTCAACCAAAGTCTACGTCCACTACCTTAGCTATCCACACTATGGATTTTCCACAAATTCACTATTTTATCTTTCTTTTGAGGACAAATAGTAACCTTACAATTCCCTCAATAATTATACCCCAAATTCTTGAGACACTCTCTTCTCAAAGAGAAAATTACAAACTTAGAAGAAAAACCTCACAAGGTAAGATGTTTGCACAATTCTAGAACAAAGAAAAAACACTAAAAACTGAATACAATTGAGCACAAATTGTGTTCTTGAAAGCAAAATGAATATCAAATGGATGTTGGCTTTGAATTGATCAAACTTGTTGCTCAAACTTGTTGTTTAAGGCTTTCTCTTTTGTGTTTCTAGCTTCTCTTGTTATCACTAATAGCTTCAATACTTGTTTAAATACTCCTCAAATCAATTCTAAACGTTAGGGATGATCATGGAGTCAATAGAGCCGTTGTTGTATTTTTCCACTTCAAAAAGTTGTTGGGAGCGTATGGGTATCGGTACTCCTTCATAGGGGTAATGATACTAATTGTATAAAATTTAAATATTTCGACCGTTGCAAAACCAACGGTATCGATACCTCTCAAGGAGTATCGATACTACTATGTAAAATAGTATCGATACCGATCATGGTATCTGTACCTTATTTGCATTCTATATCTTGGAGTCAAAAACAAAGGGGTAGTATCGGTACCATTGGATCGATACTACTATATATGAGGGTATCGATAACTTGTAGGGTATCGTTATCTCTTTCGCATTCGATGTTTGGGGGTATCAATACTGTTAAGACAGTATCAGTACTACCCTATTGAAAACTCAATTTTGACTCGATTATGGATCGAAATACTTTGTAAAAATTGTATCAAAAATATTTTAAGTATAAATCTCAATTTTTCATTTAGTAAGGAGTAAAAATTGATATTTAAAATCTTGTAGTAATATTTGTAATATTCAAATAATTTAATCGAATATAATATTTGAATCGAATATAAAATCTTAAAATTAATTAACACTTTATTTTACAATACTATAAAAATTAATTAACATTTCTCCATGTTCTCCATTTTTTAGCTTAAAATACTATATTTTACAATGATACACACAAGACAATTAGTGTAACAAATTCATGTGTTTAAATTATATAATTCAATAATTTTAGGAGTTTAAATTAGATGTTTTATTTTATAATTACTTTTAGTCTGTTTGTTTAAAAATATTTACATTTCCAAGTATTATAACTTTACTTTTACGTGATTTGTCACATTATAAGTAAAATATAATTGTTTTGGATTAATTTTTAAGAGTTAAAATTTTTATTTTACTTAATATAAATGCATTTTTTTAAATCAAAGTGCTTGATATATTTTTTTAATTTCTCAAAAATAAAATCAATTTTTGTAAGTTTTCTTTTCTTTTATTTCTTGTTTGTTTTCTTACAAATTCAAAGAATAAGATGAATAAAGATTACTTTGATACAATTTGATTTGAGGGTTAAGTTTATTTTACTTTATTAAAATTATGACCAAGTTGATAGAATATATAACTAGCATAGACCAAATGTGTAATAATATTAAATATTTTAACTGCCACATCAGTTTCCATTAAATATTAATGGCAAATGACTTTATTAAATGCATTTAAATAGTTGAGTGACCTAATTGACAAAATTTCAAAAATGATAGTCGAAATAAAAAGGACAATATTTAGATGATCATTTGTATAGTTTACCTTTTATTTTAAATAATTTACCTTTAAATTTTTAATTAATATATAATTATATATGAGTCTTTTAAAATTTTAAATTTTTATAATTTAGATTAATGATGTTTATCATTAAAAGTGCTTATTGATATTGTCGAGCATGTTATAATTTTCAAAAAAAGAAAAAGAAAAAAAAGACAGGAAATAGTACAGTACGTGTTGCCGAAATCTTACTAAATTCCAGCTCCAGTTGTAGTTTAGTTAACGTTAAAACCAAACCGAACGAGATTTGTAGGAGACTAGTCCAGTTCCAGTTCCAGTCCAGTCCCAGTCCAGTCCATGATCCTTTCTATTCATCAATTCAAGCATTCAACATTTCTGTTTGCTTTCTCAAACCGCATTTCCCCAAGCCTTTTCCCTCTCTCAGAGCCTAATCAAATTCAACTCCCCCCTCCCTCTTTCCCCCAATTTATTTTAAAAAACCCTAACTCTTTAGTTACTGTTGTCTTTATTAGTATTAAAATCCCTAGAAATCACTTGTTCTTTGTTTGTTTGGGAACATTATGAAGCAAAGGTAGACGATAAAGAAGAGAATCAAGGAGATATTAGTTTCCCTGTGGCTGGCAACGGTGAGGATAAGCTGCTTGCGGTGGCCAGGCATATAGCCAAGACGCTGGGTCAAAACGACACCATGGCCGACGATATTTTGCAGATCTTCTCCAACTTCGACGGCCGCTTTTCTCGCGAGAGGCTCTCCGAGAACATGGTTGACGCCAACAACCCTCGTGGTTGCGCCGCCCTCGACCGACCTCTTCATGCCTTTCTTGTCGCTATTGACGAAATGATCCGTACGATTAGGGACTGAAGCCCCATGACCGCCGACAAATCAGTCGGAGTCGGCGCTTGCCTTGTACGCGCCGACGACCTTATGCAACAGGCCATGTTCCGCGTCTAGGATGAGTTCAGGTCTCTTATGGACGGAGGCGCTGAGTCGTTTGAACCGAGTCGGAACAACCACGAGTCAAACGAGAACTCATCTTTCGATTCCGACGATGAGAACGAAGAAAACGAGGAAGGTCTTCTTCACAACGGTGCAGATCTTGATCATCAGATCCCTGTAGCTCAACCGGTAACGGACTATGACATCATAATCGACGCCCTTCCATCGGGGACTATTAACGACCTTTACGAGATCGCCAAGCGCATGGTAGCTGCAGGGTTCGGTAAAGAGTGCTCTCACGTTTACAGCACCTGCCGCAGAGAATTCCTCGAAGAGAGCATCTCGAGGCTAGGATTACAGAAACTGGGCATCGATGAAGTCCAAAAAATGCCCTGGCAAGAGCTGGAAGATGAGATTGAACGCTGGATCAAAGCTGCTAACGCTTCCCTCCGTATCCTCTTCCCGAGCGAACGCCGGTTATGTGATCGCATCTTTTTCGGATTCTCCTCTGCTGCTGATCTCTCCTTCATGGAAGTCTGCCGTGGTCTGCCATTCAGTTAATTAATTTCGCCGATGCCATTGCTATCGCTTATCGCCCGAGAGACTTTTCAAAGTTCTTGACGTGTTCGAGACTATGCGAGACTTGATGCCTGAATTCGATTCTGTATTCTCTGATCAATGCTGTTTGGTTCTTAGAAACGAAGCCATTACCATTTGGAAGAGATTGGGAGAAGCAATTAGAGGGATATTCATGGAATTAGAGAATTTGATTCGGCGTGACCCGGCAAAGGCAGCCGTTCCTGGTGGTGGACTCTATCCAATCATTCGATATGCAATGAACTATCTCCGTGCAGCTTGTCGATCACGACAGACATTAGAACAAGTTTTTGACGAAAGAAATGCTGTCGTTCCATCTAATAAGCTTGATGATAAACGAGTGTCTTCATCATCAATGTCAGTTCAGATGGCGTGGATTATGGAACTTTTGGAGAGTAATTTGGAGATGAAGTCCAGGATTTATAGAGATTCTGGTTTGTGCTCCATTTTTTTTATGAATAATGGAAGATACATCGTACAAAAAGTGAAAGATAGTGAATTGGAGTCATTTTTGGGTGATGATTGGATCCGAAAACACACTGCCAAAGTCCGGCAAAACTGTACCAATTATCAAAGAAGTTCATGGAACAAGATTTTGGGTGCGCTAAAGCTTGACAATTCCTCTTTAGCTTCGAACGCAATTGTCAAGTCCATGAAAGAGAAGATCAAGTCATTCAATTCTCAGTTTGAGGATGCATGTAAAACACAATCCTCATGGGTTGTATTCGATGAGCAGCTGAGGATTTCGGAAACTTCACAGGGAGGCTCCAATTTATCCCTGAAATCGGTAGGAATACCGATAGGCTTATCAGGTATGGTCCGGATGATATCGAGGCCAGGATTAATGAGTTATTTGAGGGCGGCAACCGATCATCCCGTGGCAGGAAGTAGCAGCTGATGCAACTGCAGGGTTCTTGTGTTGCATTCAATGGTATTCTGGGTATGTGTTATGTGCTATTTCGGCTTATATTTGCGAATCATGATCCTGCAGTCTTGTCCTTTTTATGTATATAGCGAATCTGATCATACATGAGATATTATCATTGTTGTATGAACTGTGTAGAATCCTTATAACATGTATTTTCATTTCTTTAGGTTCCTAGTGTTTTGTAATTGGTATGGTGGGTCCAAATATCTCTCCTTAAACTGAAGAGGCTGATATTTTATTACTAAAAAAAGACCCCAAAAAAATTCACAAATGTCTAATGTTTTTCCTTCCTATGACCTGCCCTGCTCCAATCTAAACTAACTTGTTGTCTGATATCATTAGTGACCAAAAACTGAGGTTGATTACTTCAAAGTAAGCTTTTGAAGGATCCGGTTTACCAACCAATCAGACAGGGCTTTGTAAGCTGTCTCGCTTGGATGTATACTGTCCCAAAACATGAACTCTGAAGGATTCTCACAAACTGGAGTCTCTGCATTGCACAAAAATGCAGCTTCAACTAATCCGGTCTCGCAGCATCCTTTATTCGACTCCGTGAAACCTGCACCCACAACTTGTTACTCTATTCCATGTCCGTACTCCGGATCAAGTTCGTTAAATTAGACGTGTCTATGCACGTGTTGTTTTACCGTATTTTTCCGGATTAGTCATCATGTCCAGTAATGGTATATATATGTCGGCATACACAATTTTGGCCCCAGGGAGTGTAGCCTGTAGCGGTGGTAGCAAGTTTACGAGCTTTTTGTTGTAGGACCGAGCATTGGCGTTCTCGTCCTCCAAACATCTTTTAGGACCGGAACACGTCCCATTGGAGGAAGTCCTGCTATAACAATTTTACGACAGCCCTGCTTGTATAGTTCCTGTAAACAGATGGAGAATTAGAGGACTAAAATTGCTTGTTGGAGATTTTAAAGGGCTTTGAATGCATAACCTTGACGGAGTCTTGTAATGCTTTTAGCATAAAATCTTGAAAGCCGCTAACATTGTACTGTTGTTTACGCATCAGCAAGAGGTAGTAATTGAAACCAAAGTCGTTGGTCCCTGTACTGATGATCGTCAGAGACTTTTCAATGATGTTTTGAGCTTCATTTTTACCAAAATTCCTACTAAGGTTTGCTATATAACTCTTGAATTGCTCGAGTTGCTTTGGCAGCGGGATCGCTCCTGTCACAACAGTGGTGATCTGATCGTATCCGGATCCAGCCGATGCAAAACTTACACCGGTTTGAAGGTCATCTTTCGAGAGATTAAGGTCTAGAGAAGGAGGGACTGTTTGTTTTATGCCTAGAACGTCTGCTACAAAGTCCGGAATGAGTTTCGAGGGAATGTGACCAGGGAAATCTTGGCCACATGGGAGATGATTTGCTTTAAAAACCGTATCGATGAAGTTGTTATTTCCGGTATCGACAGTGGAATCGCCAAAGATGAGAATCGACAGTGGAATCGCCAAAGATGAGAATAGAGTTGAAATTCGGCATGGTTGCAGCACTGGTCGGAATACTGCCTGTGCTGATGTGGATTATAGTGAATTAGAGCAGTATCAGAAAGAGGAGTGTGGCGAGAGCCATTTTGAACCGTGTGAAATGATATTACAGACGGATAGCAAGTTCTTTTTATAGTAAAATTAAAAGGTGAAACAAGTGTGGAACTAAGCTGAAAGCATAACGTTTGAAACAGGGAAGCAAATGGTAATAAAGCAATGAGTTATGAGGCTATGTCTATCAATCCAGATTTCCCAACATTTAGACGACAGATATTAAACTCATTACTGGTAGTAATAACCATAAATACTGTGAGCAAAACGTTGAAATTACTTTGCAACCGTTAATTTAGTTTTCATAAGAATCTCATATCATCACCAATAAATCACTAAGATTGACAAAACTTTGAGGCCCAGGAGCGAGGGATATCCAAGAAAAACAATGGAACAGAATGGAAGTAAGAAGCCTATAAAATGGCTTTCATGAATTCAAAAAGAAATGGACACCGAAAAAGGATCATAAAAGTAGAACATGAATATTGTTCAAACCTCTTAGATCTACTTCTTCGTGTCGGAAATATAACACTATTACTATAAAATAAAGTGTTAATACTGACTGAAAAAAAATAAAGTAATGGAAATTGTGATGACCATTTTTTTATTGAGTGTGATTTTAGAAGTCAAAAATTAAGAAAAGTTTAGAAACATTTAGAAAGTAGTTGGAGTCACCATTGTAGGTAGGTTGAAAACTCAAAAAACGTCTTTTTAAAGAATTTTAACAAAAAAAAAACTTTTAAAAAGGTAGTCAATCATCGTATTTAGAGATTATGGATTCGAGAGTCGATTATAATCGAAAAATGAATAACATCCCGCCGTGCCTAGAATTGATACCTTCATTACACATTATCCCTAATATTAAAATTTTGAGAATTCAAATATAAATTTAATTAATGATCTTCTTATTTCCTTGAAAACATTAAAATTTTATTGAAAGAAGGTTTGTATTAGAAATGCACATTATTATCCATTTCCAATTAAATAATAAATTATCCCACAATTATTGTTAAGACAATTATTTCTTATTTTTAATTGAAATAATGAAATATTGTCACTTCCTACAAATTAAAAAATTAGAAAAATTGCACATTATTATTTATTTCCAATTAAAGAAGAAATTGATTCCCTAATTTTCATTAAGACAATTTTTATTTATTGAAATAATGAAATTATCATTTCTTAAGAATTTTAAAGAAACTAAAAATAATTATTAAAAACCTAATTAATAAAAGATGACAAAGGATTTAATTAATTACTCGATTTATTATTGAAAAAGATAAAGACTATTCATCTATTTAAAAGACTAATACTAAGTCCCTAACATAAGTTAAATGATGTGTTCTTGACAATTTAAATAGATGAAGAGACCATTTTACTTTATTTTTATTTAGTGAGAACCTAATTTAAATTTTAGTTGAGCACTGGAAAAATATTCATTTATTTGATAATATGGAAATTGAACGTCTAATTATATTAAGATAGTTTTCTTTCAATATTAGGAAATAAATAAATAAATTTATTTAATCTAATTATGAAGTTAATGATGAGTTTCTAATTAAAGAAAATAATTTTAGAACTAAGACTAATTAAAGAAACCTAAACTTAGAAGGTTTGATTCTAATCTAAATTAATGACTAAAATTTAAGAACTTAAAATCTAGGGTTTAACTTTGATTATTCCTAATTAAGGACTAAACTAGAAGAACTTAAATAGAGGATTTTAACTCTAATCAACTAAAAGCTAAATAGGAGGGAAAATGAATTCTAAATGACCAAATTGAGGGATTCAAGAATTAATATTAATAAAATAATAAGAAATATAGTTAACAAATAAAACCTACCCTCACATATTGTCTACCTAAATATGGTTAAATAGATCTTACTCATACATGATTTTTACCTCTATTCTTTTTGTTCAACAAATAAATCCTAACTACATTCTTTCTAGTTTGCATGCTTTGTATAGAAATATAAAACCTAACCATATTCTTTCTAGTTCTTGTATCTTTTTACGAAATGTAAATATACTTTATGAACAAAAAGCAAAGGTTAGAGTGTTTTTCCCCTTTGTGATAATTATTTGAGGATCCACGGATAAAGATTCAACTCTAAAGGTCCTCGAATAATCCTTACTGGTTCTCTTTGGACTTGCTAGACCCTTGATTCTCACCCATTATAGGCTTATACGTACCAGATTCAATTTGAGAGAATGTATTTCCCTATGTCTATGCGAGAAAAACCGATTTTTCATCGTAAACATAATACATATGCACCCTTGAGGTTACATGCTAAAGCTCATGCGGAGAAAATCAAATTTTTTCCACATAACGTATCTTTCACCCCTACTTAAAGGGATAAAGTTCAGTTAGAAGGCTCATGGTAGATAAATAAATGTGATGTGTTTGGGGAGAGACTCACAAACTATTTTTAAAAACTTGCATAAATCTGAAATCAATGAGATCAAACATCAGTACAACTATTTATAAGAATAAAATGATATATGACATAATGAAACTCAAAATGAACATATAATCATAAATTAGATACAATTCAAGTTTGCAAATTTCAAGTGTCTTCCGCATAGTCGCTAAGCTATCAAAACAGTCCTTAAGCTTTTATGGCAAGAGTGATTCGACCTAATTTAAAAGATTGAGTTTGGAAAAACAAATAATTTTGGAGTTGACGTCGAACTTTGGGATAGATAGGTCGAATACCCAAAAATATCTTTTAAAAGATTTTCAAGAAAAATAATTTTAAAAGACAAAAATTGTTTGCGTTTAACCAGAAACACATTTTTGAAAATAGTTCGAGAGTCGATTACGCGTGGGGAATGATGAGCACTCCCACAACATCCAAAATTAGTACGTAAGCAATTATATGACATCTAAATATTGAAAACTTACAAATTTGAATATAAATTTAAACTATTATCATATTAATTTGAATAATTAACATAGATTGCATTCTTTCAGTCAGAATACTATCTCATCAATCCCCAAATTAAAATAAGATTGCTTCGAGATTTATTAAATCAAATGAATGATGACCAGTTAAGCAAGTCTGATGAATGCAACTTGAATGTATAAAATATTACATTTAGTACATATATTATAAAAATCATTCAAAACTTTAAAAGTTTGTAAGAACAATCCTCAAAGACACACTTCTTGCTAGACAAGAGACATTTTCATAGATTTCTCTTACAAAATAATATTGCTTTTGTCGAGACGTTTCTCGGCCCTGGCGACAAAGAGTGCAAATAGTACTCCCCAGACGGTGTAACTAGTCTCGAAAAAGTAAGTGTTTATCCTCCTTGAATCAGATGAAACACCAAGTTATAGAGTCGCCACCAATCTTTTAATTTGGTGAGATTGGTCACTTAAATGTCATATTATTTTAATAAAAATTCCTAAGAATAATATTAAAATAATACAACTCAGGTATGCTTACTAGAAAAATGAGTTCGAGAGTCGGTTACGTATGAGAAAGAATTAGAATTCCCACAATGCCCAAAATTAGTACCATTATTTATTAATTAAATGTCTTTGCAATAAATAATAAACTTATATTTAATTTAATTTACAAATAATTTAATTTAAATAATTACTAAATAATATTAAACATAAATATTATTAGTCCTATTATAATGTTTAATAAAATTATCAAATTATGCAAAACAATAATCTAATATAAAGGCTAATAATGCAATTAATAATTAAAATATAAAATATTAAAATTAATTAACCTAATTTAAAATAGTATTAAAAACAGTGTACTAATAATGTATTTTACCCTAATTTATTATATATATAGGTCGAAATATAAGCTTATTAATATTGAAGGAATAAATGCATAATTTTACCTTAATATATATATATATATAGTAGTGACTAAAATATAAATATTAAAAATATAAAAACAAAATTAAAATATACGAAAAAACCTGATTTCGGGACCAAAATGGATGTTTACAAAGCTGGAGGGATCACGCATATAGTTTACCCATGCAAAAATTACAAAGATAAACTCTCCCAAAATGACGTCGTTCGAGAGAGGGTATAAATGCCTAAAATCGGCCCAAATAGAGTAAACTCTCTCATTTTATCTCTTTTCTTCTCTCTCTAAACCGAGAGAAACCTCTCGATTCTCTCTAAATTTCCTCACCTGAGGAAGACCGATCATTGGCCGGCCGTCGAGTGCCGCCGTTAACCACCACCACCGGCCACCACTCACGGTGGCCAAAAAACACCAAACCTACCTTAAACGTAGATCGAAACTCCCTCAACTCGAATCCAACTTCCTTTTCCTCTAAAAACCCTTCAATAAGCCTAGATCTAAGATTTTTACCTTCGGTAAAATCTTTTTTCTAACAACCTTTGGGCTTTCGACGATGGTAAGTGCTCTCATTCACTATTTTCTCTCTATTTTCTGATTTTGGTTGTTGTTTGTGGTGCTTGCTTGCTCGTTTGTTGTCATTCTAGTTGTTGTTTGTTGTGTGGATAATGGTTTTTGTCTCTCTTGCTCTTTTTTTATGTCCTTATTTGCAGTAATGATCGAGTCCTTTTATAGGGCTTGGTGGTGCATCATTTGGACTGGTCATAAGGGTGCCCTTCGGTGAGTCATCGGAGCTACGATGGTGACTCATCCTAGGGTTACGACGTGTACGGCTGGTGTGCATCTTATGGAGCCTTCTGGAGTGCTCTGGTGAGATCTGGAGAGGCGGTGATCATTGTGGCAGCGCCTGGTTGGAGCGATTGAGGCGGTGGCCGGAATAGACCCTAGGGTAACAACGATACCCTAGGGTTTCTGCTGGTGCTTTGTGGACCCTTGGATTTGCCTCTGATCGTGTGGTGGAGAGTTGCTGACGACGAGAGCATCTGATGGTGGAAACTTTAGCAGAGCTGGGTTTGCTCATGGGCCTGCTGCATTTGGGCTTTGGATGGGTCTGGGCTCGTAACCGGTTAGGCTCGGTTGTAATCGGGCTATCATCTTGTAAATGGGCCTGTGTGCCTTACTTTGTAACGGGCATGTGTGCCTTACTTTGTAACGGGCCTTCGTGAATTATTAATAATATTTATAATATAATTATTATATTATAACGTATAAAGATCGTCACTCGGACAAAAACTAGTGTCGACAGCTTTAATTTTAGCAAATTATATATTTAGTACATAAAAAGGACAAAGCTTTCAAATATATAAAAAATACTATCTTATATGGACAATCTTCGAAAACACACTTCTTATGAGTCAAGAAGTGTTTCAAAAGATTATCCTTACAAAATTGTCGAAACGATTTTTCTTATAAAACAAATTTAATTTTAAAAATCTGATTTTTAAAAGATCTCACCTCGAATAATTTGATGACCTTTTAAAATAAAATGTGATTCAAGGTGTCGCAACCAATCTTTGATTAGGGTGTGATTGCGCACCCAAAAACGTATTTGTTATTTTAAGAAAAATGTTATTTTTAATTAAAATAACAAATTAGCAGTATGCGCTACCAAAATTTGAGTTCGTGAGTCAGTTACGTGCGGGGAAGGATTAGTACCCCCACAACGCCCTAAATTGGTACCTAGTTGATTACTTAGTTGTCTTTGCAATGAAATTTATGAGTAGGAGTTTAGTTTAATTTAAGATCCCATACAAATAATATTTTTTGAATTTTAGAACAAAACATAATAATATTTAATTATTTCCTATCGAGAAGAATCGACCTCTCATGCTTAAAGTAGTCGATTCTTAGTCCAACTGAAATAAAGAAATATTACAATTTCATTCTAAAGCTTATTATTAATTCAAAAATTAAGCGTATAAATAAAAATATAATAAAAGAAAATAACTCTAGATCTCTTATTCTTCCTTCGTTTTTTTCGTAAATATGCTTAGTTTATTTTTATTATTCAAAACTGAAAATAAGGGAAGAAAAAATACCTTAATATTTTTATGTATTGCTTCTGAAAAAAAAAGGGATCCATTTTTCTTACAACATATTCGGGTTTTATACCCAAATTTACAGAGATTAAAACAAATAAAATATCTCCTGACACCTACTGTTGATGGTTGTTGGTGATTGACATTTGTGGCAGGGAGGAATGGCTGATGGCACAGAGTTGGTGAGGCATTAAATGCCTCGGGTTTTGTTAAAATCTAACCTGGCTCGGCTTGGTGACTCTGACGATCGACACGACTTGCTTCTCAGCTGGGCTCTTCGGCAGCAACGGCGGAGGTGGCTAACCGTAACATAATGGGTCATTAGGGTTTTGTAATTGGTCCCGAGTTTGGATCTGTTTGGACCCAGGTCTGGGTTTCTGTTTGGGCCAGTTGGCTTTGTAATTAGGACCCGATTTGGGCTTGTAAAAAATCCAGAAAAATAGAAAACAATTAAAAAAAGTAAACATTAAAATTTAAAATTATAATTATAAATAGGTAATAATACTAATAATAATTAAATTATCCGGTGAAAATGAATGTCTACAGTTGTCACTCTTTGCCCATATTGTATTAACAAGAATAAGGCAAAGACGAAAAGACAATGAGTTTTCATCTAACCGAATATGTTCTTTTGAAATATAATATAGTCTCGATTGAGACTCAAAGTGAACAATATCTCGAAAGAAATTTTTGAAGATCGAATCTGAAAAGGGGTTTGCTCAGTTTCTCTTCAAGGTAGATCATATATAGAAATGTTGGTTCATTCCACTATTCTTGAGAGAAGATTGAATCGAAATGTTGATTCATTCCACTGTTCTTTAGAGAATATTGAATCAAGGCAGACTTGTTCCACTGCTTATTCAGGGAATATCAAATCTGGAAAAGGGGGATCTTCTCCGTTGCTTCTTCAGGGTAGATCAAATCTGGAAATGTTAACTCATTCCACTATTCTTCAGAGAATATTGAATCGAGGCGGACTTGTTCCACTGCTTCTTTATGGTAGATTAGATCTGGAAATGTTGATTCATTACACTGTTCTTTTGGAATTCAAGATATTATTTGGAAATTGATTTTTCTTATGGAAGCTTGTCTCGCAGCCACCAAATATGGGAATCTGCCTCGACTTAGGTGTCAGTTGAATCTTTCCATTTTTGGGACTTTGAATTGGTTACTTTTATATTGGGTCCCAACATCTTCAACAGTTCCTTTTGGAAAACCTGTAAGTACTCAATTGCATTTATCATCATCATGCATTTTATGAATGCCATGGTCCTATTTATGCCTAAAATTTATGCAATGGTGCAATTTTAGGGTATTTTCTTTTTCAAATGAGAACTCTCTTTTGTCGACCGCCTTGTAATTCAGCCAAATATTGGGCACAAAAATCACCAGCAATTCACCCCAACTGACAATCCTGATCAGACACTCTTTGGTTGAACATGACTTTGATTCTCTTTATTCTTGAACCTATGCATTATTCATGACCAGCTACTTGATCAGCCACAAACATCTTGGATTATCCCAACTTGATGAGCTTTTATATGTAGCCCAAGGTTTTAATTTTTTGTAGCCCATCATCATGTAAGCCTTATGCTAAAACCCTTGTCAACTTCAGAACACCTGCACTTTTCCAAAACTTTTTTGTACAATAATACACACTGATTTCATGTTTGCCAACTTTATCTACATGTTTTTATTTTCAAATTAAGATGCTTGCAATATGGTTTTAACAAGAAAAATATCTCTTTTTATTTATATAAATGTAAAGAGTTTTTTGGGTAAAGACATGGAAAATGT
The DNA here is from genome assembly GCF_006381635.1 of Hibiscus syriacus. Classification (NCBI taxonomy): domain Eukaryota; kingdom Viridiplantae; phylum Streptophyta; class Magnoliopsida; order Malvales; family Malvaceae; genus Hibiscus; species Hibiscus syriacus. Next base: position 1,440,302 of record NW_024062639.1, read on the forward strand.
TTAACTGGAAAATTAAAAGAAAATAAAGTAGGCATCCTCAGATATCAATAGTACGAATACTTTTGAACTGGAACGCCACAGAATGATTCAAGTGCAGCTTATATTAAAGGGATCTTGAGAATTGTGACAATGAGCAAGGGTGTGAAGTTAACCCTGTACCACCAAATTCCCCGAATATTGGATGTTGTAAACCAATATTTGAATCTCATGTGCTCTCCATTTATTTTCTGGTTATTCAAGCCTTTTTCAATCTCTAGTCCTAACCCTGATCACCATTTGATGTCACTGCTCAAATCTTCAAAATTAATTTAGAACCTCCACCATGCACGAATCTTGAATTTGCATGATTTTCAAGCCGCTCTTTTCGGGTTTTCAACTTGAGACCTCATTTGGTTTCAAGACGCCCTTTGTATATTTTCATTTTGAACCTCCTTTATTTATTTTCTTTTTCTTTTTTTCCTCTTTTTTCCATTTTTTGTTTCATTTTTTTATTTTCATTGTTCATTGTTCTTTTATTTTTATTTTTATTTTTATTTTTTATTTCTTCAGGCGAAGTATTTCTTGGCAACGCCAACATTCACTTGGTTAAGTAACTCTGGTCCATCTATCTCAGTGAGGATTAAAGCTCCTCTGGAAAATGCCTTCTTCACAACATAAGGTCTCTCCTAATTTGGCATCCAATTACCTCTAAAGTCTTTTTGAATTGGCATAATCTTTTTAAGTACTAGATATCCTTCATAAACCTCTTGTGGGTGAACTTTCTTATCATGTGCCCTTGTCATACGTTTCTGATACATTTGTCCATGACAGATAGCTTTTAATCTTTTCTCCTCAATCAGATTCAGTTGGTCATACTTAGATTGTACCCATTCTACTTCATCTAATTTAACTTCTGATAAGACTCGAAGCTACGAAATTTCTACCTCGATGGGTAATAAAACTTCCATCCCATAGGCTAAAGAAAATGGAGTTGCCCCAGTTGATGTCCTTACTAAAGTTCAACAGGCAAACAGAGAAAATGGTAACTTCTAATGCCAGTCTTTATAATTCTCAGTCATTTTCTCTATAATTCTCTTGATGTTCTTATTGGATGCCTCTACTATCCCATTCATCTTCGGGCGATAAGTGGTGGAATTATGATGTTTTATCTTGAACTTCTTGCATACTAATTCCATCATCTTATTGTTTAAGTTCAAGGTATTATCTGTGACAATTCTTTCTGGTAACCTATATCGACAAATAATCTCTTTCTTTAAGAACTTGCAGACTATTGACTGAGTGACATTTGCATAGGAAGTCGCATCTACCCATTTGGTGAAGTAGTCTACTGCCATCAAGATGAAGTGATGACCATTTGAAGCTTTGGGCGAAATTTGTCCAATGACATCCATGCTCCACATAGAGAAATGCCACAGAGATGTAATTACCTGCAACGGATGAGGAGGAGTATGGATCTTGTCTCCCTGGCACTTGTGACATTTTCTGGCATAATTAATACACTCAGTTTCCATGGTTGACCAGTAATACCCAAATCTCATTATTATTCTAGCCATTGCATGTCCATTGGCATGGGTACTACATACTCCCTCATACAATTCTTCAATGATTGTTTTAGCTTCTTTGGCATCCACACATCTCGAAAAACCTAATCATTACTTTTCTTATACAAGATCTCACAATCAAGCACATATGATGCAGCCATCCTTCTAACAGTTCTTTTTTCATTTTTAGTTGCATGCTCAGGATAACTTTTATATCTGATGTATTGCAAGATATCATAATACCAGGGATTTTCATCCTCTTCGTCTTCTATGCTATAGCATTGGGATGGATACTCATAAGTTTACATCTCAATGGGCGTCATATTTGAATGTTCATTTACTTTAAAGGTTGTTGCCAAAGTGGCTAGATCATCCACCATTTGATTCTCTTCTCTATGGAGGTAATGGAATGCCACTTCTTCTAACTCTTTGATAAGCTCCAGGACCAACTTACGGTATTCCACCAACTTGGGATCTTTCGTTTTAAATTCACCTCTAAGTTGATAAATTACCAGAGTTAAATCCATATACATTGTGAGTACTTTCACTTTATGCTCATGGCAGCTCTAAGACCCAAAATACACGCTTCATACTCAGCTATGTTGTTCGTGCAATCAAAATTTAACTGATTGGTGAAGAGATAGTGTTCTCCACTAGGTGAGACCAAAATTGCCCCAATTCTGTGCCCCAAGGCATTCGAAGCACCATCAAAGTTCAACTTCCAATGTTCATTGGTAGAAGTAAATGTCTCTTTAATTGAAATAACAATCAAATCTTCGTCTAGGAAATCGAAGTTCAGCGGTTTATATTCTTTAGAAGCCCTGTTTGCAATGAAATCTGCTATAGCACTCCATTTAACTACTTTTTGGCTCACATATTATATGTCAAAATGAGACAATAAAATTTGCCAACGAGCTAATCTTCCAGATAAAGCAGGTACACCCATTAGATATTTTAGAGTGTCAAGACTAGAGAACAATCAAGTAGTGTGGTACATCATATATTGTCTAAGCCTTCGAGTAGTCCAAACTAAAGCACAACAAAACTTTTTGATCGGTGAGTAACTTGCTTCGCAATCAGTGAACTTTTTGTTGAGGTAGTAAATTGCTCTCTCTTTTTTCTCGGTTTGGTCATGCTGCCCTAATACACACCCCATTGAATCATCGAAGTTTGAGAAGTAAAGAATTAATGGTTTGCCTGAGATAGGTGACATTAAGACTGGAGTATTTGAAAAATATCACTTTATTGCTTCAAAAGCTTCATGGAAATCATCATTCCATACCCCTGGGTTATTTTTACAGAGAATGTGAAAAATAAAATCATAGTTCTCGGTTAATTGTGAAATAAACCGAGCAATGTAGTTTAATCTCCCTTGGAATCCTCAAACTTCTTTTTGTGTTTGTGGGGGGGTAAATCCTGAATAACTTTGACTTTTCTGGATCTACTTCAATCCCTTTTTTACTTACTACAAATCCCAAAAGTTTCCCATACGTCACCCCGAAGTTACACTTGCTTGGATTGAGTTTTAGCTGATATTTTCTTAACCTATGGAAGAGTTTCCTCAAATTCTCCATGTGTTCTTTCTCTTTCTTGGCCTTAACGATCATATCATTGACATAAACTTCTATTTCTTTATGCATCATGTCATGAAACAGTGTTACCATGTCTCTCTAGTAGGTTACCCCTATATTCTTTAGCCCAAACAACATCATCTTGTAGCAATATGTGCCCACATGGTGACAAACGTATTTTTTTCCATATCTTCAAGGCACATCTTTATTTGATTGTAACCAGATAACCCATCCATGAATGAAAACAGGGAATATCCAGTAATATTGTCCACCAGGGTGTCTATGTATGGAAAAAAAATTATCTTTCGGGCTCCCCTTATTAGGATCTCTGTAGTCAATACACATATGAACCTTTCAATCATTCTTTGGTACTGGGACGATATTTGCTAGACACTCAAGATACTTGGCTACTTTAAGAAATCCAGCATCGAATTGTTTATTTACTTCTTCTTTAATTTTTAGTAGCATCGTAGGTCTCATCCATCTGAGCTTTTGTTGTACATGTTTACATTCCATCTTTATCGACAAATTATGTACCACTAATTCAGTATCTAAACCTGGCATATCCTCATATGACCAAGAAAACACGAATTTTTACTCTCAAAGCAGTTCAATCAAACTTTGTCGTCCTTTGGTAGATAAGGTGGTGCCAATATTTACTTATTTCTTATTTTCATCTGATCCCAGATTCAAAATTTTCAGTGGGCTCTTCATAAGGCAGAATCTGTTTATCTTTCCTTTCCAACATTTTTAACAGTTTAGAACGTAATTCACATTCCTCATCATTATCATAACCCTTAATTTCCCCTTAACATATGGGCAGCTCAAAATCAATCTCTGAGTCAGTGTCATTAGCATTCATACTATTGATACCGGAGGTCTTGAAAGAATAACAAATGAGAGGGTATATATACATATACACATACAAGATAATCTATCCCATATCAAAATAGAATGAAATAATATATACATAAATAATAAAGATTTATTATATACTGGAGAATGTTTGCCACTTTGTGAATTAATAGGAATGCATCTTTCATTGAAGATTTAAAAACAAGTAGATTAAACCTTTACAAAAGATCACCTATTGCCTCAGGTTTAGACAATAGGGAAAGTTTTTGTGCATTACTCTGAAAAGTTTTGTAAACTAAATATAACTCATTTGTAGTCCAATTGTTTAGCACGAAGCCTGGTGGTGCGTAATAGATACCTACAACTCATCCTTCTTCAGCCTCATCACCCAATATCACATTTATGCCCAAATCTCCCAAGGCATTCTCAACAATTAGTTCCTTAGCTAACTGAATTCCTTGAAACCTATGGCCCCTATACATAAACGTATCACATAACGGTGGAAAAGTCATAGGCTCCCATTTAATATCCTCCCCAACTAACCTTGCTCTCCTTATTTCCTGGCTCTTTTGAATACCTTTCAATTTATCTTTTAAGGTTAACTGATATCCCATGCTAAAATGGTCTCTTTTGATGGTGGGAAAAACTATATTAACATATCCCTATATATGACTCTCTAGCCCTTTTCTAGCTTTGGCTCCCATTCTTAGAGTCATCTTTAATCCCATTCTGGTACAATTAGACAATCTAGGCTTTGATATCTTCTTCCCCTCAGCCACGAATATGGCATTAACAAACTCCAGGGATCTAAAGGAACATTCAACATCTTCTTCCTCCACTTCAACATAAGGGGTTGTAGTAGACACAGAAGTAATAATGTTTTTCTCAGCATTGATGCATACCAATTTTCCCTCAATTACAAATTTGAGTTTCTAATACAGTATGGATGGCACGACCCCTTTTTGGTGAATCCAAGGCCTTCACAATAGGCAATTGTAGGTAGGCATGGTGTCCATAACAAGGAACTTGACCTCATAAGTGGATGGGCCTATAATCAAAGGAATATTAATCTTCCCCATCGCTTCTCTTTTTGTTCCATCAAATGCTCGAACGATGCTTTGGAAATTCCTCAAATGTGTATTGTCGGCTGGAAATTCTTCAGGGTTACCAATGGCATTACATTAAGTGTAGAACCATTGTCAACTAGCACTCAGGATAACACATGCCCCTTGCACCTGATAGTAATGTGCAAAGCTTTTTGATTGCCAATCATTACAGGCGGGATCTCGTCATTAGAAAAAGAGATAAAATTATTAGCTTGAATATTTATAACCAATCTATCTATCTTGTCCACATGTATATCATTTGACATGAAATTATGATTCAAGACTTTCAACAAAGCATTTTGGTGTGCCTTAGAGCTTAGTAAAAGAGCAAGGATCGAGATGCGAGAAGGTAGTTTGTGCAGATGTTCAACGATGTTATACTCACTATGTTTCAAAAATTTCAGAAACTCCACAGCCTCATTTTCTATCACAGGCTCGTTAATGACCGACTCATCATCTTTTAGCAGTAATTCAACTTTCTTTCTTTTTTGTGATAGTTATTTTCTCAGGTTCTTTGGTCTGATTGGGAGAATAACATCTTTCACTTCTTGTGAAATATCCTACCTCATCTACTTCTTCTTTAGCGATCTCTGAAGCACCTACATTATCCATCTTACACTCGTATCTCCAAGGGACTTGTTTACTATCCTTGTAAGGGAATGAAGATAGGGGTGTGATTACCACTTTAGGAGTTATTTTCTCTTCTAACGAGTTTTTGGTGTGATGACTAGAGGATAATTGGCATTGTAAACTCCCTTGGAATAACCCTCGGATGCATAAATCTCTTCTTCTTCTTCAACAGTTTTTTTTTATAAAATTCCATCTCATTTTTCATCCATCATTCTTTGCACCAAAGCTCGAAACTTAGAATAATATTGTATGGTGTGACCCTCACAGTTGTGATATTGGCATGTATGTTTACTCTTATCAACCACGTTAGAGACCAACAAGCCTACCTTGATCATCTACCCCCATACCCAATGCATGGGTGACTTTACTCACTCACTTTGGTTATAATCTTCTTTCCTTTTTCCTCAGCAACTGAATTGACCCATGTACCTGTATGGTTTGGAAATGGGTTATAAGCCACATTTGGTTACTCATTATCACCAAAATTGACGACATTTTTCTATCTTAACCTTTGGACAATTTTCTTAAAGGCAATTCAATTCTCTATTGAATGTCCCGAAACCCCTACGTGATATTCTCATTAGGCATTAGAATCATACCATTTAGGGTAGGGAGGTTATATCGGTGATGTATGGTAAGGTGACACCACATGTTTATCATATAAAACCTGAAACAATTCCTTGTAGGGCATGGGAATTGGGTCAAACTAAAGCCTTTCACTCTCTTGTCTTAGTTTTCTTGCCCCCTTCCTGGCAAAGTTTTGTGTGGATGACCCTGTGGCTTGATGTTGAGACACAATAATGTTATTGGACTCATACTTTCTCACATTATTAACTTCATTATCATTCCTTTTTTACTTGTGATTTGTTGTTGGACTCTCCTCCGTCAAGCCTTCCACTCTTGATTGCCATTTTGATCATTTCTCCTGCTATGACCAAATCAACAAAACTATTGGATGAATTTCCTATGAGGTGGCCAATGAAAGGATCTCTCAGAGTGTTTATAAAGAGCATGTCAGTTTCCTCTTCTTCAAGTGGCAGATGAACTTGTAAAATCACATCTCTCCACCTTTGAGCATATTGTTTGAAGCTTTCATTAGATTTCTTTTCCATCTCTGCAACATGATTCGATTAGGCCTTATATCTTTCATGTGTTTATATTGCTTTAGAAAAGCTTTAGCTAAATCCTTCCAGTACTTAATGTGAGTCATGGTCTACTGATTATACCAACGGGTGGCTAAACCGGTTAGGCTCCCCTGAAATCAATGGATTAACAGTTGATCATCCCCCACATAGTCGATCATTTTTTTGCAGAACATAGTGATGTGTGCAAAGTAACATCTTGTGCCATCAAATTTTTCAAAATCCAGAATTTTAAACTTGGGTGGCAGTACTGAATAAAAAAACAGAATTAACTCTTTGGCATCGATCCCATACATGTTAGTGTCCTCTTTCATTGCTTTGATTTCATCTTCCATTTGTTTTTATTTCTCCTTTAGCTGCTTTGTTTGTTCTTTTATGCCCTCTTCATCAAAATATGGGACATCTTCAACTGGATGTGGGTTTGCAGATGTACCGGGTAAGTTTATGTGTATTCTTCCTGGATGAGTAGTCATTGCTTGTTGTGCTCGAACATGCGGTGGTGTAAAGACAGGGGGATATAGGGGTTTTTTACTTGAACCAACAGTTGGAGCCTTTCTACGATCAGCCTGTGGTTCAAAGCCTGGGGGGATACACAAGCTCTTCAGTAGTAACACCCGACAATTGGAGTCTCGTCCCGATTTGTAATCATTCCTTGTAACAAGCTTGCAAGTTTTTCCATCATATCATTCTCAGCTTTCAACATTTATTCACACATATCCTCTTGATCTTTCCTAAACCTCTCATGCATTTCAAGCTGAGTCTTCTCAATTTGGGTAATTATCTCATCCATTGCCTTTTTTTCAATTATGGTATGAATGCTTAGAAGTTTCCAGTACTCTGCCATACAATCCTTTTATTAATATTGATATTTTATTAATGAATATGTAAAAATGACTATTAATGAATAAAATGCAATGCGAAAAGTAAATTCAATGTATATGCAAAAATGCATGGTGTTGATTCTGGAACGATTACTTATAACAACTTTTTATATTATAAACGAAGTTTGGTTACAAGGCTTAAACATATCACAGATAGATATGAGTTATCTCCCCTAATTTCTGCATGTGCACAAGTAATTCAAAAATCCTTTGAGCTTCTTCAGTCTCGGGTTCTAATTCTTCGGTTACAGTAGCAGCTTCATGTGATAAGTCAACCAAGTATTGAGCCACTCCTTGAACATGTTCTAGGTAGCTTGCGATGAGGTCATCCATTTGCTTAACTCTCCACTGAGCATGTTCCCAATGATGGTACCACTGTATAACTCCTTCACAGGGGACTATCGGCAGTTCACTTGCCTTTCTCTAAAAATATTCAACCATAGCTTCAAGTTCATTCACACGTTTCCTCAAGTTTTCAACTTCCACACGGTTTAAATTGCCTTCTTGACTTAAGTATTGTCACAAAAATGTCTCTAAAATCAAGACCCTACCCTTTAATTTCTCGTTTTGGGCCCAAATCTCTTGCCATTGTTGCTCTAATACAATCTTTTCTCTTGAAAATAGCTTCACTTAATGTCTACTCTGCTTGAGCTCTTTGCTACTTTCCCCAACTTCTCTTTTTAAACTTGCCACTTCCTGTCTCCATTCAACAGGTAATTTACTTAAGCTAGTGGCCATGTGAGCTTTTACCATTCGTTGGTATGATAACTAGAGGTAATAAATATTTAATCTGAGTTATTTTTCTATTTTTCAATCTGGTCAGCTCAACCTTTTTGGATATCGATTTCTAAACTTTTTTGGTATACCCCATCCTTCATCTTTCGTAACATTTCTTTCCATTGTTTTCTTTTATCCTAAAATCACACATGGCTAATTCTAACCGAGATGGTATCACTCTAAGATGTTCTTTTATAGGCTAAGTATTTTCGAGATTAACCATCAGGATATTATCATTAACTCTTTTGCTTCTCCATTCCCCATATTCTTGTGACAGTCTCAAGTCGAAGGTGAAAAGATTTACTCTATGAGTATGCTTCCATGCATCAACAACCCCTTTGACTTTACTCTTATACTGCTATCCTTTGAATGCAAACTCTAATCCAGATAAATCCCAAGTTATAGGAATAAACTGACTCGACCCATATTGCCTGGAAACCAGTAAAGAAGCATACCCTATAGAACCCCATATGTCTGGCAATAGAACTCAATCTCGTTCTCCACACCTATAAAGTATGTCTAAAGAAACATTCCACGAAGTGTGTCGTAATATATCACTATCTCGAATATCTTTAAAAATGACCATCTATTTCTCTTCAGTGAAACCCCTAGGCTATTCTCGAGAAAGGAAATAGCCCTTCAAAGAAGACTCGACCAAGCGCCCTCTCCACGTGTTTGAAGTGATTAAGGATCCAAACTAGCAATAATTGTCCGCACCTTATGAAGCGTCATTCTATTTCTTATCTACAAGAATTCAAGGAACGAAATATTTCTGCCAAAATAGCAAAATCGGGATCCACATGTATGTCCAACCTTTCGAACAAATCAACCATTAATACATCAACATGCCCTAGAACCTTCGAGAATATGACTAGCCCATAAAATCCCAAAGTAAACAGGTTAATCTTTTTTCTCATGTCGGGATGACATTCAATTATTTCTCTCAGAGTGGTCCAGGTAATACACTCACTATCTCCATTCTTCTTGATGCTTCTTACGACCCGTTCTTCACTCATTCCGGTCATCAAAAGCAGTTTATTCTTGAAAGAATGAGTATTTGGCGGCTTAGTGTACACCTTGTCTACTCGAAATCTCGGACAACGAATCAAGGCATGGTACTGTTCTATGGTAGGTGTCATATTCAATCGGCCAAAAGTAAAACAATTGTAGGCAAGATTCCAGAGCTGCGCAAGATCCATAAATAAATTTCAATCAATCGACACATCTAAGAGATAAGAGATGTCACCATAGAGTTGATAAAACAACTGCTTATCAGATGCTTCCCATTTCCCCATATTTCTTTCAGCTAGCTCAGGTCATTTTGACGAACATTGATGTGGGTGTACCCAATCAGATCTGATACGTATCCAGGCTATAAGTTATCTTCATTTATTATCTATGACTACTCGGACCATCTCATAACATATGCATTGTCTTCTACCTCTTTTTAAATCCTTCGTTCCATATTCCTAGCCTTTTATATAGACATCGATTACGGATCAACACCATGGAATGAATAGTGCAATGCAAAAATGAGAACAAAATAAAAAAAAAAAGAAAAGAAAAATAGTCAGTAATCATAAAGAAATTAATCAGATATAATATAATTTGTCAATAAAACCTACCCCACATGCTGGCTACCCAATCATGCTTTAGTAGATCCTACCCAAACATGATTTCTAGCCACATGCTTTGTTTATAGAAAATCCTAACCTCATTCCATCTAGTTCGCATGCTTATTCAAAAAAACTAAACCTAACCGCATGATGTCTAGTCTGCATACATTTATTCTGAAAGTAAAATTACACTACAAAAATTAAAAGACTCAAAAAAGATTTTCCTTTAGTATTATCCTCACGGGACTCTTAAGGTTTGAGTAAGGTTCTATCTGGGTTCTAGGTTTACTATATACTGGGTTCGACTCTAAAGTAAAAGGTTCTCGAATTGTCCTTGTCGGTACCCCATTGGGCTGCCAAACCCTCAATCTTGGCCCATCACAGACTTTTGGACCGAGTTCAATTTGAGGGGACACACCTCCTTATATCTATATGGAGGTGAAACCATCACGAGAGCTATAATTCGTGAGCCCCAAGAGTGGCCCACTATCCCGTACGGAGGTGAAAACCACACGAGGGAGTAATTTCTCACTCATACTTAAATAGGATGGAGCGGGGTTTTAGCTAATGTTATGCAAATGCAAGTTGTGCAATGTGTGAGGAAAAGCGAAAACAAAGAAAATAATGCAAAACTGAATTCTCAAAATCTTGAACATTTATTTAATCTGAAAACACCAACAAACAAATCAGTACAACTATTTAGTGATTAATCAAATTATAAACATAAAATTTATTTAAACCAAACAAGGTATCAAAAATTAAATTAAAACGAATTCAGAATTCTCATTGCAAAGACAATTAATTAATCGACTAATGGCCTAACTCTCTAAAAAAGTCCCCAGCGGAGTCGCCAAGTTGTCAAAATGATTGTTCTTAAAAAACAAATTTAATTTTTAAAATTTGATTTTTAAAATATCTTGTCTCGAATAATTTGGTGACCTTTTAAAATAAAACGTAATTTAAGGAGTCGGCACCAATCTTTGATTAAGATGTGATTGGTCACCCAAAAATGTATTTGTTATTTTAAGAAAAATATTAATTTAATTAAAACAACAAATTTACGGTCTGCGCTACCAAAATTTGAGTTTGGGAGTCGGTTACACGTGGAGAAGAATTAACACCCCACATCGCTCTAAATCGATACCTAGTTGATTAATTAGTTGTCTTTTCAATAAAATTTACGAGTTCGAGTTTAATTTAATTTAAGATATCATACAAATAATATTATTTGAATTTTAGAACACAAAATAATAATATTTAATTATTTCCTATTGAGAAGAATCGACCTCTCATGCCTTAAAGGAACCGATTCGTATTCTGATTGAAATAAAGAAATATTACAGTTTCATTCTAAAGCTCATTATTAATTCAAAAATTAAGCGTATAAATAACAATACGATAAAACAAAATAGCTCTAGGACCTTCGTCTTCTTCTTTTTTAAACATATTCTTTTAATTTTAAGAGGGATTTATTACTCCAATCCAAATAAAGAGATATAAATATTTCATCCTAAAATTCAATATTAACAGGAGTGTTATTTATTTTGAAATCCTATTAAAAATACATGAAAAAATAAAATAAATTAAAAACATACATCATGCAAGTACAATTAATTATTTTTTACCAACCTTTAATGAGAATAAGGATGTTCAATTATTTAAATACATCGAGACAAGACTTTAGATTCGATCTAACAATCTTTTCTAGTGAACTTAATTAAAAGAACATGATCTTATTCTCAATCCCCAAAATTTAAAATGGAATCAATTTAATTTGTGTCACTTAATAGGATAAACTTTCATTTTAAAATTATCAAAAGTAACTTTCTTATACGTTAAGACATTCACTTTAAGACAATCTTAAAATGAACGAATATTACCCTTAGTTAAATTATTTTGATTCGAGTCAAGAAATGCTTATGAGGGTACCATGCAAATTAATTTAAAATATAGATAACAAAACTAATTAGTGACTAAAATAAAATAACATAAAAGCAGAATGCAAAATTAAAATAAAACAAAATGCAAATATAACTAGAATGTAAACAAAATAAATCATCATATCAAAAATTAAAATAAAATAAAATGAAAAAGTGACCAAAATGAACATATTTAACATTAAGTGCAAATATTGTAATGAATAAAAATAAATAAGATATGGGAACCAAATTAAAATAAAATAAAATTACATGGTTACATTAAATTAAATAAAAAATAGATCAGAGACCAAAATATAAAATATGTTGAAACTACAGGGACTATTTAATGATTATTCCTTTCTTACAAACCTAAAACATACTTTTAAAGAAAATGCGTAAATTACTAAATCAGTCCAAAAATAATAAAATTAAATTAAATAATCACTACATATGACCAAAATGCAAAAACACACTTAAATAAGGGGGACCAAACAACAAATATTCCAATAAACACATAACATACAAGAAAAAAAGGTAAATAACAATTTTAGTCCCTATAGGTGACCAACATGCAAAAATACGCTAAATTATGGGGGACTAAAAACAAATATCCCAAAAATATATAACATGCATAAAAAAGGGTAAATAACAACTTTGGTCCTCGCAGGTGACCAACATGAAAAAATATGCTAAACTATAGGGGACCTATGCATGATTTTACCCTAAACTTTCCCTATAAAACCCACTTTTCTATTTTTTTCATTTCCAGTGAAAACCCTAAAAAAATTAAAAATTCTCTCCCTTTTCTCTTCTTTCTTTCGGCCGGCCTCCTTACACCACCACTCCGACCACCATTCCGGCCGCCACACACGGTGATCAAAAATCTTAAACCAACCCTAAAATAAGCTCTTTGCTAGGATATATCCTAAGCCTAGATCTAAGGTCGAAATCACCTAAAAAGACCCCTAAATACCCTAAAAATTCTTCGACATTTCAGTTTCTCGCCTTCTCCGATCGCAAAGATGAATCAATCGTATGGTTCAACTCCTCTCTCAGGTAACTCTCTAGATCTCTTCTTCTTCCTTCATTTTTTTCGTAAATATGTTTAGTTTTTTTATTATTCGAAACTGAAAATAAGGAAAGAAAAATACCTTAAGATTTTTGTGTATTGCTTCTGAAAAACAAAAAGGGTATCCCTTCTTTCTTACAACATATTCGGGTTTTATACCCAGATTTACAGATATTAAAACAAATGAAATATATTGTGACACCTATTGTTGATGGTTGTTGATGATTGACCTGTGTGGCAAGGAGGATGGCTTATGACAAAGAGTTGGTAAGGCATTAAGTGCCTCGAATTTCGTTAAAATCTGATTTGCCTCGACTTGGTGACTCTGACGATCGACAAGGCTTTCTTCTCGGTTAGGCTCTTCGGCGCCTGTGGCTGGCTCTTCCTCTTCTGGGTGGCGGCAGCGGTTGGTGGCTAACTCTAAAATTAGGGTTAGCCAAAGTTGTAACATAATGGGCCATTAGGATTTTGAAATTGGGCCCATGTTTGGATCTATTTGGGCCCTGGTATGGGTTTCAGTTTGGGCCGGTTGGCTTTTTTAATTGGGGCCTGATTTGGGCTTGTAAAAAATTCTGCAAAATAGTAAAAATTAAAAAATTAAACATTAAAATTTAAAATTATAATTATAATTATAATTATAATTATAATTAGGTAATAATACTAATAATAATTAAATTATCAGGCAAAAACGAATGTATACAAAAATAATATTACCTCATTTTTTATATTAGTATATAATCAAACACAACTAAATATATCTAATATTTATTCACATATAAATAGTACAAACAAAATATAATATATAAATAGTAGCTAAAGCATAGAATAAAAAAAAGGAGTGTAGAAGCAACCGAGAGCAAGAGAATAGAAGAGTTAGGTGGTAATTAAGGAAATGAGCTTTATTTCGGGTTTCTAACATCAAGGTAGTGTATTTGTAATCCTTTGTTGTGTTATGGCTTTCTTAAATATAATGCTTGTTGGGGATTTGATTTTGAGTATTTAAGCATATTTAGGGATTTTGTTTGATTCATGCTTAAATGACATTTTTGGTGTAAAGAGGGGGGTTTATAGTGCTAGATGACCCTAAAATTTTCCCTAAGCTTTAGAAAATGATATAAAACCAAACTAAGTTGGTTGAGAGGATTTTGGACTAATTTCGAAGCCTATTTATGAGTTTTCTGGGTTGTAGTATTGATATTGTATGAACAATATCGATATTTTTCATATTATAGGTAAAATATGAGCATTTTATAATGGTAGTATCGATACTATAAGGAGGGGTATCGATATTGCTCCTCTGGTATCGATACTGAAGGCTCTGATATCGATATTGGATGATTTTTAGAGACATCAAAACTATTTTTGGTACCGATACTCAAGGGAGTATCGATACTTGACTAGTGAGTAACGATACTACATGTAGGGTATTGATACTACCTGTTTTGGATGGTCAATTTTAACTTTGTTAAGGCCTGTAAAAGTTAGGATGACTCGTAATAGTAGGGCTTAGCCTGAGAGAGGCTTAAATGGTCAAAAGTGACTAGAAACACTCTTAAGAGTGGGTTAGAAATAACCTTAATGGGTAGAATACTTCAAGTACCCTCAATTGAGTACATATTGAGAAATCACTAACAAAGGATCATTGTAAAGGTTGTGCCTCCGAGCAAGATGATTAACCACATGATTTGTGTGATAAAGGAATTGTGAACCACATGAACTTAGATAAATAAAAGACATAAGTGTCCCAGTTCAAAGAAGGATCGAAGGATAATGTGATGAGAGTGACTAGAAAAATTCTATTAAGTAAATTAACCCTAAGTCGAGTATTGAGCTAGCAAATAATATACCAAACTGAGCAACGTTAAAAATAATTTTCGGAAAAGCATGAGACACTAGAAGACCCTTTAGGGGTGAAAATAACCAAAACACCTTTGGGTGTTATTTTACCAGAATATAGTGGTCAAATGAACTATTAGATGTAAAAGAATAATAAACCTTTGAGTAACGTTCTAGACAAGAGAACGAATGAGATAATGACGAGTAAGGGAACGACTTCACCTACTAGTGTCGAACTATGTTAGGGAGTAGCAGAGATACCTTGTTTGACCTTGTGTGGCATTATTTGATGTGTGTGGCGTATGGACACCTTAGCATGCATGTGTGATTGCATTGATGTTATGTAATGGATATCTAAGATGCTTAGCTTGAGTATTGTTTTGATACAGAGCCAATTCTATGTTTGAGCGGGAATTATACCAAGACTGATATGACATCGGGTTCCCCTCTACTATCTGCCTGATGGCTATATAAGGATCATGAGATCATTTGTATGTTTGGTGGAAATTTTACTGAGGCTTATGTGATAACGGGTTCCCCTATTTGTGTTAACCACCTAAAAGCTATTATGAAATAGGTATCAACATTATGTTGTATGATGATCATCTATTACAGTTAATGATGCATAGCGATATGATATTATGGTTAGAGACCTAATACATGTATACTCATGGCGAGTCCCTTAGCAAAATAGTAACGGAAGTGTGAGTCTCACATTTTAGAGATAGAATGATTGAACTTTAAGTAGATAGCACTTGATTATGAACATGCGTGTACCTACTGCTTATTACCATGTCTTCTAGCATGCTTATGTTACGAGCCTCACAACGCTGCTCTAGGTTAGCGATTATACTGTTGGGCTTTGTAAGCTCAACATTTGGATGTTTTTGTTCGTAAATTAGTAGTTTGAGTTGTTCGAGGAGCATCGTCGCAACTGGATTTCCAACATCCCTGTCAGAGTACTATATTGTTACTTTTAGTGGACATGTGTATTCATAAACCCTTACTTATGTGTTTGGATTTACAAACTTTGAGTTGTATTATTTGATTTAAACTATGTGTAACGGAATTCCGGTTTGTAAAAGTATTTTATTAAGGTTATGGATGTCTACTTTAAAAAATATATCATGTTTTAAATGGAAATGAAAAGAATCTTTATATTTAAAGGTTGCCTCGGCAGCTTAATGTGACTTGAAAGCCCAATCAAATTTATGATGTTACAAATTCATTTCTACGACACATCATACAGGACTTGACAAGAAAAACAAGCCAGCAACACATAGGTAGCAGCAGAGAGCCAAACAACATAACGGGTTCCCAGTCCATCCTAACTAGCGAAATAAACCATATGATTGACTCGCCCAATTCCCGCTTTGGCTTGAAACCACAAAAATGTCCCAAAGTAAACTCCTACATAAAGAAATAATCTCCACACTTCATGATTTGTGAACTTGTTTTTAAATTTAGACAAAAATAAATAAATAATATCTGAATGTATATTTATTTGTTTTCATAATAACTGAACGTAAAAATATATTTTAAAACTTTCGATTGTCAAGTAACCATCTACTTTAGAGAATAACAGATTTCAATCTCAATAACTCTCCTCTCCTTTATGAAAAGAAAAATCAATTAAATTTGTTTCAAATCTCAAATTAAATAAAAAGTTTACCAGATTTATTAATAATAATTACTAGTCAACTCCAACTCCAAATTTAATAATTCATTCAATTAATTAAAACATGAAAGATGATTAACGTTGTTGTTTCCTTCCTATATTGGCGATAAGTGATGATGACCCAATCCAATTCATACGCCATCTATCCTTTGCCCTTAATCTTACTAATATTTTTTGTAGTTCACTTAAGATTCAATGTCCAATACAAAACTTATTATTCTTTACTTCAAGAAACCCTTTTGGAAAACTTTAGGCATTTTCTTGTTTTAGTTGTTAGCCATTTTTTGTCATTTTTAAGCTACCCAAAGAGTAATTTATATTAAGTTAATTTGGTATCTAAAAATTTAGAATAATTAATGAGGATTAGATTAAAGCTGGTTGAATTTTGTTTGTTCGGTACCATTATGAGTGTAATATATAAGAGAGTGTGTAATTGATTATGATCTTTCCATTTAAAGGTATAAAAATTCCAGATTAAACATTAAATTTTTTTAATGTTCTCGATTAAACTCCCTCCCATAATTTCTCAAGATTATCATTAAGTCTCTCAAATTTTCAAAAAACAAATTAGTTAAACCTTAATTTTTTGGAGGAAAAATGTAATTCAAAAATTTTAAAGATTTTAATTTAAACCTTTGAAATTTTGAAATTTTACGTTGTCCTCCCCAAAAACTTTATCACCAAGTTCTGTCACTGAATAGTCATTTTATTTTCTCTTCCTTCATCCACATCTAACATAGTATGAAATATGAACCATCAACTATCACTTAGAATCATTATCTCAATCGTTAAACATCAACAATTTTAATATAATTCATTCCATATATGTAAATATTATTCCTCGACGAACACAACTCAAAGGAAATTTACTTCAACATTTTGATTTTTTTAACTCTCGATAAAAACTTTTATTTATTAAATATATTGATAATACATTTTATATTTTTCAATAATTTAGGATAATTATAAGATATATTTGTTTAAAATCTTTCTTAATCATTGACACACCTTGAGATATAACTGCTTAAACCTAAGATCTCTAAAGAAATCAACACTCTCTTTAATCACCGAAATTACTTGGTAGACTCTTATCACATTTGATATTAAATAGGCATAGCATGTGCAGATAATATTAATTCCTATTTTTAGATCTCCATGGTTTATCTATAATACGTCTCAAAGGAATTTAAGCTAAGCAACATATTTTAAGTGGCCAACAAAAAATAGCTTTGCCTTTCTAATTACAAAACCTAATTTCATGTACAGCCCGATGGCGTCTTAAGATAATTTCATGTTAAAGGCACTTACATATATATGGGCAACCTTAGGAACACCAAGTTCATTTCAAGTATTAATTTAAATAATTAAATGTTTATATTTGATACAACGTTAAATTAAATTTATATACTGATTATGAACTACATAGAAAGATAAATTTAAATTGGCAAATCAAATTATTAAAATATAAATCGTATAAATTTAGTTTATATAAATATATCTTTTTTTAATGATATATTTCTTATTTGGGATTTAAGATCATGTTTAAATTTTAAGTTTAGAATTTAAGGATTAATGTTGTAAGTTTTAAGGTTAAAAGATAAATAAGATTGTGCGTATAAAAAATTACTCAAAATATAAAACTAATTATTCATTCATTTTTAGGTTGTACTCTGGTTCCAAGCTTCGTCCTGATTAATCTGGACAGACGGGTCGTATACCTGGCTTTGTTGGTACATCTGGTCTTGGTGAGTGAGTCTCCCAACGAGATTTTCTGCATATACAATGACTCAAACCTGAGACCTTGCTTAAGTGATATCATGTTGCTTACTACTTGAACGAACCCGTAATTTTCTATTAAAACCTACTCTATTATGCGTGTATAATATATATAGATGTATGAGGAGGGCGCTTTCGTAATTTTCTTTTTTCTTTTTAATCTATTTGAGATTAGTATAAAATATTATATGTTAAAAAACAACTCTTTAACTTTTTTACATTAAACATTCACACTTATTATATTCTTGATGCTCAAGTCTAACTGCTTAAGGAAGAGCAACTATTTATTTATCACGAAACCCAATGATTTGTGCCGCATTCTTAATTTTGAATAATGAATAAAATATAATATTTTAGCCTCCAGTGCATATGAGTACGGCTGCTGGTGTATATATAAAGAAAGAAAAGTGGGCGAGGGAGGAAGATGAGAATTCTGAAAAGTTGAGAGATGGGCAATAGTTTAAGGTGTTGTTTGGCTTGTGTTCTTCCTTGTGGAGCTCTAGACCTCATCCGTATAGTCCATTTAAACGGCCACGTCGAAGAAATCACGCGACCGGTCACTGCCGGCGAGATCCTCCACGCCAACCCTAATCACATCTTAACCAGACCCAGCTCTCAAGGTGTTGCACGTAAAATTTCGATCATCTCTCCTGGATCCCAGCTCAAAAGAGGCGGCATTTACTTCTTGATCCCCAAATCTTCCTTACTATATGACGAGAAGAAAAAGAACCACTTACGCCATAAAAAGTCTTTCGGCAAGAGCAAAAAATGCGACCGTAATGAAGCTTCGGATTCCGACCGCTGTTCCCTACTAAACACCAGTATTTCAGAAACGAAGCGTTCAGGCCGCGATCACAGAGATTGTCGGAACAGTCGTGGACGAGTATGGCAGCTCATCTCGCTAGCATCTCCGAGGACTAACAATTTTTTCCGGTGACGGAATCTCTTCACAGATTCCATTTTGTGAATATAATTTACTTTTGCGAACTGGTGTAATAGTGGCAGATTCGTTTTGTCAAATTCAACACTGCTTTTGAATAATTTACAAATCATCAACCTTGTAAATTTGTCAGCAAAAGGTGTAATAAATATTTGATTGACTCTGCATCATTGATGTCCATAATTATTGGATTGATTACGTTTTATATTTCTTTTTATTGCAACCAGCACGATGAGCATAATTAGTTGATACTTAATCATTTTACAATTTTAAATATTTATATGTTTCTGGCATAACATATAGATATGGTTAAATTTTATATCTAACTTTAATTAATTAGTTGAACCAAATATAAAAACTATACGTTAAAGGCTAGCGCTGGATCTCGATGGGTTGGAGGAGGAGGTAGGCGTTTTGTTGGGAAGACGACGAGCTCATATCATTATATAGAAACACATTGTCTTTTAACTTATCGAAGAACCCCCAAAAAAATGAAAAATAATTAAATAACCGCATGATCTGTATTAATTGTACAAAAAATGGTACATGTATAATTAGTAATAATTGCAAAAACAAGCTGGAAAATGGCTGTATAATCTGATTGGTTGATTCGTCAAACACAAATCCAATTTCATGATTAGAAAAAATGTTTATATCCAGAGTTTCCATAATCGAGGCTCGTGCAAGCTTTGGCCATCAGTTCCCGACGGGAGAAGTAGGCAGATTTTCTCTGTATTAAGAATTTTATATTACAAACAAGAATAATATAATTACCGAATGCAAATTATTTAAACTGAAATCTGTATTAAACTAGAGTTTCGCCGTTTGTTTTCAGCTAATGATGCAAATGTCGACATGTTGTTGGGCCTTTAACTCACATGGATTGTGTGGAATCCATCTATTACGCGAGACACCTGATCGAAGGATGGTCATTTCACCGAATTCGAGTTTGGTTGAATTTTGAGAATTAAATTAGATTAGATTTTTATTTGAGATAAGAATATTTGATTTGGTTTGAAATAATAATATAATTATCTTTTTATATTTTCAAAGATAATTTCTGTAATATATTTTTATATTTTTAATTAACTTTTTTTTATCAAATAAAAATAATATATTTTTGGTAAACTATAACAAATACTAGCAAACTTTAGACGTTGAATCGTTTGTGTTATTGAAATTTTAATTTTTTAAATTATTTCACAAAACTTTGATTCTCGTTTCAATTATACCATTGAGTCATTAAACCATTAACGATATGGTGACACAGCTGACGTCGTAGACACACCAAAGTTGTTAAGGGTTAGTTTAGAGTTAGTTATCTTTAGCAGTTGATTATCTTTAATCTTGTATATAAATACATTTGTAATCTTATAAGCTTAATGCAAAAATAAGTGTCCAAACTATACCTAAAATTAACTTTTGGTGTCTAAAGATTTTTTTTGTTAAAAATAGGCGCCTAATGTTTTCTCCGTTACACTTTTAGGTGCCTACCGTTAGAAAATCGTTAAGTGACACGTGTCATGTTTATATTTTTTATTTTTCTAAAAAATAAAATATTATTTAAAAATATATATTTTTAAAAATCTAACCATGAAATTTATTACTTAATGGGATTTTTTAATGTTAAGCACCTAAAAGTACAATAGAGAAAATATTAGACATCTATTTTTAACGTAAAGTTCTTTAGACACCAGAAGTTAACTTTGAGTATAACTTGAGAACTTATTTTTATATTAAGTCTTTTTTATATAATAAGATGAAATATTTCCCACATAAATCTTATTAGTTTAACATAGTATCAGAAACCTTAGGTTTCAAACCCATGTTCCTATAAAATTTTGGGGTGAGTTTTAACTGCCTATTACCTCATTAACATATTATATTCTTTTGTCCCTAACTGGAAAACTCCTTAAGAAATGTTGTACAATAAACATCCCAATTTATTTCACCTAGAACTCTTTGATTGTTTATGTTATGCCATTACACCTAATCCATATGATAAATTCTGTCCTGGAGCGATTCCCTTTATTTTCATGGGGTATTTCAATACTCCAAAATGATACTATTGTTCAATTTCGATACCAAATAATTTCTTTGTTAATCGTTATTTCTACTTGATGAAAATATATTTCCCTTTAAATTCTCTCAAATATATTCCCTTTATTTCCATCTCAATCGAATATTCATGACTCTAAATTTTTTATTCTTAATCCAACTACTTCTTCTTTCAATCCTAATTTGGGCTTACCATTTACTACTAGTTCTTGTGATTCTAATTATGTTCCCCTTGTTTTAGCTGCTTTTTCACTGATCTCTATTTATTTCGTGTCTAATGACGACTCTTCTAATTCAGTAAGTATTCTTTCTCCTGAGTCTTCTGTTTCAGAACTGAATTTTAAAAAGTCTACTATAGTCCATAAGCCTCATTGATTATAAGATTATGATCTTTCTTGTCAACCTCCTACTTCTGAACAGTTTTCTCCACTTTACAACATATTCTATTGTGATCTTTCCTTTTCCACTCAATGTTTCTTTCTCGTACTACTACTTATTTTGAACCCAAATCATTTAAAGAAGCTTCTAAAAATATTGTGTTTAACATTTCAGCATTTTTAATAAATTTTAAGATTATATTTGATTCAATCATTCAAATATATAAATCCTTTTTGAAGTCAAAAATTCCATTTTACTCTTTACTTTATTGAAAAATTGATTAATATACTAGAAATAATTTTAAAACAATTTTACAAAGGGTTTCGATCTTTAATCGAGTCAAAAACATTTAAACACATTAGTATCGATACTATTCATATGGTATCGATGAAGTATCAACGCTAATAGCTTAAAATACACAACAATATTGATAATATCAATAACAATAGCAATACTCATTTGGTTTTGCATATTCTATTGAGCTATTTTGGTACCGATACTGTCAGTATCGATACCAATATATGTGGGAGTATCAATACTCCTCTTATGTTTTTGAGATTGTGAAAATCCAGTATACCATTTTGTTACCGATACTCATTTAGTATCGATACTACTTATAACAGTAGTATCGATACTACTTATAACAGTGATATCGATATTCTTTTTATTAGTACCAATACTCCCTTCTCCAATGGTTGTATTTTGATATTTAATACAAGTAGTAGTGATATTTCAAGCACGAGTACAGGTACTCAAGGCATCTAATCAACATTTATTGCAGAAAATTTCGTTTCTACAGATCTATTAACACCCACAACTACTCAAACAACTAGAATTGAATGAAGGGCGTTTAAAAACAAGATTTCAAGTGATATGTGAAGTCAAGAGATCACAAAGAAAGCCTAAGCAATCAAATAGAGTCAAATTCAAGTCAACATTCTTCAATATTTCTTTTAGTTTCATAGGACACTGTGTACCATCTTTGTATTCATTGTTTCAAGTGTTGTTTTTGTTTTTAAATTGCGCAAACACATTCCTAGTGAGATTTTTCTAAGTTTGCAATGTGTATTTTTCTCTTTGAGATAGTGTCTCAAGAATTTGGTGTATAATTCTTGAGGGAGTTGTATGGTTACAAATTATCCTCAAAGATTGCTACAAATTAGTGAATTTATGAAAATCCTTAGTGTGGATAGCTAAGGTAGTGGATTTAAACTTTTATTTAAAAAGTCGAACCACTCTAAAATTTGTTTGTCAAATTTTTCAATTTCTCTTTAAGCTTCCACCAAATTTTATTTTCTAATTCACCCCCTCTTTGCTATTTTATCCATTCTATTGACTTAAAATCCTAATTGGGCTGTTGCCATGAAAAAAGATATTATGCTTTGCAATATAATTGTACTTGATTCTCTAGGCAAGGTACCTATTGGCTGCAAATGAGTATATATAGGATCAAGAACAAGGCTTCTAGTGAAATTGAGAGATTTAAGGACAAATTAATGGCTAAGGGATATAATCAACAGGAATATGTTGATTTTGTTGATATTTTCCCCTGCTGCAAAGTTTATCACTATTCGATTTGTCCTTGCTATTGTGTCTATGCGTAACTCGTCTTTGTATCAAATTGATGTCCATAATACTTTTCTTCAAAGAGATTTAAATAAAGAAGTGTATATGCAACTTCTAGATTGTTTTTGTAACCAATGGGAGTCTCAGGTTTACAGGCTACAAAAATTGATATATAACCTGAAACAGGTTTCTAGAAAAATGGTATTTGAAGCTATCAGAAGCTTCCTTGCATGTTGGAAATGTCCAAAGTAAACATGATTTTTTTAGAAGGAGACAAGAAAACAAAATAGTTATTATGATTATCTACGTTGATGATTTACTTCTTACTGGAAATGGTGAAAGTATGACTAATGAGTTGAAGAGGACAATGAATTTGCATTTTAGAATGAAAGACTTACGAGAATTGAAGTATTTTCTTAGCATTGAGATCTTAAGGTCTAAAGAAGGTTTGTTGATGAGTCAAAGGAATGCCTTGGAATTAATATAAGATACATGTTTGAGTGGAGCAAAGTCTGCAGCTACTCCCATGGAGCAAAATTTGAGACTAACCACAACAGAGTTTGATAATAGTCTGCAGTTAAGGGTGAGTAAAATTCGACTTGACTCGAAAAATTGATTTTTTTTATTTCGAGTTAACTCAAATTATTAATTTGATTTTTGAGTTCGACTGGAGTTAAAATTTTATTCTAGTAACTCGAAAAACCAAAAATTTTGAATAAATATTTTGACAGATTTGTGATTTGGTCCCTGATTTCATGTTCCTTAATTCATTTTTCACTTTAAGTTGATTTTTTACCAAATTTGAACCACATGCTCCTAAACCATCATAAAATACATATGTACTTTTAAATCCATTTTTGGTAACAAATTGTTTTTCAATTTAGCCCCTTAATTTTATATCATTTCCATATATCTTCAATTCATCATTCATTTTAAGTATGCTTTTTGACCAAATTTAAACTATATGCTCCCCGAACACTATAGAATACCTATGTAACTTTAATTCTTATTTCTTACTAAAATATACTCTATCTTTTTAATCTAGTCCTCTAACTTTGTATTTTACTTAATTTAGTCTTTTGACTACAATTATTTACAAATTCTTTCTTCACATTAATTATTTGACTCATTTATACTCCCATTAATCTTTTATCCCCAAAATATCTTTTTTGAAATATAATATTGTAAACATATTTTACAATTTTAGATTGTATGTGATATACTAAATAACATTATAACTTGAAAAGAATATGATTTATATATATATATATATATAAGTAGCTAAAAACACAGAATAGGGAAGAAAGGGGTCGGTAAACAGGGATTCAAAAAATTCTGATATCAATCTAAGTTGATCTTTAACCAAGAAATCTATAAAACAAAAAAATTAAAGAAAAAGGGGGGTTTTGAATAATCAAGTAACTAAATAAATTAAATAAAATTAATTGAAAGCAATAAAAATAAGAAAAGTAAATTGTAGAAAAAGTAATGATAAGAAATAGACTACAGCTTCACTTTGCCTCAACCTGTCTCGATCACTAAAATATGTTTTACTTCGGATACTTGTGGTTACAATCTATAAGGTCCAACCCTTGTAACTTGCTCTTATCTCTGGTCAACTAATTTCCAAAGCCAAAACTTGAAATTTAGCCCTTGTTTGGATTAATATCGGCTATCGATATTAACACCAATGTTAGTTTAGGAACTAGAAAAGCACGTGCTCGGATTATGGTGTCTCGACAAGAATCAAACCCGATCTTGATTTCCCTTAGAAGACCACCGCTAAGTTTGTTCTTAGGGAATTGAACTTGCTACAAGCCAATTCTCCTCACCAACTATAGATCAACACTTCGATCAAGCCAACGCGCGCTTTTTGGATTGAAAGTGTTAAGATGTTTGAAGGAAGGTTGATTGCCTCCCCTTGTCTGCCAAAAATCAAGAAAAAAATCTGAAGATACGAATCGCTTCTGCAATTCTCACAAGAATGGATCGAGTCTTCATTTAGCCGTCAGCTAAAGAAAAGTTTAGCCAAGCATGGTAGAGATCATGCTTGGCGTGTAGAAAGAAAGAAGATGAAGAAGAAAAGCATTTTTATTAAACTGAAAACCTAAAACAAAAGAAAAAGCCAAAACCATTTCTATACTGAATTCTAAACTTGTACATCTTTCAAGCTTAACCCCTATAGGGTATTTATAGCTTTGAGTTAACCTAATGAAAATAAAATACTAACTCTTAAGAAAATTAAAAACACTTAATTCCTAATTCATAGTATCCTAAAAAACCTAATAATAAATAATTAAAATTCCATTTGAAGTTCTAAGCGAACAAAAATCCTAATTAAATAAATAATAAAATCTAAGATGTTTGAATTTAACTTCAACTTTTAATTCCTAAAGAATTGTGGTTCGCCTTGCATTTATCCTTTAATCTTGCTTACTGGATTAGATAATCAAAGTTTGTGCTTGGATAGATCTTCTAATTAGAGTTGGTGCCGACTTCTCCCAAAAAAATCTGTTTAATTTGCCTTTTAATTGTTGTTTCTTGGAAAATAGAGTCAAGCATAGATTCGAACATAAATAACCCAAATTAGCACAATAAAAGGAGGTAACGTAGATTAATTAATAACAAAATATTAACCAAATAAAAAATCATCAATATATATGTATATCTTATATGGTTAGAGAAAGTAAAAAAATTGGAATAAGTTCGTACTATAATACTATAAATAATTACAATTAAATTTTTAACAAAAAGTCAAAAAACTCGACTCGAAAAAATTTCAAGTTAGAGTCATAAGATATGACTCATCAACTCAAATAGCTTAAACTTTTTTTACTCGACTTGATTCGACTTTATCGAATGCTCACCCCTATCTGCAACAGTAAAGACTCATAGCTGAAAAGGTTAATGATGGCTAAGAAGATGTGGTTGATGAACTTCTTGTAGTAGAAAAAGGATTATTTCAAAGGCTGGTAGAAAGGCTCATTTACTTAACTCACACCATGCCAGACATTATGTATGTGGTCCATCACCTTAGTTAGCATGAGCCTAAAAGCTCAAAATTTGAAGCTACTTTGAGAGTTGTAAGATATATAAAAAAGGAGATTGGATAAAGAATAATGTTAGCAACAGAGGAGACTGTCAGCTAACAACATATTGTGATGTCGTGTAACCACTTATACCCAACCAAGAAAAAATAGGTCAAATCTAGAGAGTTATGTTGAAATTTATCCCTTACAAAATATGAGTTTGACTTAATTATTAAAAATTACAATTTAAAAACTTATAAACATTTTTAAATTTCAAATTCCCATATTTTATTAAAATTAATTATTAGATGAAAATCCAATATAAATAATAAATATTTAAAAACATGCATAAACAATTCCAAAATTAATTATAACGACCAATGTTCCAAATACATAAAACAATAATTATAGAAAAAACAATAGTCTGAAATGAGAAATTTGATTAAAGTTTCAATTTATGCGTAATAATTCTCAATATGGGATACAAAGTAATACTCTAAGTATTGGGTCACGTAAAATCGAGAATCTGAAAGAAAAAACTATGTGAGTGTAAGCTATTAAGTTTAGTGTGTCTCCAAAGTGCAAACAAACATAAGTTAAAACACAATCTAATTCAAATAGAAATATTCAAAATTTGATTAATATGCAAATGAATACATACACATACGCCTTCCACCGTTCAAAAAGTAGTATCCCCAGAACTAATTTATACATCACACCATCCGAATTAGGGTTCGCCACAAATGCAGGAGGCCACTGAATCCGAAGTGAAATTCACCCCGTCGAGTGAATACATTAAACTTCCCATTTCAATCCCAACCTAGTATGACATGGTAACATGATAAATATCCGAATTTTGATCTGACTCGAATGTAGAAATATTTACATAATTTCAAACTCTAATGCATAGCATAATGCCCAATTCCAAAAATGTACATGTGTCGCATAACATATTATTTCGAATTATATTTAATAAAGAAATAACATAGAACAATCATGCTTCAAATCAATTTTCAATCAGTCAAACAATTATCACAAAATAAATTTAGCACCAGATAGTGACACATCTCAACAAAATAACTAACAAAGATTGTGACGTCTCCCACGATCAGCTTTAAGAGTGGGTCAAACTAAATCAAATTACTAATATATTGAATCAACCAAAATAAATTACTCGAACTAACGTATTACACTATTACTCATTATCCAACGACGAGTCCCAATGGAAGCTATCGGTTAATCGATGACACTCACAGCCACTTAGTCGAGGGCTAAAAAGACCGAAAAAGACGGTAGAGTGGTCACAACTATCTAGGCTCAAAATTGATCGATTAAGCCTTCCACGTGAAGCCCCGACCACAACAAAGCCAAGAACGACCGTTGTAGACCCAGACGATGACGACACGAGAATTCGATGATTATTTTTTAATATGGTAATGGGAAAATTACTCATTTAGTCCCTGGACTTTAGGGTATTTATAAGATTAGTCCTTAAGCTTCAATAATAAATACCCTTACCCATTTAGCTTCAAAATCATCCCAAATCATTCTAGCTTTCTCCCAATACTAGAGAATTTAGAGAGTTTTCTTAAGAGTTGTTTTCTCCTTTTTATTAAGATAGAATTGTTATTATTTTCTCATTGTTAGATCGAGAGAAGTTGTAATTCCTATTTTTTTCATAGTGAAATTCTTCTACTGTTGCCCGTGGTTTTTACCTTATATTATTTAGAGGTTTTCCATGTAAAATTTGTGTCTTCTTTATCTTTATTTTTATTTTCTCAAATTATCAGTTGCGATTTTGTTCTATCCGATAGCCGTATTCCACAACAATTAGTATCAGAGTCAGATTATAGTGTGTAATATCTCCTTATTGTCTTTGTGGTTGCCACCAAAAGGTGGATCATCCAACATAAGAAAGTAAGAAGTTATTACCCATTCTTTGAAAGTTCTAGAGAACCATTCACGACAGTGAAATAGTGGAGCTATCCGTAATAGAAGATATGGCAACAAAATTTGATATTGAAAAGTTCAGTGGGAAAAATTTCTCATTGTGGAAATTGAAGATGAAGGTAATTCTGAGGAGATGAACTATTGTCAAGCATTGAGGAGAAGAAGACAACTAAGGAGATATGGGAACAAAAAAAATCCAGGAAATGCAAATTCTTAGAGTATGCTGATGGAGTAAAGGGGTATCGCTTGTGGGATCCCACTGCCCGCAAAGTGATCATCAGTAGGGATGTTATCTTTGTAGAAGATAAACTACAAAGAAAAGAAGAAGATGGTAGCGCTGAAAAGTAAAAGACTACACAGATACATGTGGAAAAGGAATTTGAGGAAGGAGATTCTTCTGAAGCAGAACCAACACATGATGAACAAGAACCAGAGAGTTCTGAAGCTCCAACAACTCTTCAACCAGATCGTGTGAGAAGACGTCCCAATTGGCACTCAGATTATGTTATATAAGGAAATATTTCACACTTCCTTTTAACAGAGGACAGTGAGCCATCAACATACCAGGAGGTAATAAACAGCTCAGATGCTTCACTGGGGATGATGACGATGCAAGAAGAAATTGAATCCCTTTATAAAAATAATACATGGGACCTTGTGCCACTACCAAAAGGAAAGAAGCCAATTGGTAATAAATAGATCTTTAAAATCAAGCGAAATGGTCACGATCAAGTTGAGAGGTATCATGCAAGACTGGTGGTCAAAGGATATGCTCAAAAAGAAGGTATTAATTTCAATGACATTTTTTCTCCTGTGGTTAGACTAACAACAATTCGAGTAGTCTTGACAATGTGTGCTACATTGAACTTACATCTAGAGTAGCTAGATGTTAAAACAGATTTTCTTCATGGAAATCTTAAAGAAGAGATTATATGCTCCAGCTTGAAGGTTTTGAAGAAAAAGAAAAGAAGAACTTGGTTTGCAGGTTGAAAAATCTCTGTACAGTCTAAAGCAGGCGTCGAGGTGTTGTTATAAAGATTTGATTCCTTCATTATGTGCCTTGGATACAACAGACTTAATGTAGACCCTTGTGCTTATTTCAAGAGGTTTGGTGATAACGATTTTGTTATATTGTTGTTGTATGTGGATAACATATTGGTTGCAGGACCCAACAAAGATCATATTGAAGAATTGAAGGTACAACTGGCTAGGGAATTTGAAATGAAGGACTTGGGATCAGCAAACAAGATTCTAGGGATGCAAATTCACCGAGACAGAAGTAAGATTTGGCTTTCACAAAAGAATTACTTGAAAAATATCTTGTCAAGATTCAACATGAAAGATTGTAAGCCAATTTCTACCCCTTTTCCTATTAACTTCAAATTATCCTCCTGTATGAGTCCTAGCAGTGAAGAAGAGATGATGAAGATGTCTCGAGTACCGTATGCATCGATAGTGGGAAGTTTAATGTTCGCTATAATATGCACAAGCAGTGGGAGTGGTTAGTTGGTACATGGTGAATCCAGTCAAAGAGCATTTGAATACAACAAAAAGGTACAAGGTAGAAAGAATGGTGTGAAAATATGATTGTTCCAATCAAATTTTCAAGTGGGAGATTGTTAAAAATTCAACAAGTTAGGCACCGAATGTGCAAATGGAAATTGTTGAAATTGTGGTGCACCAAATGTGCAAGTGGAAATTGTTGAAAGTTGCAACTTGATTTTGTTGAAAATATGGTAATGGGAAAATTGCTCATTTAGTCTTGGACTTTAGGGTATTTACAAGATTAGTCCTTAAGCTTAAACTATAAATACCCTAACCCATTTAGCTTCAAAATCATCCCAAATCATTCTAGCTTTCTCCCAATACTAGAGAATTTAGAGAGTTTTCTTGAGAGTTGTTTTCTCCTTTTTATTAAGATAGATTTGTTATTGTTTTCTCCTTGTTAGATCGAAAGAAGTTGTAATTCATATTTTCTCATAGTGAAATTCTTCTACCGTTACCCATGGTTTTTACCCTATATTATTTAAGGGTTTTCAACGTAAAATTTGTGTCTTCTTTATCTTCATTTTTATTTTCTCAAATTATTAGTTGCGATTTTGCTCTATTTGATAGCCATATTCTGCAACACGTTTGTCATGAGTGACTTGTCTTGGAGTGAACAACGGTGAAATGAGGGGAGCAATAATGCTGAACAAAGGAAAAATAAAGAAAGGGGGAAGGGTGTAGCAGGCAGTGGCTCGGGTTTTTAAACTTAAGGTTAGAGTTGTTGTTATAAAATAAATGGATAAATCACTAGGTTATCCTCCAATTCTCTTACGGTTTTTGAAATAGTTGTATCATTTTTAGTTTTTCAATTTGATCATCAAAATTGAATTAGGGATTTGAAAGAAAATCCTTAAATTTTAGGATTTTTTAATGAAAATCCTCAATTTCTAGGGTTTTGGATTTTGGAAAAAGTTGGGTGTTACATGCTGAATTAGCTTCTTGTCCCTAGACAAAAAATATATTATTGGTTTCTATAAATAGAAAAATTCTTTAGTTTCTTGGAAGTCAAAGAAACAAAACAACATTTCTATGTCTTCACTAAAGCTGAGTATAGATGAATGGTTGTTACTGTAACAAAAGTAGTCTAGTTAAGAGACTTATTGAAAGAACTTGGCTTGGACAGAAAACATTCTACAAAATTGTATTGTGACAGCAAATCAACCTTACAAATTGTTGCTAATCCAATTTTTCATGAGACAATCAAGCAAATCTAAATTGACTGTGACTTATAACAGAAAAAATTGATAAAAAGTGATACAAACAAAATATGTTTCATAAGCAAATTAGTTAGAAACATCATGACTAAGACCTTGGGAGTTCAACAACACTATTTTTTTATCCAAGTTGGTGGTTAAAAATATTTTTCAACCACCAATTTGAATGATAGTGTTAAAAATAAAAGAGTTGCTTTTTAGTTGGGTTAGTTTAAAGCTAGTTATTTTTAGCAGTTGATTATCATTAATTTTGTTTATAAATATATATGTAATCTTTTTATTGTTGTTATAATAAGATGAAATATTATTAGTTTAACAAAAACATCATCGTTTTAGTTGAAGAAAATGGTTAAAATTTTACAATTGAAGGGATTTGAAATATGTTCCATTGGAATCAAATACTAAAGCTTAACCATTAAGCTATACATGGAATATGTTTTTGAACCAATTATAGACTTGGATAAAATGCACAAAGCCAAAAGACAAGGTAAATCAAAAAAATTGAGACCAATAGCACATAGAATGGTTAGTGGTGTGGGATATAGGAGAGACCTTTATACCCGATCAACAACTAATTTAGATAATTGATATGACAATTTTCAAAAAATTATATGTCACGGTTTATCGGTTATGGCAATGGGTATCTATTATCTAAGATGGATTAAGTCCAAGTGATACATTAGGAAAAGGGAAAAACGTCCATCAATGCAATATTGTCCTCTCCTCACATTAATTAGAGAAGAGGAAATAATTCTGCCTCGTCCTTATCAATATCTCCTGGATCTCGTAGTCTACACAATTATTGCCATCGATTTCATTGATGTAGTATGTTTTAGTCAAGTTGATGTTATGATAATGCTACAACAAAGTACAAGCATACACTATCGTATTTAAGTAATATAGTGGAAGCTACGAAAGCTTCCCATGGAGAGCAAAATAGGTTACAAAAGAGTTGTGTGGCAAGTTTCAAGAAGCATTGGCTGCAAGGTTGAAATAAAATATGAACAACAAATAATCAAATCAGAATGGTGAATGTCAGGTAGTGCTACAACATATAGAAGAACACTAGATCAATGATCAAATAGATACGGATGATATTTGGCAGTTTTTATTATGATCATGCATATAATCTTACATTCATTTACACAAAGATTAATAACATCTAATTAGCATAAATTAACCTTCATTAACTCAAGTAATCAAACAATTAATAATGCATAACATTGGCAGCATACATCTCAATATACTAACTTGTTTTTTTTCACAAATAACAATGATGAACATAAGTTGTTGCAATATGCACAATATCCATTTCAAAATATCATAGATAAAACATACATAAAGATTATATCATTCCTAAAAACATCTAAAGAAGTTTGACAACAAATGACAGAAAAGTAAAAAACATAAATCATAATAAAAAAACATTTAAACAAACACATGGTGTCCATAACCAAATAATATCCAAATCTTACTAGCTAATTCCATATCTCAACGGAGTAACAAAGATATATATGAATTTTTTCAATCATCGCTGCTATACGGCAATACTTCCAACTACTACAACATGTCCTAGCAATAAAATCAAGCAGCCATGGCTGATCAAGCAATAAAATAGGTGGAGAGAATTTTTGGAGATGAAAAAATAGATGTGCAAATGGTGTGAAGGCCTCTCATATTTATAGACTAGATAAATCAACCTCTGCCCAAAGAAAATACTCCATGAATTGGGTGAATTTTAACCAATTTACAGTTGTGTCGTCAGTTATCCCATTCAGAAAAGTCTATTAATCGGTTGTGACTTAGCAATTGATGCCAGCTATACACAGCGGCCATGTTAGCATTTCTTCACATAATTACTTACAACATTGCATAATGCTGCAACATCAGTGTATCAGATTTTAGCAATAAATATCAGATTTAGCCTAAAGTTACTCAACCAACTCTCATGATGCAACATGTATAAAATTATGTACAAAAGATCCTAATATGTTCCTAATAATGCTTAAGTTTAAACTAAAAACCTAGGTAAAAGAACATGTATGATAACTCTTTTAGAGGGTTATCACACCCTCAAACCTAAGTGTCTGTTTGTCCTCAAGCAACAACCTACACGCAATGTAAATATGGCTAAAAGTAATGCCATAGAATAACATCATTAAATCAAATCAGAATTTTACGTTCCTTTTTTAGCCCTTAGAATATTGCTATAGCAACATAGACAATTTCTTATGATCTTAAATTACGGAATGCAATGTTAACTTACTAGAATCAGAATCCAAAGAGTGTAGTAGTGTGCAACCTTGGTGTATCCAATTAATACTTAGCTAAATTAGAAAAAAATTGCCTACTCAATTAATGATTTTCAATGTTGTAGCAATCATCTTAATGCTAATGTTAGAGATTTCAAATTATTCGATTTCCTAAAACTATGTTGGAGCATTCCAACTTATTTCCTTAAATGTTGAAGCCATTACCGACTTTTGTAACTTATTTGATTTTTCTAATCATTTTTTAAGAAAAATTACTACAACATCTAATAAAGATAGGAGATTTAAAGTTAAAAAATTTCTAATGTATTAAAGTATTGAGAACATACAACTATAATGTTTATGGGATTTCTATGGATCCTAACTCTATCAAGACATTAAAGCATTCCCAAGCTCGAAATTTTCATCATAGGGCATCATCAAAATTCCTACTAAAATCTTCATTGATTTTATAATTTTAAACATGTAGCATTACATATGTTGTTCCTAAATGTTATAACATAATGCTAATAAAATGCAAACAACATGCAATACATATACTAACTTAATATCCTAAACAATACAAAATATAAACCTAAGGGATGCATTGTCCTCAATGCATGCAAGCAAAAACATTAAAAAAAAGTAAATCACATGAGATTCTTTGGGCTCTTTCTCGGGCTGATAGTGTTTTGGCGGATTTTCTTGGCTGTCACCTTGGTCTTCATCAAACTCTTGCACTTTTTGGCGGTTGATGTTGACATGGTTGTTAACACAGCAACAGTAAGGACTGGAGTTATAGATTCAACATCATCTTTCTCTTTTGGTGTAGATGTAGGTGATTACACCTGTTGTTCCTCCGGTTGTCCCATTACGTCGCCAACCTTTCCAGAAGTAAGCTCCGCAGGCAACTTAGTTTCAGCTCTTTTTTCTATTTCCTTAACTACATTACTGATAATCCAATCAACATTCAGGTCTTGCTCTTCGTTAGATACATCATCATGAGCAGCTCTATCATTGTTTAAATCCAATAATTGTCAAGCAACTTGTTTCTCTGGGATCTCCTTTGATTCTAAACTTTGCTCCTCTTTATGGTTAATGGTTTGCTCTCATTGACTTTCATTATGTCGATGTTCTTGGATTCGAGAATAATTTCTTCAGTAGAGGCCTCTGAATCAGCCTCCTTGTCCTCGTCAACATTTTATTCATCAGTGTCCACAGCGTCATCCTACTTTGGTTCAACATATTTGGCAGCATCCTCCTCGTCAGTTTTTGTGTTGTCCTCATTAGTCCTTGTAGATTTGTCCTCATCATCCAACATTGTCGGTGGGGTTAATCCTTAAAATATTTGGCAACATCCTCCTAACCAGTCTTTGTGTCATCCTCATTAGTGCTAGTAGAACTATCCTCATAATCCAGCATTATCGGTGGGGTTAATCCTTCAAATATTTGAGTTGGGAAGGTCAAAAACATGACCACCAGCTTCTTTAATTTCTTTTTTTTATCACCTTTTGAAACGTCCTGTCACGTTCTTACGCGTAATCCTAATATTGAACTTGAGCAGAATGCATTTGAGGTTGATTTTACAGTGCATGACTTAGCATTGATAAGATACTTTCTTGGTTTGCTGCAATAGTGGCCAGAGCATTGTGCAAATCTTGTAAGGTAGGGCTGACTTGTGGTGTAGAGGTCTGGTCAGTAGTATTAGCAGCATCCTCTGTTCCTTCATCATACTACTATGGCTCAAACCCATCACGTTGCATCATTCGCTTTATAGAAGCAAGAATAATATCACTTTGGTTTTCTAAAACCAATCAGAGGACAAGGTAGCCACTTGTGCTTTCTTGCACAGTGAAATGATTAAGGACGGGAAAAATAAATAGCCATAAGTCTTTTGTTCACATGCATATAACTCACTAGAGAGAATTTTTATAATCAATGTCTTTAAAAAAGATTGGAGAGCAAAAACAAAATTATATCCTTAGTGATAATAGAAAAAATGCATTGTGGGCATTAATCGAGTTCGAAGAAAAATAAATCATACCCTTGCCTCCAAAGTAACTGTAATACCCCAAAATTTTGATTAGTGGCAAAAATATAAATTTTGAAAGTTTAGTGATTAAAGTATAATTTTTGGAAAAGTTTAGATACCAAAAATTATTCTTTAATAAAAGTTTATTAACATTGATATTTTATTGGGAATTAGAATTTTGATTCGGAATTTGTATTAAAAGCTATAAAGTAGTAAAGTCCGATAAGAATTCAGATAATCAGATTGAAC
The DNA here is from genome assembly GCF_006381635.1 of Hibiscus syriacus. Classification (NCBI taxonomy): domain Eukaryota; kingdom Viridiplantae; phylum Streptophyta; class Magnoliopsida; order Malvales; family Malvaceae; genus Hibiscus; species Hibiscus syriacus. The sequence continues at coordinate 1,475,912 of NW_024062639.1, forward strand.
CAGAATTTCACGAAAATTTGATGGATGATAGAAAAATATTGGAAATATTATTTTCATAATTTAGAATAGTTTAATTTAACTTGGATTGGTGGAACAAAGGTCGATTTTCTATGTTAAATCAAAATTTGAAAATTTAGTGAGTAAATTGCAATTTTTGAAATTTTAAAGGGCAAAGGGGGAAAGTGGAGTTTATTTGTTCATCTTTGACTTTAAATATTAAATTTGAAGATATTTTGATGGCATGATGGAAAATATCAAGTTTCATAAACTTGATTTAAATGAATTTTAAATTCATTCATAATAGGATAAGCCATGTGTATTAAGTGATAAATGATAAAAAAAAATTAAGAAAAACCAGCTCTTCTTCAAGCTTCAACCGTGAACTCCATTGAAGGTAAGGGAAAGATTTTCAATTTGATTTTTAAGCTTATTCGATTAATTTTTGGGTTAGGCTATTAAATAGAGAATTAATTTTCTTGAAATTCTCTATCATTTAGTATAAGCATTTCATGGAAAATTCTTGGATGATGAATTTCATAATTTGGGTGGTTGAAGAACAAGTTGAATTTTGGCGATTTAAAGCTTGATTTTTATGTTATTAGTGTTGTAGATTAATTTCCAAGCATGGGTGATGATTAAAAATATCTATAAAAGTATATATTAAATTCGACCAAGCTAGGGTTTGTGTAGAATTGATTGATTTTGGATTGAATTTGATGTTATGATGATTAAAATAATATTAATTTAATTATAGGAGGTTGAATTCATACTTGAAATTGAATGAAAAGTTTGCCCTAGAGTACTTGATAGATTCAACCATGAGAGAAGAAAAGGGGAAAATATTCAAAAATTTCCTATGGTTTAGAATTAATATTATAATGACTCTACATGCTTTGGAAATTAATTTGGAGCCTCGTGATAGTAAAAGGATTATTTTGCAAGTTTTGGGAATTATGAGACATTGAAGTATAAATGTTTAATTGTGAGTATTCATTTATGGAATTTAATGTTAAATGTTGAATTTGAAGTCAAAATGTTAGTTTGGATCAAATTGCAAGAATTTGGAAAAGTTAGTGGCTAATTCAAATCATGCTAGAAAGTTGGGGATGTAATTGCAAGTTTTCAAATGTTAAATTATTAGATTGAGTGGAGTATTACAATGCTGTAAATTAAAGTTTGGATACTGAATTTGAAGTTAAAAATGATGATTTGGGACTAAATTGCAAATTTGGTTGAGTTTAGTGGTTTATTCGAGAATATTGGAAATTTTGGGAGTTAAATGACAAGTTTGCAACTGTGATTGTATTAGATGGAATATATTATTTTATTGTTAGAAATGTTGGTATTAATCTTGGATTGAATTAAATGGTGAAGGACCATTTTGAATTAATTGGAAAAGGTAGTACGAATTCTAAAAGAATTTATAAATGGTGACTAAATTGTAAATTTTATAAAAATTGAGTAGTTTGGTGATGAATATGAAATTATAAGGGATTGAAGTGTCGTGTTGGAAATGCCGAAGTTGTTGAATAGTGAAGTGAAATTATATCGAATAAGTACAATACTAACATATGCTTTGAATATTTTGTGTTGTGTATATGATTTTATTTAGACTATGATATATATATCGTGAGCAAAGCGAAGGATAAAATATGAGATTAAAAGGTTCTAGTGTAGCAAATAAGGTGAGTGCATTTATTTATTTAATTAGACTGATTAAGGAAGACTTGCGATAAGTCAACCTCGGATGAATTTTTAAAGAAATGTTTGAATCAAATTATGGAATATTTCCATAATGTTTATTGATATGATTTATAAATTATTTTTGGGTATGAATTACCCAATATGTTTCTATATGATATTTTCTGAAAATATATTTGAATAAATTCTCTAAAATGATTGTAGGGCATAAACTGACCAAAGTATTTTATATGATATTTGTATTCTAATTATGGATGATTTAGGGTATGAACTACCCAATGCATGATTTTTTATAAAAGATGTTTAAAAATGTCATTGATTAGAAATTTTGAATTTATAAATGATATAAAGTTATAGAAAATCCCATTATATGTTGTATTGAGAACCATATGTATACTTGTCATGATATAAAGTTGAGTAATTTCAATTCTGATTCTGATATGGTACATTCGTGTACATTATGTATTGCACTGTTGGTGCAAATGATATGATTGCACTTGGAGTGCATATTCTGATTCTGATGATAGCATCGTTGGTTCTTAGTGCGCACATTCTGTCTGAATCACATACCTTGCATTCTCTTTAAATACACATTGGGCTATGAATCTGAAAATGAATTCTAAATCTGAAAAGAAAGAAAGGTGAAAGCACTAGTTATGAGAACTAGAAATATGATAAAAATGCATATTTTATCATTATTATGATATGACATTTGATTGTTATGAATTTTACGAATACTTGAGATATTGTTTTGAGAGGATCTAAAGATGGGGAAGGACATATTAAAGTCGGTTTGTGAATTTCAAAAGTTTTATACAATGAATTATACTCTTTTGATTTATTAAGTTGTTTTTAATATTTTGCCTCACCTTAGTTTGATTGTAATGCCTCACAAAGTTATATTTAGCGTGTGATGAGTTTCATGCATAGGTAAAGAAAGGATAAGAACGTGAAGTGAGGAGCACTGCGAGCATCTCTTCTAGGAAACCATACCGACCTACAGTATTAGTAAGACATCCTTAATATTCATTTGACTTGTTAGTGACATGTATATTATGAATGTTCTGGTTGCTCTGATAAAACTACCTTAATATGGTTAGTAGATATATAAGTAGTAATATAAATGAATAGTAATTTATATTATTATGTTTTAAAAGTTAACCGATTGATTTTTAAATTAGGTGATATTTTGCAGTTTTATATATATTGTGAAATAGCATCGAACTGTCTAATTGATGTCTAAAATTATATTTAAATTGGACGATAAAATATGATTTTATGATTTTATACTATTAAGTAAATTTATTTAATTGATAAATTGATATTTTTAAAAATGAAACAAAATTTTACGAGTTTTAAATATGAATTTTTATAAAAAGTCAGTTTGACATCTTTAACTCTTAATTAGGTATTATACGGATTAAGGGGTTACATTAAGGTCTTATCTTTGAATGGTGTATGCTCCGGTGGAAAACTTAATCCATTAAATGATGGGTAAACACAAATCGATGCTTATTTTCTCCTCATCAGCCGTGAGGTTTTTAACAAACACTATATGTTCACACTCGACCTCCTCAATGCCCAGCAACATGTAAATGCGCTTGGTCCACCAATGAACCATCTTTTCTCAGAAAAAAAACCATGGGTTTTCCTCAACATGGAGGTTGCTATAGAACTCTCACACAAACTGTTGAACAATGTCACCAGGGTGGGAACAAAATGTTTCCTACTTGAGCTATGCGATGGTGTCCATAATATTAGCATATGCATACGGGTCTGCAACCGATGAAAGGTCAAAGCCTTGTTCATAACAAAATTTGCATTTAGAGAACTCTTCCTCGTATCGAAATTTTTGTTCAGTCTCAAAGAACAGCATTAGGCTTGTGCTTGATGCTGCTAATGGCAGTACAGGTGGTGCTCGCGGCAGAGGAGCCATGTCCTACGGGTAGCTTTCACGACATCTTTTCTCTTTAGAGCCATGATCAAAGCTTTTTAAGTGATTATGAAAATGGGAAAATGGAGAATGAGAATGAAAATAAGGCAAAGAAAATAAAACCTTTCAGTATTTGGGAGGGAAATGACTGAAAAGAAGTGAAAGGTAAAGGTAAAAATAAGTTAATATTTTTAGGGTTGCTAGGGGTATTAATGGTGGCGTGTGAAAATAGGGAAAGATAAAAATTTATCTTTTTATTTAAATGGACAATTAGATAGAGATAAGGTGGAGAGATGGATAAATTTAAATGGACAGCGCTGATATGTTTAAATAGACGATTTGTGATGATGGGATAAAAGAAAACATGGGCAATAACTCACTCTTACGTTTAAAATTTTACCACTCCATCTGGCAGTTGCTGCTAGCACTCCGTGTAGCATCAAACGTGCACAACAGTGACAATTGTTGTGCAACACATGTGAAATACAAATCATAAATGGAGCAGCCAATGTTGAAGCATCCTCTAAACAGAAAATATAAAGAAACTAAAATTATAATTTAATCTAACTAATCTAGTGCGAAAGTTGACTTATTGAAAGCTATAAGAAATTAAAAAAAAGGGTCGCTTAGTGTCATTGAAGCGATGTGAGGGGTTTGATGTTGGAAATAATGCTTCAAACGTCCATTATCTTTAAATGTATTTCCATCAACAAGTTCTTTAACAACACATCTCTATGAGGAAAAACTTCCAGCACTTCAAATGGACCAGGCCATCTAGATCGAATATTCCCATAAAATAGCTTTAAATAAGAGTTGAATAATAACACATGTCCACAACATTTTCAAAATATGTTTGTCATGCCATTGCTTGCTTGTATCCTTATAAATTCTAGCACTCGTAAGCATCATTTCAAAGCTCTTCTAATTCATTGAGATCCAACATTCGTTTTTTTTTTCAGCAACATCGAGTTAAAGATAGTCTCTTAAAGCCCACATTGCTTTGTGTTCTAGCTCCACAGGTAAATAACAAGCTTCACCATACACAAGACAATAGGGAGACATGCCCAACGGGGTTTGTAAGTTTTCATATACGCCCATAGTATTTCATCAAGGCGTAGAGACCAATCATTTCTTGAAGGATTTATAACTTTTTCCATAATTTACTTTATCTTATGATTAGAAACCTCAACTTGACCATTTGTTTGAGGATGGTATGTTGTAGAAATACGATGCTTCACTCCATAAAGTTGCAAAGCATTAGCAATTTGTTTACCAACAAATTGAGAACCTTCATCACTAATAAATGATCTTGGTGGTCTAAAGAGAGTGAAAATATTCTTATGGACAAACCTAAAAAAAAAACCTTAGCATCACTTGAAGGTAATGCTAAAACTTCAACCCACTTGGACACATAGCCAACAACAAATAGAATAAAAATATTACCACAAGATAAAGGATAAGTTCTTATGAAATCCAACCCCCAAACATTGAAAAATTCAATTTCTAGTAAATGATGCATAGGCATTTCATTGCGACATGAAATGTTGCCAGTTCTTTGACAACGATCACAATGCTTGATATAATTGTTGGTATCCTTGAATAGCGAAGGCTAATGGTAACCACATTGAAGAATGTTTGTTGTTGTACGCATGATTACAAAATGACCCCATAAGGTGCATCGTGACAATGATCCAAAATGCTTTGTTGCTCATATTCGGGGACGCGCCTTCGTAAAATTTGATTGTTGTATTTCTTGAAGAGGTAAGGCTCTTCTCAATTATATGTTGTAACATCTCGTAAGAAATTTTTTACTTTGACGATTGAGATCAAGTGGAAACAAACCACTTACTAAATTATTAACAAAATCCACATACCAAGGTAAAGCCTTAATGGCAAGTAATTTTTCATCAGGAAAAGCATTAGGAATCACTAATATTGTTCTATCTTTACTACCAGATTCTAAACGGGATAAATGGTCAGTAACTTGGTTTTCGAATCCTTTCTTGTCTCAAACTTCAATTTCAAATTCTTGGAGTAGCAATACCCATTGGATTAATCTTGGTTGATATCATTCTTAGGAAAAAAAAAGCTTCCAAACCGAATGGTCAGTGTACACAATGACCTTGGTTCTAACATGGTAAGATCGAAATTTATCAAAAGCAAACACAACATCAAGCAATTCCTTCTCGGTTGTGTTGTAGTTGAGTTAAGCATCATTTAATGTTCTGCTAGTATAATGTACAACATGGAAAACATTTCCTTTCCTTTTCCCTAGCACTATACAAATAGTGTGGTCATTAGTATCACACATTAGCTTAAATGAGAGATTTCAATCGGGTGACACTACAATAGGAGCATTAACTAGTTTTAGCTTGATCATTTTGAAAGACTACATCACCTCATCATAAAAAATGAATTTACTATTTTGATCCATTAATGAACACAATGGTCTAGCAATTTGAGAAAAATAATTGATGAATATTCGATAGAATCTAGCATGGCCAAGAAAATTCCTTACTGATTTCACATTAGTTGGCGGTGACAACTTCTCAATGATTTCTACTTTATCTTTTTCCACTTCAATACTACGATGAGAAATGCGATGTCCTAGCATTATTCCCCTGATTACCATGAAATGACAATTTTCTCAATTTAAAATCAAATTGGTCTCTTCAAATCATTTTAGCTAGACAACCAAATTGTTGAGGCATTGATCAAAATATTGTCCAAAAATAAAGAAGTCATCTATAAATACTTCCAAGTAATCTTGAATCATATCGGAGAATATTTCTAGCATACATCGATAGTATGTCATTCGAGCATTGCATAAACTGAATAGCATTCATCGAAAAGCAAAAGTACCTATGAACATGTGAAGGTAGCCTTCTCTTGTTCTTCAAAAGCTATAGTTATTTGATTATATCCACTATACCCATCGAGAATACAATAGAAAGTTTTGCCAGCAAACTGATCTAGCATTTGATCAATTAACGATAGCGTGAAGTGATAATTCCTTGTGCCTTTATTTAGCTTCATATAGTCCATACAAATTCTCTATTTGGTAGTAGTGCATGTTGCACTAACTCATTCTTTTCATTGGAGACTACGACCCTTCTTCGGAACAAATTACACAGGGCTTACCTAGTTGCTGTCAGAAATGAGATATATAATCCCAACATCTAACCATTTGATGATTTATTTTTTAATCATTTCCTTCATATCAGATTCAGTCTTCTTTTTATCTTAATATAATTGTTGATGGGGTCTTCTAATAGTATTTTGTGTATACACACGGCTCGATTAATGCCTCTAATATCATCAATGCTCTACACAATTGCTTGTCTATGTTGTTACAAAATAATAATCAACTTATCTTCTTATGATGCTTCGAGCTTTGTTGAAATAATAACATGCAACATCTTATTATTTCCAAGAAAGCATACTTAAGATCCTCGGGCAAAGGTTTCAATTTAAGTATGGGTGGTTATTCAATTGAAGGTTTAGGAGGATGAATAGTTCGGTTGGAAAATTCAAATGATTCAAAGTGTTGCATGTAATTTTCTTCAATTTTGTCATTCTTGGTTAGCTCCTCTATTATTATAGCACCGCTAACAACATTCATATTGTTGTATTCATCTAATTGCTACTACATAAAAACATCAATCACATAAATTGAATAGCATTCAATATTTTCATCAATATATGAAATATTATTCAAAACATTAAACATAATGTGTTCATCATTTAAGCACATAGTAAGTTCTTCTTCTTCAACATCTATTAAAGCTCAGTCGGTGGTAAGGAATAGTCGTCTAAGTATAATTGGGATATCCTCGTCGGCTTCGCAATCCAATTTTGATAAAATCGATGGGAAAAATAAACTTGTCCACTCTAACTAGCATGTTCTCAACAATGCCACTAGGATGTACGGTGGACCGGCCAACAGAAGTCACAGTGGTGATCCTTACTTCTCCACTTCCAAAGTTTCTAAAAATTGACAATGGCATCATATTAATGCTAACACCTAAATCATATTATGTTTTTCCTACAAATTGATTACCAATAATACAATGAATAGTGAAACTCCCTAGATCTTTGAGTTTAGGAGGTAATCGACTTATTGCCAAAGCACTGCATCCTTCAGTGAGTGCGACATTTTCAAATTCGCCAAGCCTTCGCTTTCTTTTTAAAGAACTTCTCACATGAATTTGACGTAGTTCAAATTTTACTTCAATGCTTCAATCAACAGAATATTAATTGTCAATTGCCTAAGAACATCAGTGAATTCTTTGTACTACTGGTCCTCTTTTATCTTCTTAAATCTTTAGGGAAATGGTTGTGGAGGTCTTGGATTTGGCTGCCTCATATTGGAGGAACTACAAGTGGTAGTGTTGTTGGTGTTGCTGTTAGCAATGGCCTAGAATTACTACATTATCCCATCTTCTTTGCTGCAGCATCCACATCTTATGGCTCAAAGTCCATTTCCATTTCTTTGCTTTTGTCTTATTGTTCAAGCCTCTCATAATCTTTCTTTTTAAGCTCAGCGTAGGCTTCCCAATGTGAAGGACACTTCTTGTAGTGACGGCTTTACAATGCTTATTGCAAAGGCTTTAGATTTTTGGTGTCACTAGGTAGTGTCTCTTGCTACCTATTGCTTATTGTGTTCGCCAATTATCCACTTGATTTTTCAATGCCTTCAGCGATGTTGATTAACTTAGGATTGTTACCTCGGTTCTTGACATAAATTCTTTCAACCAAGATTCAAGAGATGTTGAGGATGAGGTTTTGTTTGAATGTAGTCCTGGATAGTTTTAACGTTGTTGTGACATTGCTACTTGTTGTTGTGACTAATACTAGGGCATTCTCTACTGGTGGTTGTAATACTGTTGTGTATTTGATTGAAACAACATATTGGGATTTGAAACATTTTTTATTCTCCAAGATAAATTGGGATGGTTACATAAGTTGGAATTATACGTGTTACCATACGCATAGGCATTGTCATGCCTATTTTAATTTCTCACGTAGTACTTGGGGTTTTGTGGGCATTCCTCATAGTTATGATCATTACCACAATAAACACTTGAAAGAGATGCAGTTTTTACCTCATATATACCCCCAGTTTTTTCAATTTCTTTACCATATCTATCAATGATGTGATTTGTGAAGCCATTGAATTGAAGGCATCACTATCCATTGTTGCAGCATTGCATCTGCCAAATATATTCCTTGTGTTGGGGTATTAATAATCATTATTCGATATTTTTTCTAAAATATCATAAGCCTCATTATAGGTCTTATCCAACAATGCTCCATTAGCAGAAGCATCAATAACCATACGAGTTTGCATATTCAAGCTATTATAAAACATCTTATTTGCGTCCAATGTGGAAATCCATGCATTGGGCATTTACATAATAAGTCCTTGAAAAGTTCCCATGTCTCATATAAATTTGCATCATCCAACTGGTTAAAAGATTAAGTCATTCTTCGGCTTGGCATTCATATTGGGTAGATTAAATCTCAGCAAAAAAATTTTGTGCTAACTCATTCCATAATGCTATAACACTAGGCGGTAGTAAGTTAAGCCATGTTCTAGCTTTTGTCACAGAGCGAGTATAGAAACAATTTCAGTTTCAATGCTTCCTCAGGTACTCCTTATTGTACAAACGAGTTACACACCTTCATGAATGCTTTGAAATGTGATCTAGGATATTCAGTAATTGAACTGCTATATTGCCCCCATTGACTGCAGCATCTGGAACGTCACAGACTTTAGTTCAAAATGGACAACATGAATGGTTGGTCGGACGATGCCATGATTTAAGCCATCCAGTTTTGGTACATCGTGTTCCCTGATCACCAGTTGCGATCAACAATATTATAATATTATAACTGGTTAACTTCATTTCCACCTGACAACTCATTGTCTTCATCGTGTTATAATGGCGAAAAAATATTTTTACCATGTCCAACATTCATGTTTTCTTAATCATGATTCACTTCTCTTCTATGACTATAAAATGTTTGTTCAATTTCAGGATCAAATAGTTCTAATTTGTCGTCATTTTTGTAGTCATACACCAGCAACACTAAGCTAAGAAAGGAAATAGGTACCAACGAATGAAAATAAACAAGTAAATAAATGAAAAGATAACTCTAATACAAAACCATTGCTTCCCGACAATGGCGCCAAAAACTTGATGTTATGATAATGCTACAATAAAGTGCAAGCATACACTATCGTATTCAATTAATAATGTGGAAGCTTTGAAAGCTTCGTACGTTAAACCGCATAGAGCAAAATAGGTTAAAAAAGAGCTGTGTGACAAGTTTGAAGAAGTATTGGTTGCAAGGGTGAAATAAAATATGAACAACAAACAATTAAATCAGAATGGTGAATGTCGGGTAGTGTTACAACATATTGAAGAGATCAAGGATAAAATGGATGCTAATGATATTTGGCAGTTTTCATTATGATCATTCATAGAACCTTATATTCATGCGTTACGAAAAGATTAATAATATCTAATTAGTAGGAATTAACCTTCATTAACTCAAGTAATCAAACAATTAACAATTCATAACATTGGCATTATACATCTCAATATACTAACTTTTTTTTCACAAATAACAATGTTGGACATAAGTTGTTGCAATATCCAAAATATTCATTTCAAAATATCATAGATAGAACATACATAAAGATGGTATCATTCCTAAAAACATCTAAAGAAGTTCGACAACACATGAAATAAAAGTAAAAACATAAATCATAATAAAAAGCATTTAAACAAACACATGATGTCCATAACAAAATAACATCCAAACATTTAAGTAAACATCCAAATCTAACTGGCTACTTCCCTGTCTCAATGAAGTAACGAAGATTGAAATGGAACTTTTCAATCACCACTGCTACATTGTAATGTTGTCAGCTGTTGCAGCACGTCCTAGCAATGAAATCAGGCAGCCATGGTTGATCGGTGATAAAATAGGTAGAGAGAATTTTTAGAGATAAAAAATCAGATGCTCAAGTGGTGTGAAGGCCTCTCATGTTTATAGGCTAAATAAATCGACCACCACCCAATGAAAATATTCCACATTTTAGGTGAATTTCAGCTAATTGACAGTTTCTCTACTAGTTGTCCCATTCCAGAAAATTCTATTAACCTACTGTGACTCAACAGTTGCTTTCAGCTATACACAGGGACCATGTCAACATTTCTTCACAGCATCACCTATAACATAGCATAATACTGCAACATCAGTGTATCAGATTTCAGCAATAAATATCATATTTAGCCCAAAGTTACTTAACCAGCTCTCATGATGCAATATGTATAAAATTATGTACAAAAGATCCTAATATGTTCCTAATAATGTTTAAGTTCAAACTAAAACTAGGTAAAAAGAACATATATGATAACTCTTTTAGAGGGTTATCACAAATCGAGTCCTATTCAAAATTTTATACTCCAATACTATCAGACATGACGGATGCTACATATGCGTCAATATTAACTAAAACTACTCTTCTATCTTTAAATATCAATTAACAACCTCATATTTATTGATGACATTCCTCAAAGTTTTGTTGATTCCATTTAGTGGTGAGATTATTGATAGGATATCTCATGTAATTATTATTCTTCACATTTATCACTCATCAATGCATGACTAAGGCGCATCAATAAACCAATATACCACATTAGTACACGGTGATGATGGATAAATTACTAGTGATGATTATAATGATGATCATGTTGAAATTGTCTAATATGAAGAAATTCGATGTATAATCTATGATGATCACACTGTAGAACTAATTGACATAGATCAATTCGTCATCCGTGAGTGGAATGATTAATATTTTCTCTTTCATTATAAATATCGAACTCAACAATTCTAATGTGAAAAAATTATATTTTTATCTTTTATAATATAATCAAGTATTTATCAAACAGAAGTGTATATACTTACGAAAACAAATTAATTTAATATCAATTATTTTATAATGAATTATTTAAAAAATAATATTCTTGTACACCTTGCCACGTAGGATAAAGATTGACCAGCTGAAAACATTTTTATCTTACAGGATAAAAATAATATTATTTCTAGATCTGATATTATTTGGGAGTTTTTACCCAAAAATACCCAAATTATATAATATTACCTATCAGGCACCATTTCTCCAAATATTATCGATCTAGTACCCTTTCTGACAGAGTGATAATAAGACGTGTGGCAGGGACGGCGCCTTGCAAATGTGGAGGGAATGCGCGTTACAAGAACCATGCCTTTCATGGATTTTATCCGAGGTGGCGCCATGATGGGAAGGCATGTCCCCAGGGATGCACCTTCGCGGGGAATTCTGACAACTGTATGAAGGCACGTTACAGGAATTGTGCCTTCCACATTAATACCACCTACCATCTTTTAATATCGGCCAACCACCTATCCCTCTCCCCTTATAAATACCCCCTCATACAACACCCAAACCATACTAAAAATATTCTATTCCTTTCTTCTATCAAGCTTTAAGTAGGTTTTGTTATAGTTTTAGAAGAATTTTTTTATTATATTATAATCATTTAATAGTTTATTATTTTATTATATTTTATTTATTAATTTTTTATTACTTTTTGCAATTATAAAATGGAAAGCGAGTTGTTGTGTTTAGATGAGAATCATATCGTAAGTCATTTTGTTGATATAGTAACAAGTTTAAATTGTGTTATTTTAATTATTGTGAATGTTTTATTTATTTAATTTTTTAGTATTAGTTTATATTTTAATTTGTATACTATTTATTTAATTAGGGGAATGACCGTATATTAGATTCATTTATTCGTAACGCTATGTTAGAGATATCACATCATGTCTGGATTTATTTAGTCGAGGCTAGATTTGGTTACATAGCGAAATATGAATGGCACTGTAAACTTAAACCCGACCTTATTTCTGCACTAATTGAGAGTGGAGACCAGAGACAGACACATTCCATCTTCTGTGTGGGTAGTGTACTATTACGTTGGAGGATGTTTTCATATAGTTGGGGCTTTCGATAGCTGAGGACGTTATTTTTGGTGTGGCGGATAGTGATTGGCATTCCTTATGCCATGAGTATCTTAGAGGTGTCCCGATTAATTCCAACAGTGGTCGAATACTGTTATCATGGTTGAAAATAGATTTTCAACATTTGAGTGAAGACTGATATGAGGAACAAGCTAAAATATTTGCTCGGCTTGCGTATTTGCCCGATAAATCTCGCAACCAAGTTCATTGTATGTGGTTGAGTCACCTCGAAGATTTTCACGTTACCAGCGCACTCAATTGGGGCTCTGCAATTTTGGCATTTCTGTATAGAGAAATATGTTGGGCAACTGATTATCGAAAAAAATACTATCGATAGATGTCTCCTTCTTCTCCAATCAAGGGTGTGGTATTGCATACCCTTTTTATGTTTGGTCGTGAATAACCCGATAGTCTTCTCGTTATTGTTGAGGTAATTTCAATACTGAGGCTCGTATATAAATAATTTTTTGAGTATATAATGAAATATTTTTTACATTGAATAGGTGATCATGTACAAGGAAAAATCATCGTGATATATCATACGAATTGGAAGAAATTCGACTACTCATTGATCAAAAGGCTGGTACAGAAGTATGTATTTAAATTTTATTATTTATCTTTAATTATCGTTATATAATTAGAATATTATTTTGATAATAATTATATATATATATTAGTTTTAATGGGCTCCTTATTCTACTAAAGAAATGAGGCTTTGCATCCCACCTCACTTTATTGGCTTAGTAAATGTATGAATGGCGGTGGTTCCTCTAATATGTTATGCTATTGTCAAGTGGTATCCTATAGATCGCGTGTTCTGTTAATTTGGTTTCATATAATATATTCCTAAAACACCTAGGAATCTCGACAAAATGCATAATGTCGATAGAAGGGGCAAAAAGGATGTCAACTGATTAATGAAGCACAACGAGTGGATAATGATCTGGGAGGATTGACGTGGATGCATTCCCCCAGGGAGCCGATTTATGTGATCATTATTCGTTTGTGGATGACTATTATCAGTGTTTCAACACGAACGGGAAGCCATTCTTAATTTTTGAAGAAACAAGAGGGAGGAGCATTCATTGATATCGAGAAAATCGTCCACCGTCACAACATCATCGTCCCTTAATTTATGGATGGAAAACTTACACTTTCGGCTTGTCCTCAGCTGAAGGAATGGAACCATCACAACAGCCACCATCTACACTAGTTTACATTCCCAACCCGCCACTATACATGGGTACATTGTCGGTTTAGATAGAACCACAACCATTTCAGATAACACCACATCCATTTCAGTTGTCACCGCAGCTGGTTCAGATGCCACCGCAGCTGGTTTAGAATATGTATCTTCACATTCAACAAAGGCGAAAGCAATTAGAAGAATTTTGCGATTATCATCTTAGACAACTGCCAATAGTAAAACTTGCTTTATTTTCCATATAAGAATGTCTCATGAATTTGGACCACAGGCTTGTAGTATTTCACAGTATTAATGCACTATGGGTAAGTATAAAAAAGTTGGTAGAATTGGCATCGATCTCAAAGAACTCTATCATTGTGGTATGCATGGCAAGTTTCAAAGTCGACTATTGTCCCAGGATTCAATATGCGCACTACATTAAACCAACTTGGTAGTTCGTTGTAAGATGAATCCCACTCACTGTGAAATTGTTTAATGGCATTCTACTTTGCCTTCCATGATTTCCTGTAGGAGATGGTGTACCCATATTGAGATTGTATAGCTAAAATCAACACTACAATAGCTATCTGGGAACATGCTTTGACCATGGGCATAATGGCTTGGCAGATAATATCGGAGTCCAAGTTGGGATGGTCCTGGTTAATCTCTTTAGCACAACATGTATGAGACCATTGTATATTTTTAGTTCCCATATGTTGTTCTTCCTCTTCCTTTTCGATACGCGAACCATCCGGTTGCATTTGTTATCACGTTGGACACAATAACATACATATTTTTCAGTGGTGGATCAGTCGACTCTAGAGTAAATAAAATTATGAATGTTGTAATTCTTAATTGCAATCATCGCTTCTTCTTTTGATGAAAACTCTATTCTGATATATAATTCGCCATCATTTATTGATGAGTTAAATATATAGTCACCAACATTAGGCATATCCTCAAATTATGGCCTGTACATTGCATCATAGTCAATTTCATACATGTATGTTGGAGGTTAGGTGTGTATCGTATTTGTGGGAACTTTATTTGCATCATCGTCATCAGAGTCCATATTGAATTAGATTTATTCGGTCTTAACGACTAGTCCAGTCTCAACACCATTCGTACCTGGCTCACGAAGAGGTTCTTCTGGTGTAGATAAGGGTTCCTTTGTGATGCCGGTATTTAGGTCGAACAAGTTGGTAGTTGATTATTTCCTTTTGAACTTGAAAGTATCGTGTCATACGGGTTTTGAACTAAGTACTGTGTCGTAGACATCTCCACATTAAGGTCGAAGAAGCTCGTAGTTGAATGTCTTTCCTTGGAACTTGAAGGCATAGTGTCAAATAAGTATTGAATAGATTTTTGTGTCGAGGGAATCTCCATATTCAGGTCAAAAAAATTAGCATATGAATGTATTCACCTTGAACTGGAAGCGATGTTGCCATACGGATTGTTCGTGGAGCCACCTCGATAGAGATCGTAACAAGCTTCTTACGAATGTCTCCCCATCGAACTTGATAGAATGGTACCAAGATGCGGATTTACCATTAACTAGGTAAAATCACAACACATTACTTGAGTTAGGCTGTCAACTTGATCAGCTTGTTGAGTCATCCCATAGTGAGAGCATAATGACATACCACGAATCGCTTACACTTCAACAAATGTGGCATACATTTTTGTAACACCGTTTGAATTTTGATTTTGAGCATCAACCATCATAGCAACATCGTCATCGTTGGAGAGTACAAACAATGTATAAGTTAACAGAAATAGTGCAGTCAGAAATCTGTACTGAAGTGAGAACAGTCTTCTAGTACTCCCAACATGAACCTTCATTGAAATTTTAGTGATCAACTCCTCAAGAATGATGTTTCTCTTTAAGGATAAGGTGATATAATGATTTGATATGAAGGCAATGTCAGTTTCATCTTCCCAAACTTCTCTATCGTAGTAAACAATAGTTGAAATACGCCTCATTTTGAGAGTTTGTGATTGAGAGTTTGAGAGTTTCAAAGATTGAGAGTTTCAAAGATTAAGAGTTAGACGGTTTGAGAAGTTTGAGAGATGTAGTAGATGAAATTTTTAGTGTTGAGTCTTATTTATGCAAAAAACAAATAAATGTTTCTAATATACGATCATTCCCATAATTAAATAAATAGTATACGAATTAAAAATAAATTAATACTAAAAAATAAAAAAATATTCATAATAATTTAAATAACACAATTTAATATTATTATTGTATCGACAAAATGTCTCGAGCTATGATCCTCGTCCAATCGTAACATCCCATATTCCATTTTACAGCCACAAAAAGTAATAAAAAATAATTAGTACAATCAAATTTGGTAAAATAATTAAATATTAAATAAATATAATATAATAAAAATATTTTACCTTCTAAAAACTATAACAAAATCTATTTAGCTTTGTAGAAGAAATTAATAGAATGAATAATGTGAAAGTAATTTTGGTGTGGTTTGATAGTTGAATTCGGGGGTATTTATAGGGGATGGGAATGGGTGATTGGCCGGATCTTCGGGTAATAATTGAAGGGGGGTAATGGAAGGCGCGTCCCCCGCACCGCGCCTTCCATGTGTTAGAATTTCCCACGAATACGCATCCCCGGGAACGCGCCTTCCCACCGTGGCGCCAGCTCAAACAAAACCCATCGAAAGTGCAGCCCTTGCAACGCGTCTTATTAGAAAGGGTACTAGATCGGTAAAATTTAGGGAATTGATGCGTGACAGATAATATTTTATTATTAATGCAATTTTTCGGTAAAAACTCGTATATTTGCATGCTATTCTCATAGTAATATTTGAAATGAATATTATTCTTATAAATTAACTAATAATTTACTTTGGGCAAATCTTTTATGGATCAAACATAAACATTCCGAAAGCTATTGGTGATTGCTTTTTCATTGTCTGTGCTTTCCTAAACCTTGAAAGTTGGGAATGGTTGGGATCTAACCCAGCATTAAACTATTTGACAATGATTATTTAATAAGGAACAAAAACAAAAGCAGCCCCATAATTAATTACTATAATTAACGAAGCTTAATGATGGATTAAGGGACAGCAAAAGTTAATGTAGATAGATATTAGATAGCCGCGTCGATGCGGACGTGTATGTGACTATTTGTTGTTATTAGGTGAAAGAGGGGCCACCGGAAACTTTTTCTACAAATGTAGCGCCGTATGCGCCACGGAAATGTCCCACTCCATCTTTTTATGGATAAACTATAAGTTTAATATCTTAACTATTACTTTTTTCCATTTTGATGATATAGTTAATTTTTTTTAAAATTATATCTAAAGTTTAATTTTTAATTTCATTTTAATCATTTATTGTTAAAAAAATTAATAAAAATATTAACTTATAATTATAAAATAATGTTGTGTTATTTTTTAAAATAAAAATATTATGTCAATAGTTTAATTAAATTTTTAACGGTATACAATCAAAATGTAATATTAGATACATTCATTCGGGACGGAACCATCCATCTGTTTTCTACCTGTAGTTGCAAGTTGACCTTTACTAAAATATCCTCAGCTCCACATTTTTGACCCGTTCAAACCTCTCTATTCAAATCACGCTTATGTAACTCGTGACGATTCAACTGTGATATCATGACGTACCATTTTAACAAATTGTCTTTATAAAAGAGGAAAAATGAATCACTGGCATGTGATACAAGAAAAAGGAAATTGTCATGTTCATGTCCACCCCAAGGCAGTGTGGCCTCAAAACAGTCAAAAAATAGTATGCTTTTACACCATCCTAAATCAAAGTGGAATATACAAGAAACAAACAGAATGTAATTAATTAAATGAACCTGAGCTTCTTATTCATATACTTTTTTGGAGTAATTTCAGTATAGCAATGACTCGATGAACGCTTCATCTTTCGGTTCTTTCTTGGTTCTGGAGAACATATTGTTTACGTCATGTTGTTGATTCATCAGAGACCCTCCTGAGTTTCCAAATCCCGAGAATCCGAAGTTTCCGGCACCCTGCAACATCTCCAGCGTGAAGGGTGATTCGCCTTCCGATGTCCTCAAACCACGAAGAGGGTTGTTGCTCATCGGGTTGTTAACAGGTGATGGCCTTATTGCCAGTGCCCCGTTGGTGGTGTCGGGTAAAGATCTATTGACCGAATGGTTGCCGCTGCCGCGAGCTGGCGGGACATCGTGGTTGTGCTTTCCTTCATAGGTTGTGATCACTGCCCTAAGATCATGCGAGGCTCTCTCCACGTGCTTTCTCACCGGACATCCTGGATGTGTGCACTTGTAGTAGCTCCTGTATGTATCGCCGGTCAAAATTTGGAGCACCAAAACCACTAAAAGAAACATAGGACTTTAAAGCATATTCCCCATTGAAGACACTTTAAAGTTGCACCTTATCTACTTGAAACAATCTCTAACCTTTCCGAAAGACAGAACTCAATTTTTAAGGAATGAAGACACTAGGACATCATTATCAAAAAAGAAAGAAAACATTAGGACATCCTGCCACTTAAATGAAGCAGAAATTTACCTTGGATTTGGGTTTCCCTTGACCACTTTTTGCCCATATTTTCTCCATCTATATCCATCGTCCAAAATATCAATGTCACTGGTTGTTTGAACTACAACTCTTGGTTCCCTCACAGTTCTACTCCCAGGAGCTGAAATTCCTTCGTTTTCACCTTCACTCCTCCTGAAACAAGTATTATCAATGTTAGTTCAGCACAATAGCAAGCAGGAAGAAAAGAATTTACAAGATGAAACAGACATACCATCTTTTAGCCTCAGGCTCGTCTTCATCGAATTCGTCTCCTCCAGATTTAGTCTTCTGAGAACCCTCAAAATCATCATCACCAACTGATATAGAAGAATTCTCAGGTGTTGCAACGGAATCCATGTGTCCACTGCCATAAGTTATAAGTGAATGCTCCTGAATCTCGGAGCTAGCAGCACTCGAGGTCTGGATAGCAATGGAAGACGAAGAAGCCGACGATCGCCTCGTTGACTGAGGCTTAGGATGGTTATGGCTACCCTTGTAAACTATCTCGGTTATCTGCCCGTCTAAGGAACGCTCAACTTTCTTCTTTGTCGGGCAATTGGGGTACGAGCACTTGTAGTAACTCCTTGGATTCTCGCTTCCTTTCACTTGCTTTTGTCCATATTTCCTCCAGTTGTATCCATCGTCGGATTTCCTGTTCCCTCTAATTGACTGAGATTGCTGCTGCTGGTAATTTCCGTAATCCGATTGGAAGCTTTGGGATTGGGAGTTACTTTGAATGTTGGCTATCTCAGGGGAGAAACTCTGCATCTGATTGTACTCGGATTTAACCATGTTCTTCCCCGAGGAAAAATCGTTTTCCTTGGCGGATTCTTTCAAACTCCATGCTTGCTGTTGTGCCTGAATCAATAAATTCAATGAAAAATGTTCTTTCTTAGAAAGAAAAAAAAAGATGAAGGGACTTGAATTGCTTTAAAGAAGGATTTACATACAGTTTGAATCGCGTTGGTTGACGATTGAAACACGGTTGAAGAACCGGCGGCTGCTCTTGCCTGAGTTTGGAAAGAGAAATCGTAGCTATTATAGTCTTCTCGTTTGAAGTTCTGCTGGTTATTTCCAGAACTTGATTTCCAGTTGAAGAAAGCTTGAGGTGGAAATGTTCCGGTGGTAGGAGACGGCAGAATCTGTACGTAAAACAAAAATATAAGAATCACCCATCAATCGAAACAGGTTTATAAATCCAATCAGACAATACAACAAAGGAAAGCTTTAATCAAAAACAAAAAACCAAAAAAAAAAATCATTTCTGATGCGAATATTCTTACGTTAGAAGCGCTCAACAAAACAGGAGAGTCCAAGAGCTCGGCGGGGCTGAGTCCGGGGGGTATAGCAAAGTAAGAAGAAGGAGACACCTGAGGGGGAGATAGGCAGTGAAGGAGGAGGAAGAGACTTAAACTTGGGGACACCGGAGCCGGTTCTCTCAGCAATCCGATCGGACAAGGACAACCCGCCTCCACGCTTGGGGTCGTTGGAAGAAGGATTATCGTCGGCTCCGCCGCCGGAAGCGAGGAGATCAGAGAAAGAGGTGGTCATGAAGGGGTGAGCGGAGAAACTGAAGGCGTTGGTATTGGCAGAGGAGTCAAGGCTGGTGTAAGAAGACGCCATAAACAGAGAGAAAAAGAGAGGCAGATACGCGAAGAGTGATATATGGCGGAGGAGAAGAAGAGAAGATGGTCACGACTCGCAAAGGCTCCTCTTTTCTTTTCTTTTCTTTTTCCTTTTTTTGTCTTAAGGGGGGTTTCTGGGAAGTTTAAAGGCAAGCTTGAACGTTGAAAAGAGAGTAGGATTCGCCTTTGGAGGCCGTTTTGGTCAAAGCTCGTGGGGATGGCGGCTCACTGTTCACAGTTTAATGTCATCCAACTTTCATTAGTGCTAAGCTCTTTGTTTCTAAACTACTAGTTATTAGAGGTGTAAACGAGCCGAATCTCGAGTATTGTTGAGTTTGATTTAACTCGAAAATTTTGAAATGGAATTCGTCTCGACTCGAAAAATTTGAAATGAAGCTCGTCTCGACTCGAAAACTCGCGAACTTAAAATTTTCAAGCTCGACTCGAACTCGAAATCCTAAACTGAAGCTCGTGTAGTTCGAAAATGCTCGAAATGAAAAAATTTCTTAAACTTAACTCGATTGAAGGCTCAAACTTGAACATGAACCTTAAATACATGAAATCTTACTATATTTTTTAAAAAAACAATACATAAATATTAATATTATTAATAATTTATTTTAAAAAATAAAATCTTAATATATTATATTTTCGAGTTGCTCACGAGCTTTTCGAGTCTAATATCGAGTTGCTCGATTCGGCTCGTTAAGAACTTAAGTCGAGCTCGAGTCGAGTTCATTCGATCCGAGTATTTATCGAGCCTTAATCAAATCGATCTCGAGTAACTCGTAATCTATCTCGTCTCATTTACAGCCCAACTAGTTACCATCAAGCTTATTATCGTAATCTAAATCCCTTCATAACTTCATTTCAAGACAAAAACACCAAGCATCACACACTATTAGATCTTTTATTGGTACAGTTATAACTATAAATTTGGCCATTATTTATTTTTCAGTTAAATTGTTTCATATTAAAGGTACTTACAAAAATATTAATTCTTAACGACATTTATATAATAATTTATATCATAATTGATATATATTTTACGTTAATATGATATTGTTTATTTTACATGTTAATTAAATAAATAATTTAAAAACATATAAAATTTAATGTAAAATTCACATAGACTATTATATAAAATTATTGAGGTGGAATTAGTGAAATATTGTTAGTGGGCTGATTATTTAGCCCAATAAGTTAATTCTATTTTTATTTTGGGATCTACAGCAAAAGTTACAGTGTAGCTGAAACTCATCACGTCAAAGTGACGAGTTCCGTGAAATATAATTTTTTAATGGGCCGTGGGAAGTGGGTCCCTGGGGTCGAATATATTAAATATATTTTCAGGGACTAAAAAATAATATTTTTAAAATTTTAAAAACCATCGTAAAAAATATTATTTTAATAGAACGGGTCAAAAATTTGAAGTTTTTGACCGTTGGGTTGATCGTTGGCGAACGGAATTTTTTTTAAATTTAATGGAACTCGTCACGTCGGTGTGACGATTTCTAACAGCTATTTTCAATTTGGAAAAACTAGTCGTTTATAGCCTTGAATAGAGTAGTATAAATAGAAGTTTGGGTTGGATTGATTTTTTACTTGAAATCAAATATTTTATTGAGAGTAAAAACTTTTTTGTTGAAGATTTTGTGTTGGAATTGCCTCAAGAGAAGAAATACTACGTCTGAATGATGTTCGTATTTCGTCAACTGAGTTGAATACGGTAAATTTAATTTGTTTTATTTTTTTTTACTTTTGAAAAAATTAGTATTAATAATAATTATTTATATAATTTTATTAATTAATTAATTTTCAAATTGTAGCAAGAAGAACGAGGCATTCGTCATCGAGGAATGACAAGAGCCACATCAGCGGATTGTGATATATCTTTAACAATTCGGATTATATCCAGCGACGTTTATTCGTGATTTTAAGGTGATGTCGGCACTGATATCGGTGTTGATTGAGCGTTGGAGGCCCGAAATGCATACGATTCATTTTTCTTCAGGTGACGTTATGATAACATTGGAAGAGCGTATCAATTTGGCGTTCCGATTAATGGTATTCCATTGGTGCTTTGCAATAATTTTAAAATAATTTCAGGGTCGAATATATTAAATATATTTTCAGGATTGTATCAATTTGGCGTTCAGATTGTGATATAATTTTAAAATTTCTTCTGGTCGAATATATTAAATATATTTTCAGGGACTAAAAAATAATATTTTTGAAATTTTAAAAACCATCGTAAAAAATATTATTTTAATAGAACGAGTCAAAAATTTGAAGTTTTTGACCGTTGGGTTGATCGTTGGTGAACGGACAATTTTTTTAAATTCAATGGAACTAGTCACGTCGGTGTGACGAATTCTAACATCTATTTTCAATTTGAAAAAAACTAGTAGTTTATAGTCTTGAATAGAGTAGTATAAATAGAAGTTTGGGTTAGATTGATTTTTTACTTGAAATCAAATATTTTATTGAGAGTAAAAACTTTTTTGTTGAAGATTTTGTGTTGGAATTGCCTCAAGAGAAGAAATATTACGTCTTAATGATGTTTGTATTTCGTCAACTGAGTTGACTACGGTAAATTTAATTTGTTTTATTTTATTTTACTTTTGAAAAAAATTAGTATTAATAATAATTATTTATATAATTTTATTAATTAATTAATTTTCAAATTGTAGCAAGAAGAACGAGGCATTCTTCATCGAGGAATGACAAGAGCCACATCAGCGGATTGTGATATATCTTCAACAATTCGAATTATATCCAACGACGTTTCTTCGTGATTTTAAGGTGATGTCGGCACTGATATCGGTGTTGATTGAGCGTTGGAGGCCCGAAATGCATACGATTCATTTTTCTTCTAGTGACGTGATGATAACATTGGAAGATGTCAAGTATCAATTTGGTGTTCCGATTAATGGTATGCCATTGGTGCTTCGCAACAATTATGTGCGATATGCATTATTTATAATTTATTGGGAAATGAGGCTTCAGCCGATGTCATTGATGGGATGCAGATACAGATGATGTGGTTGGAAAGAGAATTTAGAGTAGATGGACAATCAACTAAGCAAGAGGTGAAATATGCAGCCCAAGCATATCTTATGACGTTGATTGGAGGGATCTTGCTACCAGATAAATCGAGCAATTTGGTGCACACCCAATATCTTCAGGTATTGGAGGATTTCCTTGTTTGTCGCCAATACATTTGGGGTTTTGCAATTTTGGACTTTTTGTATCGTGAACTTTGCAAGGCGACCATAGTGGTTAGAGGAAAAAAAGCGGATGTAGCGGGTTGTTTAGTTTTGCTCCAATCATGGGCATGGTATCATCTCCCATTTTTTTACGCCTATTACATCTGCTCCTATAGAGTTTCCTCTCGTCACAAGGTAAATTCATATATTTAAAGTTTAATTAAATATTTTTGAAAATGACAATAAATAATGTAGTTGTTAATTTTTTGTTTAGATGGTGGCACCGAATAACCGATACAAAGTTATCGAGTGCAACCAAAGTATATATCCGGATGAGGATCGATATCACGGTAGATATGAGGTAAATATTAATAATTTTTGCATTAACATTGAAATTTGTAATATTAATTCTTTAATTATACTAACATAATATTTTTGACAGTTTAATTGGTTATCGTATTGTGCGTCATAGATCCAACGGTGTCTACCTCCATTTTTCTTTAAAGGAGCGGAGACATGGTGTGCCGTTAACACCATTGATCCATTTTGCAATTGTTGAGATCCATGCCACCAATAGAGTTTTGCGACAATTTGGGTTTCACCAACCGATGGAAATTTCCATATATAACATGGATGATTTCCATAAAATAGATGTGTGTGGGAAGCATATGGAAGATTGGTTGAGGAAGCATGTTATATTCATACAACAATTACATGAGATGCATTTACATTTGCCTAATTGTTCCGAGGTTCAACCCGAAGATTTTGATTTTACAGTTTCTCCCTACCTCCAAAATTATGAAGCTAATGGGAATTCATAATTGACAACGCCGGAGGATCAGTTCGAATGGGAGGAAATGAAGGAAAAATATGCAAAAAAATCATTATCTTCATCAACATCTTCATCTTATGCTTATGCAAATTATTATCCATCTCAAGAAAGTTATGGTGGATATGCTCCATATCAAGCATTGATGGAGTGTCAAGCGGTGTGGGTAATAAGTTCCAGGGATCAAGTGCCACATTCATAAAACTTTTCGATAGAAGAAACGGGAGTAAGTGGTCATGGGATGATCATCTTCAATACGGTCAATCTCGTGACAATTTCGGTGTGCAATTTGAGTCGATGACGTCAATGATAGAATCAAATACATTGAATACTCCATCGTTTTCACCCGAAGGTGGAAATCAAAGTGGTGCAGTAATGAATAGTACACCAGAACTGCAAGAAGACGAAAATGACGAAGGTGGACAACCACGACAAAATTGACGAGCACCACATCATTACTATTATCCATTCCTCGACATCAGCAAGAATTGCGCAAATATAAGTAATATATTTGTTTATTTAAGTAATATTTTTGTAATCGACATTTAATTGTATAAAAAATTTATATCAATAATATATGTGTTCACCCTTAAAATGGTTATAAAATTTGTCATTAATTAACTTTTAATTAAAATAACTTTGAAAAATGTCTAAACAAATATGTAAATAAATATGAAAAATCTATATCATTTTAAAACTAAAGTTAACAAATATTAATTTTTTTATTTTGGTAGAATAGTGTAGATTATGTTACTTTAAATTTTTTAAATTTATCTGAGTTGATGTGAAATGTCAATGCAAAGCAAAGGACGTAAATAGTGTAGATTCTTTCAGTTGATGTAAATATCAATGAAAAGCAAAGGACATCAATAGTGTAGATTCTCTGACTGTCTAAAATTTTTAAGTTTATCTGAGTTGATGTGAAATGTCAATGAAAAAAAAGACGTGAATAATGTAGATTCTTTACAAGGCATGAATTTAAAATAGTGTATATCATCTTCAATCTTTTACACTACACACTTTTTTCATGTCTTACACAAAACACTCTTTCATCTAACGAAATACATTTCAAAAAATGCATAACAAATTTTTCATAGTTGTCCATTACAATGGCGAAATTCTACAAACTGATGTTGGTCTTGTGTTTAAGTCACACATGCCCATCAATATGATGTTCCCTGTAGATGTATCTTATTGCCAAATGAAGCAAAAAATTGAGAGAAAACTTGGAGCTTTTATTTCATGTTTATGTTATCGGCACCTGATCTCCTCAAATCCAATCACATATGGATCAGTCCAGCTTGATGATGATGACGATGTCATTGTTATGGTTGGACTTCATCAATCATCAAATAATAATATGGTCGAGATTTACACTGAAACCATACTTGAAACTGATATTCCGACCTCATCAGTACCAGCACCACAAACAGAAGAAGCAAGACCTTCTGAACCACACACAAGTAATGCTGACGATAACCTTGTTAGACTGTTTGGTGAAAGCCTTGTTGAATTTAGCGAGGATGATGAAGATATTGTTCCATTACTGGAATATGAAGACAACCATTAGTTGATGATTCTTATGTTTTTGTGGCTGCTTCACAGGGATAAGGTTTGGATATTGAGCTTGATGTATATGAGGCAGCTCTTTCACGATGTCAATGATTGCATAATGCTCCAAATGTTTGGGCACAAACACACCCTCAACCTGAAATGCCTCACCATGATTTGCCTCAGTATCATCATCCAGTTGCAATGCATGACATTAACTATGATGCTATGCGAAATCCTGAAATCTATGATATGCTAGAGTTATGTGTTGCCCACTGGGTTCTTCAGACGAACGCTCATCTGAGCTGGCGATTGGGTCTTAGTTTGAAACAAAAAAGAGGCACAACTAGCAATTAAGGAGTACTACATCAAAACTCATCTTCAATTCTATGTCGCAAAGTCTGATTAAAAGACCTATTTTATAGGGTGTATACACCATTGATGTTGGTTGTAACTGGAAGATATGAGTATTATACCTACAACGAAAGATGTTGTGGGAAGTCAAAAAGTTCAATGCACAACACATATGTGCAATGACCTCCTTGACACATAACCACAAACATTTAGATTCGGATGTAATACGCTCGTATGTCAAGCAGTTGGTGGAAAAAATCCAAGAGTATATGTTTCTGTGTTAGTGGCATCCATTCAGAATACATTTGGTTATATTCCGACTTATTACAAGGCATGGATGGCAAAACATAAAACAATGACCTTGTTGTATGGTGATTAAGATCAGTCATATAATGAGCCACCACGTCTGCTGCAAGTAATGAAATTTTTCATCCCTAAAACCATTATTGCATACTATACTCTTCCTGTAGTCACGCTTCAAGGAGACGTTATCCCCGGAAAAAGAATTTTTGGTGGCTTGTTCTTGGCGTTTAAGTTAGCTATACAAATGTTTCAATTTCCCAAACAAATGATACAAGTCAATGGGACTTTTTGTATGGACTATACAGACACGTCTTGATGATAGTCGTTGCACAAAATGGAGACAAAAATATTTTCCCTATTGCCTTCGCCATTGTTAAAAATGAATCAGAGGAAACTTGGAATTTCTTTATCTCCAACTTGCGTTCCCATGTTGTCACTTAATATTGGGTTTGCATGATCTCATATCGTTCTCCTAGGTTGTTAAGCACAATTTCTAGACCCGAAAGTAGTTGGACACCTCCCCACGCATATCCTACATATTGTATACGTCATATTGCGTCTAATGCTATGAAGAGGTTTAAGTAGAAAAAGATCAAAAAAGAGATTATCAACATGGGTAACTATTATGTCATTTCTCATTAATTATTTCTGCTTCATTTATGTTATTTTTTATTTTTCAATAACATTTAATTTACTGTTTTTTAGGGTATGCTTACTCCAACCAATCTTCTGTGGACGACTAGAAAATTTGAGAAGATATGGAGATGATGTGTATAAATTCGTCGGTGAAATCCCTAGTTAGAGATGGTCACAAGTATATGATAATGAGGTCGATGTTATGGACATATGACTACTAACCTTGTCGAATGTATCATCTCAATGCTGAAAGGGACTAGACATCTCCTGATAGCAAATATTATTAGGAGACTTACTTTAGGTTGTGCAAAGTATGGGCATACAAAAGTGCACAAATTGATGTCATGATTAGCGATGGGAGAAATTAAGCTCCATATTTAAAAACGCAATGCAA
The DNA here is from genome assembly GCF_006381635.1 of Hibiscus syriacus. Taxonomy (NCBI): domain Eukaryota; kingdom Viridiplantae; phylum Streptophyta; class Magnoliopsida; order Malvales; family Malvaceae; genus Hibiscus; species Hibiscus syriacus. The sequence goes on from NW_024062639.1 coordinate 1,503,273, forward strand.
AAGAATCAAACACATGCGACATCAATGTTTGTCCATAATTTTTCCAGACTTGATTCCAATTTCATTATCTAAGCACTAGTTCAACCACGTGAAGGAGGTAATTCTATAACATACACTGGTAATCTGAATAGAAAATACTGTGATTGTGGTCGATTTCAAGCTTTTAGATTCCCATGCGCTCACGATGTTGTTGTATGTATGCACATTAATGTTCACCCATACTTGTATGCTGATGACTATTATAGCTTGTACACTATGCATAACATTTACAGTTGTGACTTTAAATACCTCCCAAATGAAGCATATTGGCCTAAATCAACAGTTTCTGAAGAATGGTTGCCAAATCCTCAATTGCGTAGGAAGTTAAGTGGTTGATCTGAATCTAGCCGAATTCATACCGATATAGATTATCCTCAAAGAGAGCCAGGTGTACCCAAACTTTGTGGCCACTGCAGAGGTGAAGGTCATAACAGAAAACATTGTCTTCATCTTCTAAAATTTCGGGTTGGACGCTAAAACAACCGTTAAAAATATTATGTTATCTTTTCACTTTTACTCTTTTAACTATGTTTTTCAGTATGTGTTTAGTTTTTACTCTAACTATGTTTTTTTTAACTTGTACTCTTTTCACTATGTTTATGAGTTTTTTTTTATTTGAACATCATTACTTCAAACTTTCATTTTTACTCATATAATTGGAAACTATTACTACATAAGTTTACTTATTCCAATAATTACTTAATTCATAAAGACAACTTCATACATAAATTATACCATACAAATCAATATTTGTACATATGTCATTTTCTATTTTTTAGATCTCTATTCAATTTGTTCACTATGTCGGATTAAAACACCTTCGTATTTTTCTTTCGTCGTCTTCTTCTTCTCAATTTCTATACTAAATTTTTTAATTTTTCTTCCCTCTCAATGAGTCGTTTGCTACGTCGCTTCGGTAAATCTTCATACTTCTTCTTCTCCTCCTCCTCTTATATTTTCATCATCTTTTTCTTATGCTCCTCAACTATGTACTTTATTGCCTCATTTTCCCACTCTTCATCTAAAGAAGAGCTTGAGTAGGTGTTGTCAAACCTATAACTACCTTTCGCCAAATCATAGCCAAATTTTTCCCACGATCACATTATTTGATATTCTCAATTTTTCTAACTTCCATACATCAAAAACTTCCTACTAAACCCTATTTATACTAAAACCATATCCCAAAGTAGCCATTGGAACTTGTCACACTGGCGTGACGAGTTTAATTGGATTTAAAAAAAATCTTGTTCGCCAATGGTTACCCTAACGGTCGAAAACTTTAAATTTTTGACTCGTTGGAACTCGTCACCCCGGCGTGACAAGTTCCGTGTCCATTAAAATAATATATTTTTATGATGTTTTTTAAAATTTCAAACCTGAAAATATATTAAATATATTCGGCCTCAGGGGCCCATTTCCCACGACCCATTAAAAAATTATATCCCATGTAACTCGTCACTTCGACGTGACGAGTTCCAGCTACACTACAACTTTTGCCATAGATCCCAAAATAAAAATGGAGTTGGATTATTGGTCTAAATAATAGGTCCACTATCAATATGCCAATTATTGAGGCGATTTTACCTAAATATCACACGTACAAGTAATACCTATCAGGCACCATTTCTCCTAATATTACCGATCTAGCACCCTTTCTAACAAGGTGTGGATCGCCATCCACACTTTTGTAATGTTCTATCCGAGTTGGCACCACGTCAAGAAAGGCACGAATCGCCATCCGCGCCTTCCAAGGTTTTTTGACACATACGTAAGGCGCGAATAATGATCCACGCCTTTCCTTTAATACCTCAACCGTCCAACTCCCACATATATAGGAAACCCGTCTACCCACTCCCCTCTTCCTATAAATACCCACTCCCCTCTTCCCCCAAACACAATGTCCAAACCACACTCAAATCTCAAATTCTCTCATTATTCCGAGTATCAATCTTTGTATTAAGAAGATAAAATATTTTTTCTATTATAATAAATCAATAATTTATTATTTTATTAAATTTTTTATAGTAAATTTTTTATTAATTTTTGCAGTTATAAAATGGAAGGCGGTTTGCTACTTTTAGATGGGAATCATATCTCGAGAAATTTTGCCGATACGGTAACAATTTTAAATTCTATTATAATTTTAATTATTGTTAATGTTTTATTTATTTAATTTGTTTAGTATTAGTTTATATTTTAATTTCTATAATATTTATTAAATTAAAAGAGAGACATATATTCGATTTAATCATTCGTAACCTTAAGTTAGAGATACCTACTCATGTATGGTCATATTTAGTTGAGACTGGATTCGGTTACGTAGAAAAATATGAAGGGCACTCTAACCTTGAATCCAACCTTATTTCTGTATTGGTTGAGAGGTGGAGACCAAAGACACACACATTTCATCTTTCGTGTGGAGAGTGCACAATTACGCCGGATGATCTTTCCATGTATTTGGGGCTTCCAGTAGATGGGGAAGTGACTTTTGGGGTGGCGCATAGTGACTGTTATTTCTTGTGCGAGGAGTATCTTGGAGGTGTCCTGCCTAATTTCAATGTTGGTCGAATTTCTTTAAATTGGTTGGATATAATTTTAAAACATTTGAGTGGCGACGCCTTCGAGGAGCAAGTTAAAACGTATGCACGAGCTTGCATATTACAACTCATAGTAGGGATCCTGATGCCCAACAAATCGCGCAACCAAGATCATTGTATGTGGTAGTGTCACCTCGCAGATTTTCATCATGCTGGAACACTCAGTTGGGGCTCCGCATTTTTGGCATTTCTGTATAGGGAAATGTATCGAGCTACTGACTATCGGAAAAATACTATCAGCCGATGTCTCATTCTTCTCCAGTCTTGAGCTTGGTATCGCATGCTCTTTTTACGTCCGGTGGTGAAAAACCCGTTGGTCTTCCCACTATTATTGAGGTAATTTCAATATTGATTTCATATATAAATAATTTTGTTGAGTATATAATGAAAATTATTTCATTGAATAGGTGGTCAAGTGTAAGAGAAGATCATCGGATTTACCTGATGTGTTGGAAGACATTAGGCTACTCATTTATCAGAATGCTGATACAGAGGTATGTATTTAAATATTATTATTTACTTTTAATTATCGTTATATAATTAGAATATTATTTTGATAAGAATTATATATATTTGTTTTAGTTTCAATGAGATCCTTATTCTACTGAAGAAATGAGGATTTGCATCCCACATCACTTAAGAGACTCATTAGATGTCTGGATGGCGGTGGTCCCTCTGATATGTTATGTTATTGTCGAGTGGCATCCTACTGATCGCGTGCTCCGTTAATTTGGTTTTGTACAACATATTCTGGAAGCACCTAAGAATCTCAACGATTTGTATATCATCGATAGACGGGGTAAAAAAGAAGTCGACTGGCTGGTGAAGCACATTGAGTGGTAATGATATGGGAGGATCGATGTGGGCGCATTCCTCGTACATAACCTATTTATGTGGATCATTACTCGATTGTTGATGATTATTATGTGGGTTCAACACGAACGGAAAATCATTCCTACTTTCTGAGGAAGCACGAGGCGGAAGTATTCATCAATTTCGACAAAGACATTCACCATCACAATATCATCATCCCCCGACTCGAGGATGAAGAGCAGGCACTTCTGGTTCATTCTCAGATGCAGCACTGGAACCATCACAGTAGCCACTATCTACACTGCTATACATTCCGCAACCGTTTCAGATGGCACTACAGCCGTATTAGATGGCAACACAACCATTTGATATGCATACTACCCTAAACTAACTTGATAGTTCGTTATAAAATGCATCCTATTCATCGTAAAGTTTTTTAATTATGCTTTGCCTTCCATACGTTCCTGTATGAGACGATATATCCATATTGTGATTGTATAGCTCAAATTAGCACCACAATAGCTATATGAGAGTTTTCGTTTACCATAGGCATGATGGCTTGGCAGATAATGTCGGAGTCCAAGTTGGGATGATCCTGGTTGATCCCTCCAGTACATCATGTGTGAGGATCGTTTTATATAATTACTTCTCATATATTGTTTTTCCTCTTCCTCTTCGATACACGAACCATCCAATTGCATCCGTTATCATGTTGGACATAGTGGCAGACATACTTTTCTGTAGTGGAACGGTCGACTTTGGACTCAACAGAATTACGAATGTTGTAATTCTTAATTGCCATCATCGCTTTTTCTTTGCATGGAAACTTCATTCCTTTATATAACTCACCTTCATTGACTGATGCATTAAATCTCTAGTCACCGACATTAGGCATATCCATAAATTCTGGCCCGTATTGTACCATAGTTAGCTTCATACAGGTGTATTGGAGGTTCGGTGTGTAACTTATTTGTGGGAACTTCATCTACATCATCATCATCGGAGTCCATGTTAAACCGCGGTGATTCTGGTTGAACGAATAGTCCAGTCTCAGCACCATCCATACCTGGCTGACGAAGAGGTTCTTCTGGTGGAGATGAGGGTTCCTCCACGATGTCAACATTTAGATCGAACAAGCTAGTAGTTGCATGCCTTACCCTTGAACTTGAAAGCATCTCAACATTGAGGTCGAAGAAGCTCGCAGTTTAATGCCTCCCCATGGTACTTGAAGGCATCGTGTCAAATAGATACTGCATAGATTGTTGCGTTGAGGGCATCTCCATATTCAGGTCAAAAAATTGGTAGATGAATGCTTCCCCTTGAACTGGACGCGATGTTGCCATACAGATTGTTTGAGGAGCCACCTCGTTACATATCTTAAGAAGTTGCGGATGAATGTCTCCCTATTGAACTTGATGGGATGACACCATGATGTGGATTTCCCATTAACGAGTTAAAATCATTACACATTACTTGAGTTGGGTTGTCAACTTGATCAGCTTGTTAAGCCAGCCCATAATAGGAGCATAATGACATACCACAAACAATACACACTTCAATAAATTTTGCATACGTCTGTGTATCGGCGTCTGAGTATTGATTTTTAGAATCAATCGTTATAGCAACATCATCATCATTAGATAGTTCGAACGCTGTATAAGTTAACGAAAATACTGCGGTTGGAAATCTGTACTAAAGTGATGATAGCTTTCTAGTACTTCCAACATGATCCTTCCTGGAAATTTTTGTTATCAGCTCCTCAAGAGTTATGTTTCTCTTGAAGGATATTCTGACAGAATGATTTGATGCGAAGACAACGTCGGTTTCATCTTCCCCAATTTCTCCATCATAGTAAACAATAGCTGAAATACGCTTCATTTTGAGAGTTTGAAAGATTGAGAGTCTTATATATGCAAAAACAATAGCTGAAATACACCTAATTAATTAATAGTATATGAATTATAATATAAACTAATCAAAAATTTAAAAAAATCACAATAATTTAAATAATATAATTTTATATTGTTACCATATCGGTAAAAATGTCTCGAGGTATGATCCCACTTTCTAATTTTACAACCGTAAAAAATAATAAAAAATAATTAGTATAATAAAAAAATTTCAAATAATCATATATAAAATATATATATAATATAATAAGAAATAGTTTTACCTTACAACAAAAATAGAAGGAATTGATAAAGTAATTTTGATGTGATGTTTGCATAGAGGGGTTCTTATTTATAGGAGAGGGAGAGGGTTTAAAGGTCGAGCTTGCTCGGGTGGTACCAATAATGGAAGTTACGTACGCGTATTAGAAAACCCTAGAAGACGCGAATGGTGATATGCGCCTGTTTTAAGGTGGCGCCAACTCGGATAAGACACTGATGGCGATTCGCGTCTTTCTTGACATGACGCAAGTTCAGACAGAACCACGGAAAGAGTGCTAGATCGGTAATATTATGAGAAAGGTTGTCTGACATGTAATTATTACATGTAGATGATATTTTGGTAAAATCTCCAATTATTGAACCCATTTCGTCAAAAATTTAAAAATTTTAATCAACAATTTTATTGAATAGCAACTATTCGACTCTTTCTAGATGGTTGAGTATCTACTTGACTTTTTTCTTCTAAAGGTTAAAATTAAATTTAATTAAAAATAAAAATTAATTTGATAAACATATACTTAAGAATATATTGAATATTATATATACGCTGATAAAATTTGAACTTCAATATTTGATCGAATAATTAATAGATATATTTATAAAGATAAAATGATGATATAATATTATTACATGTGATTAATTGATATTGTATTATCGTCCTATTATTTAAAATTATAAATTTAAAATATAACTTTATAGATTTAAACTCAAGTTAAATGAAAAAATTAAATGGTTAATCATCAATTTAAAATTAATATTATTAACATTTAACCTCACAAATGTATAATCAATAAAAAAATATTAATAATTAATTAATAATTTCATCTAAAATACTTTAAAAATTTGAAATAATTATTTGATTATACAATAAAAATAAATTATTATTATTATTATTATTATTATTATTATTATTATTATTATTATTATCATTATAAATGTTGTTGTCTGCTGATGTATCTTTCGTTTCTAGAAACGCAAAACTTACGTGGACGAGAAGGTATTTTAAGACAATAATTAAAGTTGTTTCTTCATTACAAGAATCTAACGGATGGGAGACACAGCTAACGTGCAAACCCAAGTTTCCCCCAACACAGATTTCATCTCAATATAATACAACACAACATATTATTAAAATGATACATGGAGATATATCATTAAATAAATTATTCTTGTTAAGTAAATATTATAATAATGAATTATACATTTTCTACTTTAATTTTCATTTTTGTTTCGTTTTAATATCAAAAAATTATTTTTTAAAATTATTTAAAATTAAATAGATTATTTAAAATAAATAAATAATATAATTTTAAAAATTAAGTAAATATTTTTATAATATTATAAATATACTTTTTTATAATGATTTCATATAAATTTTCTAAAAATATATTAATTATTTTTTTTTTAAATAAATTGAAAATTCGTCTTTGAATTTAATAATAATATAAATAAGTATTAAATTTGACATAATAATATTATTTCACATTATAGTTGAGTGGTTAAGTTTTTAATTATTAATTTAAAGTGTAACACCCCTAATTTGATTTCTATTAATTAATTTTTGAAGTTATAAGACAGTTTTTGAATTTATCTAAAGTCTAGAGACTAATCCTTGAAATTTGCATCTCCTGTCATCTATGAAATAAAAGGGGGAAAAGTAGATAGCACACTCCGAACCCGCATTATAAGGCATGGGTGTCCATGCTTTACCGTTTAGGCTAGACAATGTTGCTTAATATCTTAAGCAAAAGCATCTTTTAAATGTTCTAGTTGGGATTTTAAATCCCTCAAAAATCGAATCAAACCCAAAATCCCTAAAATTGAAATCCTTAAATTATAGTAAGCACGTTACCGTCCACCTCTTATTGTCACCGTCTCCCGTCGTCTGTGACAGTCACTGCCAGCACCGCTGACTTGCGATCAAATCTCGATCAGTCACTCGTCGTGTATCATTGTCATTAGTTGTATAAAGGTCATCGATTATTCGTCGGAGAACCTCTTTGCCACCACTATTTTTGTTGATTTGCGGTCGAACCTGACGCCCGTTCGCCTTACCACCACCACCGTTGTACTCCTCTCATCATTCCGAACAAAACTCAGCTAGCAGCATCGCCTCGTTGTCATTCTATCACCGACTGACATGGGTAAGTGGTCCAATCTCCTTCTCCGTTCGTTTTACGTTGTTTTGACTAGATATTTAGCTTGTTGGTTTGATTTGGTGTTTGAAGGCTAGGAGTGATCGGTCATCGTCTCCGTCCCATTTGGCCACCGCACGAGTTTTCTTGCACATTCCCTATGCATGGGGCTGATCGACCAGCTCAAGAATGGTTAAAAATTGGTCTGTTTAGACTGAATTGATTTGAACTCAAATTGACCCACTGAATCAACTCGCGTCAGACCGATCAGACCTTTGACTTTGACCAAGGTTGACTTTGACCAAAAAGTGATTTTTTTAAAAGTCATATTTTATGTTTTTCGACGTCTTGAGTTCGAATATGATGTATGTTTCTCCAAATTCAAACCTAGTATGATATTTTCCAGCGTTTTATCTTACGATTTAATTCTTTTTCTGACTATGTTAAGTATTTGAGATATTTTGGGACATCAAATTCAAGTACAAGGAGATTTGATTAAATTTAAATGATTGATCGGGATAGCTAAAAAATCAAGGTAATACTTTACTACCCTATGTATGCTTTACGGTACATGTTAGTAATTGGTTGATACATGAATGTAGTAATTTGGTCATGTAAATACTGGTTATTATTCTTAAACTCGTACTGGATATAGTAGAGGGATAATGATCGGTTAAGACTCGATTAAATCGTAAAAGAAACTAGAATACTGATATGAAATAAATTCAAGGTTAGTTTTTTAATCGGTGAAAGAAATAACCTTAGAATCCTTAAATGTTGAATATTCTCACTAAAAGTTCTAATTTTGGTAATGTTTGATAAGGAATTACAAAAAATACCCTTATAAAGTAAAAAAAAAGGATTTGAATTGACCCAAAAAGTGGAATTGACCTGAGAATTCGTTCTTGATTTGATAGAACTACAGATCAACCGATTGAACTCTTGACTTGTCTAAAAGTCTTGACAATCAGTCCCTAACCTTGAGATTACAACATACTCGAATATTCTGATTTTTGAGTAAATATCTAAAGACTAACCTATCGTAAGTACTCTATATATATATGAATTGAATAAAATGACCGGACTATCCTCAAGATTCGTAATAACTAAAATAACCCTGAAAAATCATACTTGATCTAATAGTACTACCTTTTCACCTATTAAATACTCGATTTGTTTAGAAGATTATTGATAATCAATTTTTAATCTCTGAGATAGTAAAGTAATTAGAATTTCCGGTTCTGGAATAAACACTTGATGACTAAATTACTGAAAATGATATATGTGATGGAATAAAAAAATAATTGAAATACCTTCGAACTCTAGAATGGTTAAAATAAACTCAAGTATTGAAATAACCTAAATGCCCTTATAACCTAGAAATGAGTGAATGCCATCAGTCAAATTCTGGAAACACCGATAAACCTAAATGTTGTACTCCCTCTAAAGGTTATGGAACACAGCTCAAGTACGCTAGTCACTCTTGATATTGTGGAAATACAAAAATAAAATAAATACCACCAGAATATCTGCTCATCCCCTCAAGATTTGTTCAGTGATGACTCCAAGATAATCATATCAACTAGTGAAATATGTAATAAGAAGTAAATATTTGTGAATTATCTCAGTTCGACCAATCAATAAGTATCGTAGTGTGAGGATTTGTGCAGTTTGATTGGACTCGATAACCTGTTAATTCGACATAAATATGGAATACATATTTGCCTCCTAGAGTCAGTTCAATGATGGTTTGTGAAGGTGATATGTTCAAGCATAAAATGCAATCGGTAGTAAGAAATGAATATTCATGAAGTGTTTTTATCCAAATATTCGGTAAATATCGCGTTATGGAAGTCTGCTTTGTTTGATGGGATTTAAAAGTCTGGTAAATCATACTACATCTGAAAAATTGTAAATTATTGTTTTATCCTTATAAGACCAAATGACCAAGTTTTCTCCCTATAGTAAAATGAAAAAAATCCCCTAATAGCCTAAATAATGGAATCACTCTGGTTATATCTGAGTGTAAGTAAATTCTAATATAAAAGTTCTTGAATACCTTGTTGGTGTATTTGAATCCTAAATGTTCCTGAAGCATTAATTTCTAAAGTTCGGTTGCTTAAATCACTTATCAACCAAATCATTTTTGTAAGAATCATGTTTTTAAAATTCGACCAATTTATAAAAGTTCGTATTTCCCTTCCTGTAATTACCTAGTGCCTCCAAAAAAAATATCTTAATGTCTGATATTACTGGTTTATGTTAATTTGTTTTATATTGGGTATTATTCGGGATCTGTTATATAGTTCTACGGGTTCAACTCCTATCAAACTGGTAATTCCTTATAGACCTATGGCGACCCTTGGGAGGGCTCATGTGCATAATGGGCCTAGTGGTAAGACCTTAAGGACTAAGGGGCACTACCCTTAGGTGGCTCTTTTTTTGTGCTTAGGGTAAGTCCTTACGGACATGGGGGCACTCCCCTCAGGTGGCTCATTTGTTTTGTGCATTTGGGTAAGTCCTTATGGACTTGGGGCACTCCCTTCAGGTGGCTCCTTTACTTTATGCATTGGGTAAGTATTTATGGACCTAGGGGACTCCCTTAGGTAGCTTCTTTGGTTTTTGCATTGGGTAAGTCCTTATGAACTTGGGGCACTCCCCTTAGGTGGCCTCTACGCTTTAGCTAGGGTAAGTCTTTATGGACCCAAGATGCTCCCTTAGGTTGGCTCTTACGCCCAATGGACCCAGGGTAAGTCCTTATGGATGCAGTTATGGGGAATTGCATATTGGTGTTTTGTTGGAGGGTATTATAGTGATTTTAAAAATCTATTTTACATAAATAAAATACTATTATTATTTTTAAACTATGTTTATATTTATTTATGGTTTTGTGGGAACACACTAGACACCTATTTTCAATCTCCTGAATCTTTCTCTCTAAATGTTTTCACTGAATTATAGGTTTTATGACTATTACCCGAAGATTTAAATAATAAACCTCAACTTATCACTAAAACCTGTTAATGTCTGGATCAATAAGAAAGTTTTATGCATTACCATATATTTGCTTGTCCTTTAGCACAATCTGGTAGTTTTGTATTACCGAGCTTTATCAAAGCTCACTCTGTTACTCACCATTTCAAGTTAAAGGAGTTGATATTTTGCAGTATCGACATCATTAATGGGAGTTCCTTCTGTGTTGCTTGCAAAGTATTGTACAGTAAGGGGTATATAGGTCAAATTATTTTTATATTGAGTCTGAAACTTATTTTTAAATTTACATATTATTGAAATATGTTTTAATGTAAAAATGATCTCTGAATTTGTATAATTTATTTAAAAAATATTTACGATTTAAATGGTTTGAAAATTATTTATTTTTTCTATATATTTATTGTGGATTGCTTCAGTGGCCCTAATATGACACATCAGATCATATCAGGTCACCCGTATCGGTTTGATGGTGTTACATGAATCTTATAATTATCAAAAAAATATTGATTTTTTAGTTATACCATTGTATAAATTAAATACAAAATATCATAAAATTTACCCAAATGACTAGCTTAGCTTAATGGTTGAGTGATTTTTTATCTCATGTGAAAAATCCAATTTCAATTGATACTAGGAGTACAATTATTTTTTATGCGCAAGTCGCACACCGTAATTCACTATTAAAGCGACAAACCGGAACATACTTCTAATTTAATTTTCTTTATTAAGTAAATATAAAAAGGGCTAATTACATGTGTCGTGCCTAAATTATCACTTTTGTTTCGTTTTAACATCTAAACTTTTATTTTTTTTAAATCATTAACGGTAATGCTTATGTGGCATGACATGTCAAGTTTTTATTTATTTTAATTGCCACATCATATTTTTATTTATCTGTCAGTATTTTTTAATTAATTTTATTCAACTAATTAAGTTGTTGCACGTTTGTAACACCCCAAATTCTAGGCTAGTCGTTTTGGGTTTATATGAAAGGCTTGTGGATCTCGTGGATTTCATAAATTAAGTCGTTGTGCTTAATTTGGTTGGAATTAGGAGGTTTATGAATTATCAAAAAATAATAAAAGATCTATAGTGCAATTTTTCTATTTTTAAAAGATCAATGCTTTTTTACCTTTCATCTCCAGCTTCTCTCCATTCTTCTTATTTCCTTCTCCCATTTTCCTCCCTATGTTCCATAGCAAAGGTAAGATCTTGAGCCTATTTTCATGCTTCAAATTCATCCATAATTCCTCTAGCAGTATCTTTTTAATGAATCAAGGCTTTGTGTTCTTTGGTTGAAAGAAAAATGATGGGTTTTCATCCAAATCACCAAGGGAAGGTGTGTGACTAAGCTAGGAGCTTCATTTCAGGATTTAAACATCAAGGTAGTGTATTTCTAATCCTTTGGGGTGCTTTTATAAATTTCAAGAATTTGTTAATACTTGCGTAGTTGAGTATTTTAGGGTTCAAACTTGATTCTTGCCATAGATGATGTTTTAGATGTAAATAAGGTATTTTATGACACTTTAAGACCCTAAATAACTACCCACAATATTACTACATGATTTAGAATCAAGCTATGGCCTTTAGAGTGTTTTTATGTGTTTTATCGAGCCTAAGTTAACCATTTCATGGTTTGAGTATCGATACTGAGATGGACAGTATCGATATTGGATGAATTAGGGCAAAAATTAGGGATTTTAGGCAATGAGTATTGATACTACCAGGAGAGTATCGATATTGCCTCTACATTATTGATACTCAGGGTGACAGTATCGATACTGAGCCCCCTTTTCAACAATATAATATATTTTTAGTACTGATACTCATAAGAGTATCGATACTTGAGCCTAGTGTAACACCTCAAATTCTGGACTAGTAATTTTGAGTTTACTCGTGAGGTAAGTGGACCTTGTGAATTTTATAAATTAAGTTGTTGGTCTTAATTGGGTTGGTTTTGGGGCCCAATTAGTCTTGAAATGGGGATTTTAAATATGATGCAAAATATGGGGGACTAAAAGTGTAATTATACCATTTTTGGATTTTAGAAGCTAATATTTGGGGGTTTTATTAATGGTTGGACGTGGGTGTTGATAGCGAAGAGTTATCTCTCCATTTTCTTCATTTTTTATTCTTCCTTCATTTTACAAGTTCCTTAGATTAAAAGAAAATGTAAGATCATTTTCTTCACTTCGCTATACTTTAATTTTGTGCTCAATCCTTCCTATAATCTTCTTTGTTTCATGGATTCATGGATTTTTTGTTTGGCTAGAAAAAGAGTGAAAAATCAACAAAGTTCAAAAAAGGAGGTGTTTGATAGCTAAAAGAGCTTCATTTCGGGTTTCTAAAATCGAGGTATTGTATTTCTAATCCTTAGGAGTATTAAGTTTTCATAGATTTCAAGTATTTGCAAATATTTGGTGATTTAAGAATTTTAAGGTTTATCTTTGATTTCTCAAGCCAATCATATTTTAGGTGTTAATAACACATTTTTATGATACCTTTCGGCCCTAAACAACTTACTAAAACTTTAGAATAAGTTTAGAAAATAAACCAAGTAATTTAGAATGGTTTTGAGTGAATTCCTAAGCCTAAAATATTAGTTTCATGGTCCGAGTATCGACACTAGGATGAACAGTATCTATACTGGATGAATTGGAGCAAAAATTATTGATTTCAAGTAGGAAGTATCGATATTGGGGGGAAGGAGTATAGATATTGACCCCTTGGTATCGATAATGGGGATTTACTATTGATATCAGATGCTCGGTCTTGAGAACGACTGCTCGGTCTTGAGACCGACTGGTCTACATATCGAAGGTCTGATCTCTATATCACAGGACTGGTCCGCATACCGAATAACTGATATCCATATAGAAGGCTTAATATCAATATCCAAAGTGGTTGAGTGACTTTAAGATATCAAATAGACTCAAGAGTGGGGATTTTAATATCTTTTTAGATTGGACATCTATCTTGGGTATAAGAAAATGACTAAAACGCCCTTAGAGGTTGAAATTACAAATTTACCTTTATGGGTTTCAGAGCGAGTAATTATGAATGGAAGACCATTATTGAGGACATATCGACAAGAGGTAGGATGTCAGTGAATGGTGGATGTATTGTCATCCCTTTAACTCGATGGTGAATTAAACGAAGCGTAGTAAGAGTGACTAGAGTGTCACTACGCATAGTTGAAATCGAGTCAAGTATCAGGCTAGCAAATAGTACAACCAACGAGCAGCAAACTTAGTAATCATAGCAAAACCCCGAAACATGTAGAGACTTCGTTAGACAAAAATTGACTAAAATACCCTTACGTAACAAATGACCAAAATAGAGCAGCGTAGTAAATAACATCAGTAACATACTAATAAGTCTTCGATAAAGTTATAGATAAGAGAACGAGCAAGATAGCAGTTAGTGAGATGATAACCTCACTTTAGTGAATCCAACTATGTTAGGGTATAGCCAAGTTACCTTAGTTGCCCCAGTGGGGCATTGTCAGTGCATAAGGCGCTTCAGGAGCTAACAAGGGCACGAGGCCCGAGCACTCCCAAAGAGTGGGTTACAAATGTCAGTGTTGTGTGGTCTTTGGGCCTTAGACATGTTTGTATAGTTGCATCAGTCAGTACACCAGATATGTTAAAGTTTGGCTTGAAGGCTATGTGAGACCGAGCCAATGCTTCAGAAATATGAGAATTGTACTGATTCTATATGACACCAGGTTCCCTTCAATAATCTATCTGATGACTATGTGAGGACCATGAGATCATTCAATATGTTTAGTGGGATTTGCATTGATGTTATGTGACACCGGGTTCTCTCAGTAATTAGTGTCTGATGGCTATGTGAGACTAGATACTAGTCAGGTTTTCATTGAGATAATGCACAATATGTTCAGGTCTACATTCAGATAATGAATAGAAATATCAATTTCTTATTTAGATATTGTGTAGCATGTTCAGTAGTTAGGGTTAAAGACCCTTTAGAGGTATACTCATGGCAAGGTCCTTAGCAGAGGATTAAGGGAAGCTTGAGACCCCTACTTCAGTAATAGAGTAGTAAAGCCATAAGTAGGTAGCACTTGATCTAGGTCATTCATGCACCTACTGCTTAGTCTATATCTTCAGCATGTTTTTATTTATGAAATTTTTATGCTACTCTAGATTAGCGATTATATTGTTGGGCTTTATAAGCTCATCCTTCGGATGTTTTCTGTTAGCATGTCAGTAGCTTAGGTAGTTCGTGGAGCACCATCGTAGTAAGACTTCCAGCATCTCCGATAGAGTGTTGTATTATAGCTTTAGTGGGCATGTGTATTCATAGAACCTTACTTATGTATTTGAGTTCTAAACTTCAAGATGTATTATTTTGTTTTTAATTATGTGTTACAGAGTTCCGGTTTTGTGAAATGATATTATATAAGTTATTTATGTTTTATTGAGATACCATTCAACATGTTTGAAAAAATAATAGGTTTTAAAATTAGGGGTTACCTCGGTAGCCCAGTGTGGTAATTTATGCCCAATCGGGTTTAGGGTATTACATTTAGTGGTATCGAGCGTCAGGTAGAGTCGGTCCTAGAACCCAGTGGTTGTATTTAGTAAGGTGTAGTAAATACATACACATATGTACTTAAGGTACTTGTATAAGCCTAGAATCCTGATGGTGATTCTTTCTTAATTTGTATTATAGAGCGTCGCGATGGCCGATAGTTACGAGCATGGTTTTGAGGATAGGATGGAGTGTCGAGGCTCTCATTCGATCAGTGCCAGTAAGGAGTTCCTACCTAGGGCAGATGATTAAGGGATTATGTTAGGCACAAGAGTGCAGAGGTGACCTTCTTCATAGGTTTGACCTCCCCTCTCACGTAGATAATGGATGTTATTCCTAGAGTATAAATCACTCAGCCAATCAGTCAGAGTATGCTAATGCTGACAGAGACCCCAATAAAGAGATTGAGAAGGCATAACACAGTCAACTTCTACAGTTCTGGTGATGATAATTCGATTTGAGCCTATCAGTGGTTGAGAAAGACCATGACGATTTTGAGGCATCTTCATCTTACCCCAGAGGGTAAGTTAGAGTGTATCATCGTTTTGCTCAAGTGTGATGCTATCGATTGGTAGGAGACTGTAGCGATGGCTTTATAGCCAGATGTGCCTACGTGGGATCAGTTCTTAGATAAGTTTAAAAGTAAGTATATCTGTCGAAACGGTCTTTTACCCGATTGCGAAAGGGGTGGTCCGCTTCGAAAATGATTTTTTTAGTGATAAATTTGTGATAAAAACGTGGTTCACGGAGTCACCACCAATCTTTGATTAGGGTGTGATTGGGCACCCAAAAATAAATTTTTCATTTTAATAAAATATTAATTTTAATTAAAAAGACAAACTTGGGGTCTGCGTTACCAAATTTTGAGTTCGGGAGTCGGTTACGTGTGGAGAAAGATTAGCACCACCACAACGCCCTAAATCGGTACCTAGTCGATTAATTAATTATCTTTGCAATAAAATGTACAAGTTCTAGTTTAACTTAATTTAATATTTCCTAAAATAACATTTTTAGAAATTTTGGATGAAAGTTAATAATATTAAATTATTTCCTATAGAGAAGAATCGATCTATCATACCTTGAAGCAATCGATTCTTACTCTAATCGAAATAAAGAAATATTGGAATTCCATTCTAAATTTCAAAATAATAATACCTAAAATAATGTTAAGATTGAAAACAATAATATTTAATTATTTCAGATCGAACATTATTATTTTAAAAAACCTTTGAAAACACATGCCAAAGTTAAATAAATAAATAAATATATCAACCAATTGATTAATTATTTATTTTACCAATATTTAATGAGAATAAGGATATTCAACTAATTAAATATCACGAGATGATACCATAGATTCGATCTAACAGTCTTTTCTCGATGAATTTAATTAAAAGAATATGATCTTTTTCTCAATCCCTTAATTTTAAAAATGAATTCAATTTAATTGTTGTCACTTAACATGATAGACTTTCGTTTTAAAATTATCGAAAATAACTTTCTTATACGTTAAGACAGTTACTTTACGATAATATTAAAATGATCGAATATTACCCTTAATCAAATTATTTATTCGAATCAAGTGATGTTGATGAGGGTATCATACAAGATTAATTAGGGATGTCAGGTACCTAAATTCATATGTACAAGTAAATGCGACTATATATGTAATTTATAAACATGTTAAACAACTAATAGTAATTAAATATGACTAAGAAAAATTAAAATACATGTATCTAATTATTTTAAGGAAACATATTATAAATCCATTATTAACAAATACATATTATTTTTCCTTAAAATAATTAGATACATGTATTTTAATTTTTCTTAGTCATATTTAATTACTATTAGTTGTTTAACATGTTTATAAATTACATATATAGTCGCATTTACTTGTACATATGAATTTAGGTACCTGACATCCCTAATTAATCTTGTATGATACCCTCATCAACATCACTTGATTCGAATAAATAATTTGATTAAGGGTAATATTCGATCATTTTAATATTACCGTAAAGTAATTGTCTTAACGTATAAGAAAGTTATTTTCGATAATTTTAAAACGAAAGTCTATCATGTTAAGTGACAACAATTAAATTGAATTCATTTTTAAAATTAAGGGATTGAGAAAAAGATCATATTCTTTTAATTAAATTCATCGAGAAAAGACTGTTAGATCGAATCTATGGTATCATCTCGTGATATTTAATTAGTTGAATATCCTTATTCTCATTAAATATTGGTAAAATAAATAATTAATCAATTGGTTGATATGTTTATTTATTTATTTAACTTTGGCATGTGTTTTCAAAGGTTTTTTAAAATAATAATGTTCGATCTAAAATAATTAAATATTATTGTTTTTAATCTTAACATTATTTTAGGTATTATTATTTTGAAATTTAGAATGGAATTCTAATATTTCTTTATTTCGATTGGAGTAAGAATCGATTGCTTCAAGGTATGATAAATCGATTCTTCTCTATAGGAAATAATTTAATATTATTATCTTTCATCCAAAATTTCTAAAAATGTTATTTTAGGGAATATTAAATTAAATTAAACTAGAACTTGTACATTTTATTGCAAAGATAATTAATTAATCGACTAGGTACCGATTTAGGGCGTTGTGGTGGTGCTAATCCTACTCCACACGTAACCGACTCCCGAACTCAAAATTTGGTAACGGAGACCCCAAGTTTATCTTTTTAATTAAAATTAATATTTTATTGAAATGACAAATTTATTTTTGGGTGCTCAATCACACCCTAATCAAATATTGATGGCGACTCCGCGAACCACGTTTTTATCACAAAGTTATCACTAAAAAATTATTTTCAAAGCGGGACCACCCCTTTCCCAATCGGATAAAAGATCGTTTCGACAATATCGACAAGGCGCACATAGATGGTTTGAGGATGCAATTCTCTCAATTGGTTTAGGGGGACTGTTCAGCGTTCGAGTATGAGAGGGACTTTCTCCGATTTTGTCGTTATGCTCCAGAGTTAGTTGTAACTGAGTCCTTGGGGTGCAAGAGGTTCCTTGAAGGGCTTCATCTAGATACCATGAGCAGTTAAGTATTAAGTTCTATCTAATAAAAATAGATTCACATTATAATTGAGTGGCTAAGCTCTCGGTCATTAATTTGAAGTGTCCCATATTTGAATCTTATAATCATAAAAAAATATTGATTTTGTGGTCATATCATTATATAAGTTAAATAAAAATGAGATGAAATTCACTCTAATGACTAGCTTAGCTTAATGGTTGAGTGATTTGTATCATATGTAAGTGACCCAAGTTTGATAAATACTATGAGTAGAATGATTTCTTATGTCACCACCTAATTGGTTAAATAAAATTAATTAAAAAATACTAACAGATAAAGAAAAAGGTGATGTGGTAATTAAATAATAATATAAAATTAACATGTCATTCCACATAAGTATTGTCGTTAATGATTTTAAAAAAAAATTAAAGTTTAGATATTAAACCGAAACCAAAAGCGATAATTTAGGCACAAAACGTGTAATTTGCCCTTTTTATATTTACTTAATAAGGAAAATTTAGTTAGTGGTATGTTTTGGTGTAGGGATGTGTTTTGGTGTGCGACATGCGCTGTAGACTCATCCCTTAACATATGTATTTATATTATTAGGAATTAATTCTATATAATTAAATTCAATTTTTTAATAATGATTATTATTATTATGAGATCATTTTATTTTAATATAGTTTTTAAATAAAATAATTAAAAAATAGGATAAAGGATACAAATGGTTCCCCGATTATAGTATACTGCTTTATTGAGCCATTTGAATATTAAAAGTTACTAAATGGTCCCTCGACTATAAGGAGTTGTTTTGTTGAATCGGGGACCCATTTGTATAATTTTTAATAGTCAAAGGACTCAATAAAGCAATATCTATAGTCAGTGACACATTTGTGTACTTTACCCTAACAAATATTACTTAAGAATTTAATGTAATATTAATAAATTTATACATCCTTATCATCTATTTACAATTATTTATTAAAATATTTTATAAAATATATTTTTACATAAAATATTATTATTTACTCAAATCATAATATAATAAAAATCTACTATCTATAACATAAAATTGTACCAAATTATATATAATGATATAAAACGAAATATGACGCAGAAGACAAATACATGATATAAATTTTAAAGTGACCCTAAATCTATTCATATATGTATATGGATAACTCAAATCATAATTTATAATATTATTTTTAAAAGGTAAATGATTTTCTTACCCCTTAATTATACCAATTTAGTCATTTTAGTCCTTAAATTTTTATTAGATTGTTGTTTATCACTAAACATTTAATTTTATTTAAATTAACACAAATATAACTGAATAATAATATTATTTTATTCTTATCAAAATATTAACATAAGCTATTTTTTCACATCTTTAAAATTAAAAAAATCAATAAATTATATGTGTGTAAATTGATAATTTTTCTACAGAAAAGCAAAAGAATCAAGTAATGATGAGTAGAAAAAATGGTAAAAAAATTGAGGTTAAATTATCATTTGGGTATCTTACCATAATAACCTTTTTGATGGTCCTATCACAATTATAATATCCAAAATACCTTACTAATCACCATTTTTATTTCAATTTCTATGCATTAATATGGTGACATGTAAGCTTTAGAATTTCCATCAAAATCAAGTTGGGTTTGACTATTTTTTTCTCTTTTTCTTAGTCGTTGTTAGTCTCATTTCTTCTTTATTTTTACGATCGACAGCGGTATCAGCTTGATGTTGATCGCCAACTGTCAGTATTCATTTTTTCCTTTACTTTATTATAGTGTATCTTTATATTTTTCTTTTTTTCTTTTTAATAATTCTATATTTATGACATGTCTTCTTTTACCTTTATGGCACATTTTTCTCTAACTTTATGGCATGTTTTTCTATCATTTGGTTATTATTTTCGTTTATCGTTTCTTCAGGGTTGGATTTGACATCGCCACGACTGATCAAGATGGTGCTTTATTTGTTAGCATGCTGATATTTCTTGTTTTGGACCCTCGGATTGGATTTGGAGTGTTATAGAAGTGTTAGGAGTGTGTTACCTTACTAGAAGCTGAAGAATCAACCTCAAGCTCACCCAAGAACAATTTTATCCTTTCTTTTGATATTGGAGATTTGTCATATTTTCTCACTACCACAAGCAAAAAAGATGGATTACTAAGCTATATAGGAGATTAGAAGAGGTAGAAACATGATTTCTAACCATTAGGGACAGACTATAATCACCCTAAGACTCCAAAACTCAAACTTTCAAAACCCATCACCATGGCCAAACCTCAAGGTGGAGAGCTTGAAAGAAAACTTAAGGGATGAAGATTCCTAAATTTACCTCTAGAAATTTGGACTAAGGATGCAAACCAACAAAGTCTTCACATTTGTTCTAACCACCAAGAAGAAGAGAGAAAGTTTGAATGAGAAAGAAGAAAAAGGTGGAGGGAAGAGATATGAGAAAACCACCCCTTTTTCGTCTTCCCTTCTGTCGTGTGACCTGAATAACCATTAAAGAATTTAGCCTTTGAAACATTTGGGGTTATTTGCAGCCCTAGTCTTTCCTCATTTATCCTCAACTCAAGATACCTTTTTATCTTTAACTAGGCTCAACCTAAGCCTAATTCAATTCATAATTGGACCAAGACTTCCAATAAGACTATTGAGCTCATCCAAACCCTCGCAGGTTAATCTGAAACTACTAACTTGAAATGAGGACATTACAAAACTTTTTGATCTTTTCTTCAACATTATAAGTATGATTTTTAGTCACATGCATTATAATTTGAGTCACGCAATAAATATAAAGGGTGTATTTTTTTCCATATTGGAATCTCCTCAAGTAGATATCCTAAGCTACTTCTTTTGTCTAAAAAAGTCAAGAGCCATAAGCTCTCACATTTCAGTGGATTAAGTAAAACATATATATTATAACCTTTAAAAAGGACTTGTTTCACTCAAATGTAGAAAAGAAAAAAATAATTTAAAATATAAAAAATCAAAACTCATTTTTATTTTAAATTGTGTTCAATTATAAATCAATTATTATATTTATTTAAATGGTTTAACTTTCTCAATACTTCCTAATTGACTTAGGTTTGAGACCTTACTCATTTACTTTTATGTTTTTGGCATTAATTACAATATAAAATATAAAAAAAGTATTATAATCTTTATGTAAAATATGAGATTTAACACATGAATCAGGTAGCATCAATAATTAAGAGACTTGTTATCCCTTGAGGTCTCGTGTTTATGCATTGTAAATGTCAAAGGTATGAGCTTCCATTGTCAAATCATTGAGAGTTTTTGAACAAATATTGTCTTGTATTTACCTCGGATTTTTTTAATATATATAACTCAATTGTTAGAGCGTGTTTAAAATTCCAAAATTTTGAATTTAATTTATTATTTGATTGAGGACTAAGTTTATTTAACATATTAGCACAAAATATAAAAATATATTTATACTAATTTTTTAACTATCACATTATGATTTGTCTATTAATAATCTTCAAATATTGTGGATAGGTGTCAATTATGCTTTTGAGCATCTGAGCAGCTCAAGAAAACAGTCGTACCTATTAAACGCTGGTGATATTGTCCACTTATTTATTTAAAGCTACCGTATTTTTCTTCATGCATATTCAAGAGCAGCTCTGCACTGCACCTTCTCAGCCAAATATTTGTTGGTTGTATGAACTACAATCGAGGACGGCTTGTGCCTCTGTGCTTGCAGAAACATACAGTTGTAAGTTCTAATCCCAAGTATCCACTATTAGCAAGATTCGGAGCTGGTGATCACCGGACTAATCCTTTTTTCACTTTCTTGATCCCAGTATGTAGCAAAGCATTTAGTAACACCATTTGATTTATATGTTAAGGTGGGGGGGGGACAGAGAAAATTGGACCTGGACCAAACTGAACATGTAGAAACATTAAGTGTCATTTCTAATGATTATGAATCTAATTGATAAAATTTGTAAATATTAAATATGTTACATATCAATTATAAATCTTTATCCAAATAAAAGAGAGGGGTTTCCCCCTCTTTACATTACTTTCCTCTCCCTTTCCTTACTCCAAGCCAAGCCAAAATAAGATTCCTGCAAGCATCATTATCACAACGTCTAGAAGGTTGTTTTGGGGTCGGGTTGGGGGGGGGAGGGGGAGAATCTGTCTTTTGTGCCCAAAAAGAAAATAAAAGAGAAGTCCACCCCAGCCATTCCTTTCCAATCAATCATGTGGGAGTTCCCCTGTGCTGTTGTTCCAGAACAGATGAAGACGTGTGTAAAGATGATCCATATGTTGTCAATATGATCATCATCATATGAATTTTCCAACATAAACAAAAAAAAATTTAAGTCTACGGGTGTGCCAATGACAAAATGCAGATTGCCATATGGCAATCATCAATTTCTTGCAAATACTCCAAACTTGTGTCTGCTGTAGCCTCGGATTCTTACATCATATATGTCTGTTAATTAAATTCAGATCAATGTATAAACAAGCTTTCTTTAATTAGTTGTATACCGGGCAGCAGGCATTTGATTGGCCAATTTACTAGGCCGACACACACCCCTCATGCCCAACCAGTAACTTCTTGCAACCATTTGCTACTATTCAGTTGAAAATAACAAGGACCAGGGCGTGCATCCCTCTGCTACTACGCAACTTCACTGCCATTCCTTCCAAAATGTAGCTTCCATCCCTTGGGATCCATTTCCTTCTGTCAATCACACAAGAAATTTTATAAATCACCATGTTTGTAGTAATACGGCTTCTAAACTCCAAAAACATTTTCCGATGGTCTACAAATTTCAAGGTTAGAGGGTTCGTTTTAATAATCCCAACTTCAGAAAATCACTTATAAGTACAGCATAATGTAGAGTCGTTATAGAATATATCAACATAATCATATAGCTGAATCTGTGTTTTAAAAGGCGCTCAAGGCGATTAGCTACCCGAAAGCCTCAATTTTTGAGGCGCTTTGAGACGAGGGATTCATGTACGCGAGGCGCTTAATTTTACAAAACATTTGTAAATATTTTATAACCATACCTCAAACACAAAACAACTTAATAATTAACTTAATAAACAAAAACACCAAGAAGTATATGTCATATTGTATCTCAAAAAGACAAATAAAAAACATCATCAATAATCAAAATGCCTAAAACTCATCTTCATCATCATCGTCATCAACATCAATCCCATGCACCTCCTCCTCCCCATCATCTTCGGAAAGTCCAATATCTTGTTCTATCTCTTCATCTTCTTCATCAATCAAATTTAGTCCAGTAGGGCCTTCTACGAGTGGAGGTTTGGGCAACACCCTTTCCTCTATCTCTTGATGAACTTGATGTAGATGTTCTTCTAGTGGAATAAGTAGCTTGAGATGTCCCGGAAGCTTTATCAACATCATACCATGTAAATTATCTCCATCAAAGACAAAGTCGTCCTCCTCACCATCTTCATCGTCCATATGGTCCATCAACCACTCGTTGCTTTCATCTATTTCCTTCAAAAGAATAGGATCTGTGGTGTCCTTTCTTTGATATCTCCGTCGCAAAACACAATTAAACTTGGCATACACCATGCCATTTAAACGACTTTGTGTCAATCTATTTCTCCTTTTTGAATGAAGTTGTTGAAAAACGCTCCAGTTCCTCTCGCAACTCGTAACACTACAAGTTAGGCTAAGAACTCGGATTGCAAATTTCTGTAACTCCGATGCTGAGGCTGTATATACAAACCACCAATCCGCTATTAACATATAAAATAAATCAAGATTTAATTTTGTGAGGTATGATATATATATAATATACTATTGTGCAAAATAAATCAAGATTTAATTTTACACAACATCAATGATTGTTTAATCCGTAATATAAATAAATTAATCTCAATTTCCAAAATAAAAATAAGACTCGTGAATATTATTTTAGTGTAAATTATATTATATAGTTTTTATACTATAAAAAATAACCTCGTAAGCCATCATTTAATTTTTTTAACAAGATAAAAACTGTTAATTTATTAAAAATAAAAAAAAATTAAATTATAATAAATTTTTTTTAATCACAACCGTTTAAAATATAAAAAAATTATAATTACAATCGCAAATTAAAACACATGACAATTAATATTTTTTTATAATTATTAACCCTTAACATCACACACAGATTATATAAGAAAAACATTAAAAAATTAATTAAATAGACTCGAATAAAATATACGAACAGGTTTGGTGTGAATCACCATCTTTGAAACAGAGTTAACCAGATAAATCATTACCACTTTTTTTTACTTTTGCTTTTAGTATTCTCGCTCTCTCCCATCACAATCCCGGTAGGAGGCACTAGGTGTTCGGTCTCTGGTCTCTTGAAAGTGAAACCAACAGTTCCTTGTGCGTGGGTTCCCCTTCTTTGCTTTTAAAGTATCAGCAACACTACGAATCTAAAAAATGGAGTCTCCCCAATCTCAACAACAGCAACAACCAAAGAAGAGAGGTCGAAAACCCAAGCCAAAGGACGAGAAAGAACAGCAACAGCAAAGCGCTGCTAAAATGAAAGAAGGAAAGAAATTGGTCATTGTACGTGAATCGCCAAAAGCATCGCCTCGTCGCCTCTAGCCGCCTCTGACAACTGAATCGCCGCCTCATGTACTCGCTGCCGCCTTGGTGGTCGGAGGCTTTCTTCTAAACGCCTCGCCTCGCCTAGCGCCTCAAAGCGCCTCAGGCGCGCTTTTTAAAACACAGAGCTGAATGAGGCAGAACTGCAAGTGTTAAAACTAGAATACTTGGAAAGCACAACATAACTTCCCCTAGCATGCCGAAAATAAGCCTAGAATCTTATGTAAGAACAAGGGGACTCGGCATCAGTTTCATGCTTATATATCCTTTTAAAAACAATTATAAAATGATGTTCTCTTATGTAAGTTCAAATTCTGGAAAATGATGCTTCTTTTAAATGTGAAAAATCACTTACCTGAAATGCTTTGTCCCTCCAGTGAAAGACGCACCCATGGGCTTCCATGTACCCCAGAATGGATTGAGAAAGTAATGGTCGAAAGGATGCATGGAGTTTCACTTTTGTTAATGCTCGGCATGCCAAAAGGGCTGCTGCCAGGCCATTTGGAGTCAAACCAGCCAAGTGCAAGATTGTCATGTTTTGTAGGCGACTGAGGCTAGCTAGTGCCACAAGCCCAACATCTGTAACAGAACAATATGACAAGTTTATCTGCAATGCAAGGAAGTGAAGGACACTTAGTTTCAACATTACTTCATAATGTTCCAATATACAAGAATAAGAATTTGAGAGTGTAGAATACCTGCTTCAGATTTTGGGAAAATTGAGCAACCGAAAGCATTCCATTATCATTAATGTTGAAGCACTTTTTTATGTCAAGCACTGCAATTTGCTTACATCCCACAGCAATGGCTGATACACCAGTTGACGAGACACCAAGGCATCCACGAATCTCAAGTGCTTTTAACATCCCACATTTTGACAATGATATTAATGATTTATCTGTAATTTTATCATTATAAGCTATATTGATCATCTCAAGTGCAGGACAACCATCAGCAATGGCTGCAATGGCTGTATCACTTACTGCTGTGGACCTGAATAACAGAAGGACACTAAGTTCAACGGAGAAAAGAGATATCATGTTCTTTGCATAAAGGCACAGAAGCATTCCACCATGTGGGATCTAACATGACAGCATCTATTTTTTTTATCCTCATAATGACAATCAGGAAAATTTTGTGGTTTAAACTAGCAGAATCTTTGTCATTGTTAAAGTTGATGGCTATAAGAGGGCTGAATGCCCATAGAGATTAAGGTGCTCGACTAAATACCTATGCATGTGTGGTAGTCATTGCTAGTTAGCATGAATAGTGTAAAAGTTAAAGGAAAGTTGCAAACCTGTATAAATCAAGCTCCTTAAGCTGTGAACAACGACTTCCAACTTTGGCAAGTCCTTCATCTGAAATGTTAGAGCATATCCCTAACTTTAAAATGGATAGTTTTGAACATCTTGAGATGGATTTCAGACCTGCAGGAGATAACATAAATCACTCACAGAAAGTTTCATTCATATGTAAAACATATTATGGTCGAGGTAAAACCTTCGTCATCAATTTCATTATCTGTAGCATCCAGCTCTTCCAAAAATGAGCAACGTTCTCCAATCAAAACAAAGGCTTCCTTAGGAACCAAGCTACAAGATTCCATCCTGAAAGAAGTAAGGGAGGTGCATAAACTTGTTATGCTGTCTATAGAGGTATATGTTATTTTACGACAGCATGTGATATCTAGTTTCCTCAGATCTTTGTGTGACTGGACGAGAGAAGAGAAACCATCATCCGTCAGTCCTATGCATTTACTGAAGCTCAGTTCCTTGATAGGGGCACGCAAACATGCCATGGCTTTAATCCCTGACCAAGTAATAATACAACCATCTAATTTAATTGATTGCAGTTTCAAATAAGTATACAGACATTTTGCTAGATCAGAAGTAACCTGCAACATCATCATAGATACATAAGCCACGAACCAAAGATTAGTATATAACTAGTATGGAATTACCTTAGGGATTTTTTGACTTACAGAAGAGCCATATGCCAATATAATCTGCTGTAGCTGTTCAGTGCCATTTATTAGAGATGACAATCCCGTGTGTGTAACATTTTGACAGTTTGACAAATTAAGCATCTGTAACATATCCAATTTGAAAAAACTATCACTTACATTATTCTAGTAAAAGAAAATCAATTTCAAGTTCTGGCAAAACTTGTAGATTCTCTTTCCATTGTTATATTTACTGGTAATAATCTTCGGCAGCTTCAACAGCCCATCATTTCCAAATGAACAAAAAGGAAAATATACCTTTAGTGACTTGCAACTTTGCTCGAGTGTTGAAAGGCCATCATCATCAATACCATTGCATCCCTCTAGAACCAGATCTTCAAGATTTTGAAGTTCAAGAACAGAATTGAGGCACTTCTCCGTGATCTGTGGTGAAAAGTCATACAAGTTCTCATTATAATCTCATCTAATTGTGCATTCTCCAGCCAAGAGTCAATAAAAGAAAGAATATCAATCATGTATTAAAATCAATAGAAGAGTAGATTCCAAGAGACATAGCATCCATCAGAAATGATCAAATACACATGGTGTACCATGTTCTACAACAATACATTGCTACCACTAACAAGAAAAATTACATCTAGGCTTGCTACAGGAACTTAAGTTGTTATCCTGTGTCAAAAATCAACGTTCTCTTTCTTTTTTTCTCCTTTAAAAGATAATTACAATTTAGAATGAAACGGAAAGCTAAGAAAACTTGTTGGAAAGTTTTCGTCACAATAAAGGTGTTTTGGCTTATCCAAAATGGTGTATGTTTTCCACACGACACAAAATCTACAGGTGATTGTTCAACAATCTCAACTACCACTTGCTCAACTAGTGTCGATTATTAGGGAAATGGCGAATTCGGTTAAGCATAGCGACACAGATGCATAACAACCCATAATTAACAAATTCCATAACTGGTCCATAGAAACTAACAGACTCAGCAGCTCATCAGAAGTCAATAAAAGGACCATAACTAGGTAGCATAAATCAATCAATCAACAAAATAATAACAAGAAATACTGCTAATAACACATTATTCACTATTCAACCAATCATTCACCTCTAGGTTGGAGGGGGGAAGAGTATAGTGACATCATATTTCAATTCCCTGTAAAGAAAGCAACAGGTGCCCCATTTAATTGAATAAAGTGCATAGCAGGCCCAGCTATAGCCTAAAAATGCACACATTTGACAGAGTTGATTATGATTTTTCCACTTTCTGGATGCCTTAGAAAACATTTTTTTCTTTTCTTTGCCACAGCTGAGTCAAAAAGGAATTGAACTTACCGGTAAATAAGAGGGATCCAAACTCTGAATTTGTTTGCACTTGAGAGCAATCAACTCCACACCCAAATCACCAACACGCAAGCACCACTTCAAGCAAAGGGACTTCAGCTTTCTACACCCAACAGCAATACAGCCGATCCCCATATCGGTTATTAACTTGCACCTCGCTAAACTCAACCTCTCCAAATTCCTCGCCTCCGCGATCGCCGAGGCCGCCAAGTCCGTCAAGTGCGTGGCGTTGCTCAAATCAACCTCAACAAGACCCGAACAATTGACGAACAGGCTCGATAGCCCGGCATTCGTGAAAAACCTTGACCTGGACAGGTTTTATTGATTTCAGAGTAGCTTTCCAGGTCGAGAATATAACGTTTAAGGTTCCATCGTCGACGCGCGGACAGAGAGAGAGATCGAGGTGGGAAACAAAAGGGTAGCGATGAAATGTTCTGGGGAGGAGCTCTGCGCGTAGAGGCCTGAGAGATCCGCGATGGCGAGACTCTATTAAGTAAAAGGACTTGCACGTGAGGGAGAAGGATTTTATGGCAAAAAAATCGTCGTGGAGGTGGTCGAGGATCTTGCATACGATCTCTTCTGTTAAGACATCAAAGGGGTTAGATGAAGAAAGGGGCGAATGTGGGTGGTGGTGTATTCTCTTGCTCTGGAATTTCATGGAAGCTTTTTTGAGAAAAAGGAACTCGTCAAAGGGTTGGGGAACGAAAGGAGAAGAACAGGGGAAAAGGGCTATTAAAGGATGGGAAAATTGGGTTGGAACAGCTAGCTCTCTTACAGGTAAACAGTGGGATCAGCTGGGGGCGGGGGGAACTTGGGGTTCTATCTGAGTATCTGTATCTGGGAAGAAGAAGATCTGTAATGCACAAATGAGTATACTACCCCTTCAAGTCTTGTCTCAAATATATGTATCGACTTACCAAATGACCCCGCCTTCTTTTGTGCCCCTAATTATAATAGAATATAGAGTAAATTAACCATTAAACCTTTTTACTTTTGGTAACGATCTTTTGATTTTATTAATTAAATCATCAAATTATTTAGTTATTACTAATTAAATCATTAATCGTTAACTGTTTACGATAATATCCATGTAATTGCAAAAAATTATCATAATTATACATTTAGTTCTTAATATATATATATATATATATATTAGTTTTATCCTTATTTAAATTTAGTTTAATAAATGAGAAAATAACCTCAGTGACCAAAAATCTCAGATAATATACGATTTTGATCAACTTTTTTTGGATTTGCGAAAATGACCAACAAAATCGCAATGCGATCTCTAATTCGCATTGCGATCTCCACTATCGCAAATTCGCGTTGCATTTCGCGTTGCGATAATTGAAAATCGCGTTGCGATTTTTCCATTTCGCGTTGCGATTTTCCATTTCGCGTTGCGATAGTCTACAGTTGTCGTTGCGATTTTCCAAATTCGTTGCGATAGTCTACAGTTGCCGTTGCGATTTTCCATTTCGCGTTGCGATTTTCCAGTTCGCGTTGCGATAGTTGAAAATCGCGTTGCGATTTTCCATTTCCTTGTTGAGTGATAGAGAACAAGGGGGACTCTCGCGCGCCGCCGCCGTCGTCCGTCTCGTCTCGGGTCGGGTCGTGGTCGTGGTCGTGGTCGTGGTCGTGGTCGTGGTCGTGGTCGTGGTAATACGTGTCTTCGACACGTCCGCGTGGATATTATCTTTTTAGAGAAAATTCTTAAGAAACAAAATCTTTTTTTTTTAACTATCGCAACGAATTTGGAAAATCGCAACAACAACTGTAGACTATCGCAACGAATTTGGAAAATCGCAACGACATTGTAGACTATCGCAACGCGATTTTCAACTATCGCAACGCGAAATGGAAAATCGCAACGCGAATTTGCGATAGTGGAGATCGCAATGCGAATTAGAGATCGCATTGCGATTTTGTTGGTCATTTTCGCAAATCCAAAAAAAGTTGGTCAAAATCGTATATTATCTGGGATTTTTGGTCACTGAAGTTATTTTCTCTTAATAAATTAACTATTTAATCAACATCTAGCATGTGTCAGCACAAGATCACAACACATGTCATTAGTATCACATGTCAATATATAATTAAAAGATTTTATTTATTAATTTTAATTAAATATAATTTATATCTAATTAAAAAGTGACATGTGTCACCACACTAATTGGATGGAAAATAAAAAATATGATATTAGGGAATTGAGCCAACATTTATAACGGGTAAAAGAGTGCGCTACAACCACTACACCAAGGGTCCCAATGGTTTTAAATTTACATCAAATTGTAATTATCCTTTCGATTCATGTTAATGGTAAAAGAAAGTAGAAACAAAAATAAATTAGAATTAGAATATAGACAAATTATAAAAATAAAAAAACACATAAATAATTAAAAAATCTAATATTTTGTTTATATCTATATATATATATATTAAATTTTAATTCATGGAAGATTTACCATAAAAATAAATTTAAGATTTTTATATTTTAAAATTATTTTTATTATTTTATTATTTTATATTTTAATACCAAATAGGTTATGATACTGTAAATATTAGATTCAATATTTTTTGTATTATTTTTATAATTTCATTTTATTATATTTTAAAATTAAATATTTTTATAATATTTTTAAATTTAAGATTTTTATATTTTAATACCAATTATGTGATGATACTGTAAATTTTAAAATATAAAAATATTATCGTAAATCTTAGATTTAATATTTATATATTTATTTTAGTAATTTCATTTTTATATTTTAAAATTAAATATTAACATTAAATTTAATTTTAAAATAAAAATATTAAATTAGTTTTAAAATATAAAATTTTAAATTTACTTTTATGGTAAATATTCCATTAGTTACAATTATATATATATATATATAATGTATTTAGATATAGAGAAAATATTATATTTTTAATTATTTATGTGCGCTTTTATTTTATAATTTGTCTAGGTTTTAATCTTAATTTCTTTTTTACTTCTACTTTCTTTTAACATTACCAAACTTTTAAAAGATAAATACAATTTATTGTAAGTTTGAAACCATTGGTGACCTTTGGTGCATTGGATGTAGGGGTGCTTATCGAGCAAGTTGATCACGAGTTGGGCAGTGCTCGACTCGTGCTCGTTAAAAAATTTTGTTGATCGACTCGACTCGTTGCTCGTTAAAATTTTGCTCGACTCGTGCTCATTAAGAAAATTTACTTATCGATTCGTTGCTCGTTAAAATTTTGCTCGATTCTTGCTTGTTAAGAAATTTTTTTGCTCAACTCATTGCTCGTTAAGAAATTTTGTTGCTCGACTCATTGCTCATTAAGTTCGCCGAAATTTTTATTTTATTTTTTAACTATAAGTAAAATTACTAATACTAGAACTTAATATAAACATAAATTTAAAAAAATATCCAAAATATCAAAAGAGTTTATGAAACAAATTGAAAGTCTAAACACTAAAATAGCAATCCATAAATATATTAAAATAATAATTAAGATTTGATTTTTAGGTGTAGTAAAATAATAATTATTAATTAATATTTTAGTACTTTTAATTATTTATTAGAAAACTAATAGATTAGTAATTTATCATCTTTTTATTATCTATTAATAAATTAATAATTTTTTGAATGAAATATTTTTTTAAGACAACTAATAAAAAATTAACAAGTTGCTCGTGAACTTATCAAGTCGAGTTGGACTTTGCTCGACTCTTCTTGTTAAGGTCTCGAGTCGAGTCCACCCGAATTGAGCTTTTACCGAATTTTGATCGAGTTGAGTTTGAGCTATTCACGAGCTGCTCAACTCATTAAGCACCCCTAATGGGGTGGGGTGCTCTTCATTTCCCTAGTGGACATTGTCTCAAATCTCCACAAGTGCAATTACACATCCTTTTATTTTCTATCCAATCGGTTGGTGATACACGACATATAATTGAATGTTTAATTTATTTAATTTAATTTAATTTAAGACCAAACTGATAGACTATATAAATATTAATAATTAAATATATAATTATACTAATTTTTTATTTGTCACATCAACATTTTCGTCGATTGTTAACAATTAGTTACTTAATTGACAATAATTAAATAATTAGGTAGCCTAATTGACAAAATTAAAAGATCAATAACAAAAGTAAAAAGGCTAAATAGTATTGTAGACACTAATTTTCGTCGACATATTTTTTGTTTTCCTTTATATGTACATACATATTTATATATATATATATATATATATACATATTTTGAAACTACGTATATAATATATAGTTTTTAATAGTTTTTAAAACTATATAATATATAGTTTTTAAAAAAAACATTTTAGAAAATATATGTAATATATAATTTTTAAAATCATTTTAAAAACTTATATATATATATATAGTTTTTGAAAACATTTTTGAAAACATATATATTATAGTTTTGAAAACATTTTAAAAACATTTATATATTATATAGTTTTTAAAACGTTTTTGAAAACTTATATAATATTTTTGAAAACATGTTGAAAAAATTCGTATATTATATATGTTGAGTTAATTGATTGACTGAATCGGCCAAGAGGGGGTGAATTGGCAATAAAAAATTTTGTTGGAAGCTTTTGCATAAAATTGAAAGAAATTGCACAGCGATTTAGAGTGGTTCGATTTTATCAACCAAAGTCTACGTCCACTACCTTAGCTATCCACACTAAGGATTTTCCAACAAATTCACTAATTTGTTCTTTCTTTTGAGGCCAAAGAGATAACCTTACAATTCCCTCAAGAATATACCCCAATTCTTGAGAACACTCTTTTCTCAAAGAGAAATACAAATTTGCAAACTTACAAGAAAAACCTCACAAGGTAAGATGTTTCCACAATTCTAGAACAAGAAAGGAACACTCACAAATAATTACAAATGAGCACAAATGGTGTTCTTTGAAAGCAAAATGAATATTGAAAGGAAATTTGGCTTGATTTGCACAAACTTGGTGTTTGATGCTTTCTCTCTTGTTTCTCTATAATTTCTTGTTGATCAAGGGCTTCAGAACTTGTTTAAATACACCTTGAATCACTTCTGAACGTTGGGGATGATTAGTGAAGATCATATAGCCGTTTTAGTGTGAAAACAATTAATAAAACAACTTGGAGCGTGGGGGGAATCGGTACCCCCTATGGGGAATCGGTTCCCTAAGTATAAAATTCAAATATTTCGACCGTTATACAAGGGGGGAATCGGTACCCCCTGGGGGGGGAATCGGTTCCCTCCGAGCATACTGGAATTCTCGGAGCCAAATCATTCAGGGGGAATCGGTACCCCCTTAGGGGGGAATCGGTTCCCTCTGAGCAATCTGGAATTTTTGGCTTTGAAATGGTTCGAAATACTTTGTAAAATTATTTTGAAATTGTTTTAAGATTAAAACTTAAATTTACACTTTGAGTAAGGATTAAAAATGATCTTTGAAAGATTTGGAGTAATGTTTTGATATTCGAATAATTCTATCGAATATACTTAGAAAATCATTTGGAAAATCTTAAAATTCATTTAACTTAATTTGTTATATCGAAATATCAAAATGTTTTCAACAATCTCCCCCTTTTTGATATAACAAAACATTTTAGTAATTTTAAGATTTTGAAATCAAGTTTTGAAATTACTCCCCCTTACTTTAACACTTCTCTCATTTATCATTTAAAAACACTTTAACACTTCTCCCCCTTTTAGTTAAATCAAAAAGACATTTTAAAGAATTTAAACAAGGTTTTGAAATCAGTTAGCCAATTGATTATATATAATATAAGCTGCTAAGATCACAAGCAAGAGAAACGTTAGCCATTAGTTTCATAATCAATATTCATAATTAATGTGAAATGGAAAAATTGGTCATATATCTAATCATGAAGTAAATGATGCAATAATGAATAAATTTAATCACACCAAATAGATAATTTCTAACCATTCATAAATCCAAACAAATTCAAAGTCAATCAATCCACAAATTCAAACATTCCAAAATATTCAAAATGTTAAAACAATAAGCTTGGAGTTCAAAGCAAAACATTGAATCACATATCCGGATCAGGAGGAGGAAAACGAGCTCGCATAGCGGCCATTTTGTTAGTGAGGTCATTAATACGTGCGTTGGTTGCTTCATTATTTGCACGCATTTCCCGAAGAATTTCTAATTGTTGAGCTCACATTGTGGATAAATGGGACTCTATAGAAGTAAAGCGCGAATCCATAGTAGCATATCGAAAATCGAATGTCTCCATAAAGGATTGGAAATATGGAGGCATTAGATGCGTTTGTTGTGCTTGCTCTTCGGGCTGCTCAGGCTCATCTTCGGCTTCATTGATGTCTCGCATTAATTGCTCAAGCTCGAGATCTTCGTCAGCTTCGGGTGGAGCTTGTGAAGAACTAGCTCCTGGAGTATTTGCAGAAGATCGAACCCATTCACCGGTTTCCTTATCCTTAATCCATCCCGCTATCGTTAAGGAAAGAAGGTTAATTTGTTTCTTAAGGGGAAAAACGGCATCTAGACCGACTCTAAGCCCAGCTTTGGAAAACAGATTACTCAAAATGCAACCGTAAACAAGAGATGAACAGAGTTTTTTGTTAGGAACAAGATTTACGGTTTCAACAATTTCAGCATAAATAATCTGAGGTAGGTTGATTTTAATATTGTTTTCGAAACAATGTAACCACCAAAGATCTAAGGCTCTAAGAGTATAATAACGACCTCCGGATGGTCGAAACCACCAAGAAATTATTAGATGAAGAAAACGTTCATGAAGGTCTAGGACACTTGCACTATCCTTTCTTTTATAACGAGATCCTAAAACCTGTTTTTCATTTGAAATACCATAATTATCTAATCCGAATGTATTGGCTATGTAAGCCGAGTCAATATATAAGAATTGTCCTAGAAGGTAGGAACGAATTCCTATGGTTTCGGTTTCATTTTGGTTTTTAACACAAACGACATTAGAATAGAAAATACGAACAAGTTGATGGTAAACGATGGGTTCAAGGTCAAAGAGTTTATCAAATTTCCACTCTTGTAAAAGAGGAAGATATTTAAAATTGATAGCTAACATAGCTTGACGAGAAGGAATACGTTCTTCCCGTATTTTGTAAGAGTCGAAATATTGATAATACCAAAAACGATGATTTCTAGGACCAGGATGATTGAAACACGAATTTTGGATAGTCAAATTAGGATCAATGGGATTAGGATTAGAAATTGGAATAGAAGGAGGATTTGGAGGTGGATTTGGTTGACGGTGTGAACGACTAGATGAAGACCTAGCACGTTTAGGATTGGACATGGTTTAGGAAATCGGAATAGAATTGATAACCTGCAATTTAGAAAACACATGTATGCAATTCAATCAATCCCAAAACTCAATTGAGTCCTCAATATTTCAAGGTTCTCTAAATAAATCCTAATGGGCAAAGTTTTTGAAAAACTTTTGAAAAATATGGTTTTGAGAAACAATATATGTATAGTTTTCATAATAACAAATAATTTTATTCAAAACACAATAATTTAAAAAAATTATTTCAAAAATTTAGAAAATTTTGAAAAAATCTTGTGTTTTTGATGAAATTAGTTGTAATATCTAGTTTCTAATCACTAAATAATCAATGCCCGATCAAAAATTCAACCTAGAACTAATTAAAACTAGTTCTATGTTCATAAATTGATAAAAACAAGTTTTGGAAAAATACCTTGAATGATTTCCGATTTGAGTGAGATTAGATGAAGTTTGCACGTTTTTTATGATTCCAACGGGTTTAGAGGATGATATTTAAAGTGAATTCCGATTAAAAACGTTGATTTGAGGCAAGAATGAAGATTTGAGAGAGTAGATGGAAGAAAACGGCGTGAAGGAATAAGAGAGAGGGTTTGA
Organism: Hibiscus syriacus; assembly: GCF_006381635.1. NCBI lineage: Eukaryota > Viridiplantae > Streptophyta > Magnoliopsida > Malvales > Malvaceae > Hibiscus > Hibiscus syriacus. Next base: position 1,539,490 of record NW_024062639.1, read on the forward strand.
GCAAATTTTGGGTTATGCCCGTGTTAAAACCAGAACCCTAGGGGGGTATCGATTCCCCTGTGGGGGGAATCGGTTCCCCTTCAAAGGGGGAATCGGTTCCCTCAAGGGGGGATCGATTCCCTCTGCACCAAAATGCTAAAATCCGATTTTAAACATCCAAAATGCTAAATTAATTTCCTCTAGTGGTATTGGCAACTCATATATTAAAAATTAATCATGTTCAAACAATTCAATTAATCTTTAAACGATATTTGAACATAAAATTAATTTTTCATCAAGAATCATAAACTCCCCCTAACTAATAGCAATGAATGCAATAAAAAAATTACTATTATAAGCATTTTTCATTTATTATTAAAAGTGCTAAAATTATTTTTAAACACTCAGTGAAGATAGATTGGTCAAACCTAATTCTCTCCTAAGTGTCCAAAATCGTTCCTTGTCTAAAGGTTTTGTAAAGATATCCGCTAATTGGTGCAAAGTATCAACAAATTCTAGAACTATATCTTCCTTAGTGACATGGTCTCTAATGAAGTGATGTCTTATTTCAATGTGCTTAGTTCTAGAGTGTTGGATGGGATTTTTAGTGAGACAAATAGTACTAGTATTGTCACACTTGATAGGAATGGTACCTATTTCAATTCCATAATCAAAAAGTTGTTGTTTCATCCATAAAAACTTGTGCACAGCAACTACCAGCTGAAATGTATTCGGCTTCAGTGGTAGATAATGCAACACAATTTTGTTTCTTTGAAAACCAAGAAATTAGCATATTTCCAAGGAATTGGCAAGTACCGAAGGTGCTTTTCCTATCTAATTTGCATCCTCCATAATCCGCATCAGAAAAAGCATGCAAGCTAAAGCTAGAGTCTCTAGGATACCAAAGTCCTAAACTAGGAGTGTCTTTAAGGTATCTAAAGATTCTCTTAACAGCTAGTAAATGTGATTCCTTAGGACATGATTGAAATCTAGCACATAAGCAAACACTAAACATAATATCCGATCTACTTGCAGTTAGATAAAGTAGAGATCCAATCATTGACCTATATAATTAACATCTACACATTTACCTCCTTCATCTAAGTCAAGCTTTGTTAAAGAGCTCATTGGAGTGTCATGAGGTTTTCCCATTTTCCAGTCCAAACTTCTTGAGCATATCTTTGACGTACTTAGCTTGATTGATGAAGATGCCATCTTTCTTTGCTTGATTTGGAGTCCCAAGAAAAATGAGAGCTCCCCGTCATGCTCATCTCAAACTCACTTTGCATTAGCTTAGAAATTCTTGGCAAGAACATCATTAGTAGAACCAAATTATATCATCAACATAAATTTGAACTACTAATAAATCTTTACCTTTGCTTCAAAAACAATGTAGTGTCAACCTTCCTTTTGAAAAACTTTTTTCAATTAAAAATTTTGACAATCTTTCATACCAAGCTCTAGGAGCTTGCTTTAAACCATAAAGAGCTTTTGTCAATTTTAAACATGATCCGGAAAATTTGAATCTTCAAACTTGGAGGTTGTTCCACATACACTTCTTCTTTTATAAAACCATTTAAAAATGCACTTTTAACATCCATTTGATATAATTTAAATTCATTGAAACATGCAAATGCTAATAACATTCTAATTGTTCCATCCTAGCTACGGGAGCGTATGTTTCATCATAGTCTATGCCCTCTTTGAGTATACCCTTGAGCAACAAGTCTAGCCTTGTTTCTCACTATACCACTCTCATCAGCTTATTTCTAAATACCCATCTAGTACCTAGTAGATTATTACTAGGCCTTTCAACTAATGTCCATACTTTACTTCTCTCAAATTGATTTAACTCTTCTTGCATAGCCATAATCCAATGTTCATCATTTAATGCTTCTTTAATATTCTTAGGCTCTATGCATGAGATAAATGCAACATAATTACAAATATTCTAAGAGAATATCGAGTTGTTACCCCTTTTGATGGTCACCTATATTTCACCATCCTTGACATAGTTGTACTCTCTGGATAAGATACTTCCCTTTCTTCAATGGTTGGATTCTCAAGAGGTCATGAGTTTCCTCATTTTCGTTTTCTTTTGATGATGGTTCTCCAACGTCATGTCTAACGTCATTTGTATTTATAACACCTACATCATCATTCATACAAGATCCTTCCTCGGAAGGGGATTATCATTGAAAACATATGTATAGACTCTTCTACACTAAAGTTCTTTTATTAAATACCGATAGGCTTTAGGATTTAAGGAATAACCCAGAAAATTCCTTCATCACTTTTAGCATTAAATTTGCCAAGGTTTTCTTTACCGTTGTTTAAAACAAAACATTTACATCCAAAAGGATGAAAATAACTAATGTTAGGCTTTTATTTTTGAAAATTTCATATGGAGTTTTCTTTAAAATTGGCCTAATCATTACTCGATTTACAACATAACAAGCGGTATTTGTGGCTTCCGCCAAAATATTTTGGCAAATTATTTTCACAAAGCATGGTTCTAGCCATTTCTTCTAAAGTTCGATTTTTCCTCTCAACCACTCCATTTTGTTGAGAGGTTCTACGTGCTGAAAAAATTATGGCTAATACCGTTAGAGTTACAAAATTCAGTAAATCCAAGATTTTCAATTCAGTTCCATGATCACTCCTAACACTAGTTATAGAGTAACCTTTTTCATTTTGGATTACTTTTGAAAATGTGATGAATTGTTCTAATGCTTCATCTTTAGTATTTAAAAATAGAACCCAAGTAATCTAGTATCTACCAAGACAAATGCATATGTTTTCCACCCAAGCTAGTAGTTCTAGTTGGCCCAAAAAGATCTAAATGGATCAATTGTAAAACTCTACTAGTTGATACATCATTAATGGATTTAAAAGAAACTCGCTTTTATTTTCCTTTAGCACAAGCATCACAGATTTTATCATTATCAAATTTAAGCTTAGGCAACCCTCTTACTAGATCTTCTTGAATTAACCGTTGCAAACACTCATACTATGCATGTCCTAGTCTCCTATGCCATAACCAACTATCATGTTCATCCTTAGCAACTAGGCATAAATTAGTCATATCAAAAGAATCTAAATGCACCATGTATATGTTTCCTATTCTATGACCACAAGCATAATCCGATTAGATGCAATGTCAATGACTTTACAACATTAATTTCAATAAGACATTGAATCCTTTATCGCATAATTGACTAATACTCAATAGATTATGCTTTAATCCATTCACATATAAAACATTTTTAATTTTTATGGAAGAGGTATTACCTATTGTACCAATACCTTCAATGTGACCTTTTGAATTGTCTCAAAAAGTCACTTCTCCTCCATTTTTGGCATTAAGCTCAATGAACCGGCTTTTGTCTCCGGTCATGTCTTGAGCATCCCACTATCAAGGTACCATGATTTGAATTTGTTTCCCGTACCTTGTAGCAATGCTTCTTTCCCTACAAATAGATTAATTTTTTATTTTTGGTACCCAAATTATTTTGGGTCCATATTCATTAGTTTCCAAAATCCTAGTCCCCTTAGGTATCCATTGTGTATGATATTTTTATCTTTAGTAGTAATGAGTTCTTAGGAACCCACATACTTCTAATGATTTTTCCATTAGAGGTTCTTTGGGACCTATATGATTGTAGTTTCTAAACTTTTTCTAACAAAGTTGGATTTTGAATTTCCACATTTTTCAAAATGTTTTGTTCCAACTTTATCAAAAGAAGTTTTAAGATCATCAATTTCTTTTGATGATCATCATTGATCTTTGAAAGTAAATTTTACAAATCTAAATTTTTCTTTTCAAACTCTTCTAGTTTGATTTGCAAATCTTTGATTTTACTTTCAAGATCGTTGTTGGTTTTTGGATATGAGTTGTTTTCATTTTCAATTTTGAAACATCATTTTTATTTTAAAAATAATTTCTCATAATCCGAGCCAACCCATTATATTCCTCTAATACTCATCATAGGATAAATCATCAAAATCGGATGAGTAGAGGTTACCTTAGAATCTTCCCCAAATGCCATCAAGCACAAGTTAGCTACTTCTTGTCCTCTTCATCGGAACTTTCTTCATCGCTCCATGTAGCCACATGAGCCTTGTGCTTATTATTTGATTGACCCTTTTTCTTCAATTATGGGCAATCATATTTGACATGCCCTGGCTTTTTGCATTCGTAGCAAATGATTGGGTCCTTCTCTTTCGTTCATTTTTGAGGCCTTCATTTCGTTTGAATTTTCTTCCTCGATAAGGTCTCATCATTTTTCTGACTGTTGGCAAACAATGCCATTTCCTCGTCATTGTCACGTTATTCGAATCATCTCATCTTTTGTTGGATTTGAGAGCAACTCCAATGTTTTCTTCTTCTTCTTCTTCTCCTTTGGTGTCTCGTCAATCTTGTCGAGGTCAACCTCATCTTCGAGCATCATTTCATGAGTGAGGAGTGACCCAATTAGCTCTTCAAGAGTTAAGGACGTTAAGTCCTTAAACTCGATAATTGTCATCTCTTGATTGCCACGATTTTGGAGGGTAGACTAACTTCCTCACAAGCTTTTCATTTGAAATGATCTCCATATGATTTGAGACCATGACAATCGTTGAAAATCTATCCGTCATAGCTTTGATATCTTCATTTGGTTTCATCCTGAAATTTTCATAGCTATGCGTTAGAATACTAATTTTTAGATTTCTTTACCTCATCGGTACCTTCATGAGTGACTTGAAGTTTTGTCCCATATTTCTTTGGTGGTGTACACGATGAAACTCTTCCATATTCATCTGGTCCAAGAGCACAAAAAATGATATGGATGGCTTTGGAGTTGAGCTGGAACATTCTTGTCTCTCCTTCACTCCACAACCTTGGATGAGTGAGAGGTTTGATGTATCATTCTTCTACAGCATTCCATGCTCCCATGTCACTTGCTTGAATTAAGTACATCATTTTATTCTTCCAATAGGCATAGTTAGCTCCATTGAAGAAAGGAGGCTTGTTGACGGGCATCGAGTCAAGACCGGAGTCAAAGTTTGAAGCGGAGGCCATTGATGACTTTGATTATCGATATAACTCTTCCCGAATCGACTTAAGAGGCGATTAAACCTTCAAATGAGTTAGGCTCTGATGCCAATTGTTGAGTTAATCGATTGACTGAATCGGCCAAGAGGGGGGTGAATTGGCAATAAAAATTTTGGTGGAAGCTTTTGCAGAAAATTGAAAGAAATTGCACAGCGATTTAGAGTGGTTCGACTTTATCAACCAATGTCTACGTCCACTACCTTAGCTATCCACACTAAGGATTTTCCAACAAATTCACTAATTTGTTCTTTCTTTTGAGGCCAAAGAGATAACCTTACAACTCCCTCAAGAATATACCCCAATTCTTGAGAACACTCTTTTCTCAAAGAGAAATACAAATTTACAAACTTACAAGAAAAACCTCACAAGGTAAGATGTTTGCACAATTCTAGAACAAGAAAGGAACACTCACAAATAATTACAAATGAGCACAAATGGTGTTCTTTGAAAGCAAAATGAATATTGAAAGGAAATTTGGCTTGATTTGCACAAACTTGGTGTTTGATGCTTTCTCTCTTGTTTCTCGATAATTTCTTGTTGATCAAGGGCTTCAGAACTTGTTTAAATACACCTTGAATCACTTCTGAACGTTGGGGATGATTAGTGAAGATCATATAGCCGTTTTAGTGTGAAAACAATTAATAAAACAGCTTGGAGCGTGGGGGGAATCGGTTCCCTAAGTGTAAAATTCAAATATTTCGACCGTTATACAAGGGGGAATCGGTACCCCCTTGGGGGGAATCGGTTCCCTCCGAGCATACTGGAATTCTCGGAGCCAAACCATTCAGGGGGAATCGGTACCCCCTTAGGGGGGAATCGGTTCCCTCTGAGCAATCTGGAATTTTTGGCTTTGAAATGGTTCGAAATACTTTGTAAAATTATTTTGAAATTGTTTTAAGATTAAAACTTAATTTTACACTTTGAGTAAGGATTAAAAATGATCTTTGAAAGATTTGGAGTAATGTTTTGATATTCGAATAATTCTATCAAATATACTTAGAAAATCATTTGGAAAATCTTAAAATTCATTTAACTTAATTTGTTATATCGAAATATCAAAATATTTTCAACAATATAGTTTTTTAAAAAAACAATTTGAAAATTTATATATTATATGTTTTTGAAAATATTTATGTATATATATATCTTATTATTATTATTATTATTATTATTTATTTTATTTTTATTTTATTTTTATTTATTTTTTTTGTCTTTTCCATGTCCAAGTCTAGGGTCTATTTTTTAGTCCAACACAATCACAGTTACAGCCCACAGGACAGGCCTGATCTAACCCGTTGGAGTTTAGGGTTTGGGAACCCTAAAACATGTTCAGTCACCGCACCGCACGGGAGTCCAAGGGTCATGGGCGAAACGCCGTTATCCCGGGACTGACCCATCCTGGGATGGCCGGTCAACCACGAACAGAGCACTCCACAATATCCAGGATTCACAACGACCGGTGGGGATTATAAAAACCCACGACCAACCATCACAGGGGGGAAACCCATATCAACCAACAAATCAAGCCACAAAAATTACAAAAAAAACCAACCGTACACAACAACAACCCAAACGGGAAAAATACACGGAGTATACGAGAACCATCAACAAATATCCAGAAACCAAAAAACCACCATCAACACCGAACAGTGAGAAGACAACAGAACCAAAGAACCACACAAAAATACCAGCAACCAAACGAACGCTACAGTAAAACCGAGAGAACAAGCAAAACAACGAAGCACAAAGGCCAAACGGTGAGAACAGAAGCATAAAAGTAAAAGGTCGAGACTTTTGGCTTAGATCTACGCCAATAGGAGATTTGTTTGGAGAAATAGGTATCGGATTTGGGATCGGGGGGTGGAGACGAACATTCGGTGAGGTTTCGATTTTTCCGGCCGTCGCGACGTTTGACGCTGGTCGGACATTAGCCTGGGTAGAGAGAGAGGAGAGAAATTTGATCTCTCTTATTTTTAGAGAGAGACATAAAAGTAAAAGGTCGAGACTTTTGGCTTAGATCTACGCCAATAGGAGATTTGTTTGGAGAAATAGGTATCGGATTTGGGATCGGGGGGTGGAGACGAACATTCGGTGAGGTTTCGATTTTTCCGGCCGTCGCGACGTTTGACGCTGGTCGGACATTAGCCTGGGTAGAGAGAGAGGAGAGAAATTTGATCTCTCTTATTTTTAGAGAGAGACATTTTGAATTTATTATTTTTGCATTATAGTTCCTACTTCATGTTTTGTTCGAAATGGCCCCGGTACTTTTTTGCAGGTTTCAATTTAGTCACTTTTCTTTTCTTTTTCTCTTTTGATTCAACCACTATTCTTTTTTAATTTTACATTTTGATCCATCTTCTTAATTTTTATTTATTTTTGGTTTCTTTATTAAGATTCATGTTCATAACGTTTTTCCTACCTATCCTTTTTTATTTTGTTTTCTTTATATATTTTTTCATCATAATTATTTTATCCATCTATTTTCATTATAATCATTATTATTTTTCCTCTTTCTTGACTTAGTTTTTTTCATTCTTTTCTCCTTTTTATTTATTCCTTTTATTTTTATTTATTTTTATGTCCCTTTAATTTACTATTCTAGGATTTTATTCATTTATTATTATTTTCTATCTAACATTTTCTATCTAACATTTTCGTCTCATTTTTTTTTTATTTTTAGAAGAGTTTCGAATAATCGGAGGTAAGTAATTCGAATCGAATGTTTTAAATTTTAATTTAAATTTTTAATTTTCGCAATTAAAGACAACTGATAAATTAATTGGTACCGAAAGGGCGGTTCAAGGGTGCTAATCCTTCCTTGACCGTAATCGACTCCCGAACTCGATATATTTCTAGTACAACGCAGATCAGGTAAGGTGATGTCCGACCCACTTAAGTTCGTTTTAAAATTGTCGGTGACGACTCCAATTCATTTAATCCAAGTCGAAGCCCAATTCCAGACCCAACCGAAAGACGGTTCCGACAAGTATAATTTATCCGATTAAATATGATTGTTATATCTATTCATTCATTCATCTTTTCCCAAAAATACAAAACAATTCATATAGACATATTTCGGCAACAAATTGTAGTATTAAGTTACATGCCGAATTTCCTGCATTTTCTTTATTTTTTAAATTTGATGTAAATTTACAACCTCATCATTACATTGATAGGATATCTACATTATTGAGAGAAAGGAATAAAACCAAACTCATCTCCCTTCCTTTCTTGTTTTCTATTTTTAATTTTAATTTAAAATTAGTATTCTATATATAATAATATTTCATAAATATGTCTATTTAGATATATGTAATATACTCAAATAATGTAAATCCTAAATTTTGAAATTTTAAACTCTAAAGAAAAGTATGATAATATTAAATTGTGTGTGTGTGTGTGTGAGAGAGAGAGAGAGAGAGGTAATTCGGGGAGAGAGGGAAGAGAGAGAGAGAGGTAATTCGGGGAAAGAGGGAAGGGAGGGGAAGTTGGGAATAATAATAGGGGGAAAGGGGGGATGATGTATATGGGGAAGTAAACATGTGGGGAAGGGGAGATTGAATTCAAGTCGAAGTTCAAAGTGCACATGTTTTGGTACGGCTTAGTTTGAAAAGTCTTCCTTTCCTTTCGCCCCTTACAAAAAAATAACAACGTACACGAGAGTGGTACGTTTTCATTTTTAGGTAAGCCGACGATGAATGCCACGTTTCAATCCGCGTACAACAAAGTACTCCCTATCTCATCCAACCCCACCCTTTGTCAATCATCGTCTTTCTTTCATTTTCAGGCCCTCTTTTCCTTTATATTTTTTATATAGGTATAAAGTTGAATGAGTAGGATTCCCTACCATCATCATTATCAAACACAGCCCGATTACCCGAGACCAAATAAATATTAAAAATAATTATTATTTTATATATATATATATAATATTAATAAATTTACTTTAAATTAAAAAATATATATAATATTTATATATTTAATTTAAATATATATATATCCGCGATTTTCCTCGATTACCCAATTGAGATCCCGTTTAAATCTCCAAGATTTTTTAAGCGAGGACGGGTACGGATTGACCAATACCCGGCCCGTTGCCATCCCTAATTACGTGTTAATGCCTTCCCTGGGTGCCTCTCCCACCACTAACACCTACCCACCTCTCATCCCCACTCTCCAATTACAAACCATGATTATGTATGTATGTATGAAGCCATAATAATAAAACTATTCCGCCAACATACTTGCAGGAATTCCCTAGTTATACCAAGGCACGAAATTAAACATCACCGGTACAAGGATAGGTTATTTTACTTTTTAGCGAAAGTGATAGCCATGGGATACCGAGGGGCGATCTTGAAACCCTGCAGGTTCTGCATTTCTGTAGAAGACTGCTCTTCGTCTTCATACTCCACGAATGCATTACCCGACTTTGCTTCAATCATCCGGTCTTCCCTGAACCCAGGGTATTGTATGAAAACCAGTTGCAGCATCACGCTCGTTGTCTAATGAGGTAAATTCTGTATGAACAGAACGCCTGCTCTTGGGCATTCACGTTTCCATGGAAAGGAGCCTGCACATACTCGTATAAGAGTTTTCCCAAATAGCATGTTAGCCAACTCAATCCCTCTCTAGTCAAAAAAAAAAAAAAAGCGGCCCCAAAAAGTGTGAAGTCATATCTTATAAACTATCTAAGCACTGCAATCAAAATACATGAGCTGCAATTCCCATAGGTAAAAGCGGTTGGTTTGAGAGAGGGCGACAAATAGGAAGCAACAATCAAATAGAAATACTTCCGCAAATTACCTTCGGTCCACCATTACTTTGAGAACCTGCGCTATTTGACATTGTATATTGCTGTGCTTCCTCTGCACGTCGTTTCCTTTCAGTTGAAAATTTCATAGTGTATCAGAGGATGACATCAAAATATAAAGCAGTAAATAAACCAAAAGAAAATTAGTTTATATTGGATGCAAATTAATTAGTAAACCAGAAAGATGCAAAACTTTAAGTTCTCTGTCACCAAGAAAGCAACTCTAATCAACGGCTTGTCATTTGCCTTCCTTTTCACTTTTAACTTCTTTTTTTACAAACAGCAAAAGCCAAGAGTATAAATATAGCACCATTAAACAAGAAACCAATGGTTCACTGAAGACATTTATCCCCCAAGGGAATTAACAGAAGTGCTATGGCAATATCGTGGTCATACTAAAATGTGTTTTTTTTTATAGAAAAAAGGTAAAGAAAACCTAAATATCCAAGTTCTAACCCAAAAATGTACCCTGCATTTAAAAACTATCTTCTGTTACTCCCTCTGCCTTATGATAAAAAAAGGCAGGTAGTGACAGAAATATTTGGTCCAATTATGAATTTCATCCTTCTAATTTACAGAAGTTAACCCTCTACTTTAATTTGTCCAAATTCGATCCGGGTACATTATAGAAACTACAGAAATTAGTCCAACTGGGTAACCCTGCTAAAATGTACTGTAAAATACTATCCCGGAAATCATCGATTTGGCAATTTTTATGTGAGGAATTAGAAATAACCAGCAGTTTATAGCAACAAATTAGCAAAAATCAACGGTTAAAGTGCACGATTTCACCACAACTGGACTAAGTTCTCAGCTTCGGTAAAGCGAGGGGACCAAATTCAGACATTTTAAAGGGACTAACTTCTCAGTTTTCATAACGTAGATGGATGAAATTCATAATTAGAGACATATATATGCATAATTGTGATAATTACATTCACATGATAACACAATGAAATAAAGAAGAAATCATTTCGTTTATGTTCAATAAGGACCATGCATTTATTCGTAAGGAAATCTTAAGAACTAAAAGATTAGGCAGTCACCTTTCTGTTCTTGCTTCTTCTTTTCTCTGGGAACAAAGCTTCCATCATTTTTGGCAATACAATCTGACTTTGTCTTTGCATATTGTATCTACTGCACCAAATTAATCAGGCATACAATCAAACCCAAGAACGGTTAGCAGCTTAAACCACATATAAATTAAGCCTCGAAAACAATTTGATTGCAATTACAAGTGATGCCTGGAGAATGAATGAAGTTTGGTTCAAGCAGCAATCTCCAGGAATTTACGACCATGGGGAGATGGGTATAGTTTTAAGAGAAAATAACCTCAGTGACCAAAAATCCCATATAATATACGATTTTAACCAACTTTTTCTGGATTTGCCAAAATGACCAACAAAATCGCAATGCGATCGCTAATTCGCAACGCGATCTCCATTATCGCAAATTCGCGTTGCATTTCGCGTTGCGATAGTTGGAAATCGCGTTGCGATGGTATACAATGTCGTTGCGATTTTCCCAATTCGCAATGCGAATAAGTAAATCGCAACGCGAATTGGGAAAATCGCAATGCGATACTGACTATCGCAATGCGATACTTACTATCGCAATGCGATAATACAAAATCGCAACGAGATACTGACTTTCGCAACGCGATTCTGACTTTCGCAACGCGATTTACATAGCGCCATTCGTATTAACGCGTATTTTTTTTTTCAAATTCCAAACACGAATTTTTTCTTAATAAATCGAAACTGAACCGTCCACAATAATCGTAACTCATAACCTCAAACCCAAAAACACAACACTCAGTCCCATCTCCATCTCTCACTCTCTACGGCGAAATCCGTCCCCATCTCCGAAGATTTCCTTCCCCATCGCCGGCGAAATCCCTCACAACCATTCACAGTCAAAATCCCTCACAATCATTCAGAAATGGAAAATCAACCTCCGAGGGTTAGTTTTTTATTTTTATTTTGAAATTTTTGCATTATTTTAGGTTTTTCATATTGAGATTGATGATAAGTTTACTGGTAATTTCAATATAGATTAACCATTTCACTTAGATTTCTTATTAAATTCATTCGATTGCTGCCACTACTGCTAAACTGTTTATCCTGTGAAGTTAGTATTTGTCTTTGCTTTGTCTTTTGGTTGAAGTAATGCAGAAGAAGAATAGTTTCGAGAATGAAAATCGCAACGCGGAAATAACTATCGCAACGAGATAATCGCAACGCGAAATAAAATCGCAACGCGAAACCAAAATCGCATTGCGATTTTCATTTCGCGTTGCGATTTTCATTTCGCGTTGCGATTTTTATTTTGCGGTTGCGATTTTCATTTCGCGTTGCGATTGTCTGGTCGCGATAGTCATTTCGCGTTGCGATTCTCTCGTTGCGATAGTCATTTCCGCGTTGCGATTCTCATTATCTCGTTGCGATTTTCATTTCAACCAAAAGACAAAAACAGTGTTGCAAATTTTAGTTTCAAGAATAAACTACTATTTATGTTTATTGTTTGTTTTTGGTATATCTTGACAGTGTAATTTTTGGTATATCTAACTTGGTATGTTTATTGTTTTTTTGTAGAAATTTTTTTCGGCTTCATTGACATTAAGGAATAAAGTTAGCCTAGCCACTACAATTGCTTCGAAGCTTTCACCTGCACAAAGAAAATTGTTTGAAGAAACCTGCTTCGGGCCATGGCTGAGAGTACAGCATCCGGGTGGAGATGCTAGTTTGACCCATTTGTGGCTTCAGACCATGACTAGCGATCTACCCGACAGTATACAACGTGGTGAGGAAGAGATATGGTTTCATTTTCCACCGGCGTATACTTGTTTTGGGCGGAAGGAGTTCTGCTTAATCACTGGTCTACGATTCGGATACGATGATGTAGGCCGGTACACTCGTCATATCACCCGCCCATCATGGTTATCCAGGGTTTTCCTGATGAGTCAATAGAGAAGCCGAACTTACACGTCGACGACATGAAGAAATTGTTTAATAAGAAAGATGGTTTTACTCGGATGAATGACGTCGATGTTGTCCGAGTATGCCTTCTACTACTTTTGTATGCCGGCTTTTTAGGCAGAGAGGCCAGACAACCTATTTCTCAGGAGCTAATATTATTAGTAGAGGACCTAAATGCATGGAATCTGTTTCCGTGGGGTTCGTATATATGGAAAGCTACCTGGACTAAGTTGTCGTCTGCCTTTGTGACCGCAAAAGTTTGCGGGGCGATGGGTCGAAATACACTTTGTCAGGCTTTGTTTGGGCCTTTAAGGTAAGAATTTCTATATAATGTTTTTAAAATTATAATTAATTATTTAACAATTACTAATGTTTGTTATTATATTGTTGTAGATTTGGATATTCGAGGCTTTCCCCAGCATGCGGACATATGCATTAAAATCCTCAGATGATATTCCTAGGGCTATTTCCTGGAAGAGGAAACGTATGTTGGATTGGGAAGACTTAATACCATATGCGACAATAAATAATGTAAGTTAACACAAATACTATCATATATAAACAAGTTATTAATAGTAGACGTTTAACTTTGTTTTAGTTTTTATATTTTTAGGAGGCCAACACTCCATTAATGAGACTGACACCCACGGAGGCTGAGCTTGCCACTGATTGGTGGCAAGCTAGTCAGCGTTTTTTTGATGGCACGAATGATGAGCAGCCTCCACTTCCTCCACTTCGAGAGCCATCACCTCACCCAGAGCCATCACCTGATCGACCCGACTATACACCTCTACAACGAGAGCCATCACCTATCCCTCACATCATCGAGTCTCTTCTCCACCATCACCTCATGATAGGCGACCGACAAAGATGCCACGACTTCTATCTCCCTGTTCTCCACCTCCACGGGATGAGTCAAGGGAGTTACGTGATGAGGTCAATGCCTTGCGTGAGGAGATCGGTACTCTACGCGATAACGATGGTGCATGGCGTGTGGAGGTGTCTACTTTACGTGGTGAGGTTGCCGCTCTACGTGAGATGGTAGTATCGTTGCAGAATGAGGTTCATACTCTACGCAACGAGGTAAGTTTAAGATTTTCCATATTTAACTTGATGATAAATTTACTCGTAATTTCACTTAAATTAACCATTTCACTTAGATTGCTTAGTAAATTTATTCGGTTGCTGCCAAAACTGCTAAACTTTTTACTTTAACACTGTGAAGTTAGTATTTGTCTTTGTTTTGTCTTTTGGTTGAAAGTTTGAAATATATTTATCTTTGTTTTCACTGTTTAAATATCATGTCTGTTTATTTACTGATATTTGTATTTTTATTTAGCAGACCGATAAGGTGGATGCTTTACGTCTGGTTTTTCTTGCACGACAGAGTTCACGCATCAGACGGCGTGCACGTGCTATTAAGTCTCCGTATACCCCAATAGTGCGAAGACACCGCAAGAAGAAGCCCGACTCGCCTATCATCCCTCAAGAGTCCACTCCTATCGTTGAGAGGCCCCTATCATTCCTCGAGAGTCCCTCCCACCGTTCAAGAGGCCACTGTCATCGTTGAAGAGGTCCCTCCCACCATTCAAGAGCCCGATTCACATGGCGTCATATGTAGGATTCTTGAGAAACCCTCTGACATGCCGGACATGATGGATTCAAGTTGGCTCTCGTATGAGTTACCGGCCAGTACCATACCGGTATCTGAAGAGGAGAGGAAACAACAACCGGACACAATTCTGGATAACACCCTTTGGGCTAAGACCGCAGTTGATTTTTATCTACATGAGCGAAGCCAGGGGTGTTTCACTGACATATGCAAGCTCAATGATGATATCTATTTGTTGCTTGATCGGTCTTGGTGGGGCGTATTATTAGGGGTCGAAGACAATGGCTATTTCGATGGAGGGGTAAGTCTTATATTTTCTTATATTTTCATTTGATTATTTTTTTGTAATTTATGTAAGTTACTAATATATGTCTTTTTTTGTAAAACAGCACATCGATGCGTGGGTGTCACGTCTTCTAATAATTAGGAAACTTAAGGAAAATAAAAGAAATACACGGTATACAATTATGCCGACGTCTTTTAACGCCGTTCACTTGAAGAATCAACGAGATGAATCATTTGCGTTGGGCAATGGACAAGCTAAACTTTATCCTGCATGGTGGGAGGTCGATAAGGTTAGTGTTTATTTTAGATTGAGTTTAAAGGTATTCATAAATAAGTGCGCAAATGAATGAATTATTACTTATGATTGCAGGTGTTTATCCCTGTTTTGGAACGTAACCATTGGCTTCTCGTCGAGCTTCAGATCCCATCCCTTAAGGCAATAGTATATGACAGCATGATAAATTACATATCATTGGCTGATTTAAGAGATATTATTAAGGGATGGAGCTCTTATTTGGCTAAATACTTGGATGCGATAAATTATTGGACTCGTTCTGGAAACAGAAGCCAAAGAAGCTCAATATTACAGTTAGCAGAGACGAGACCGCACCACAACAAACGAAAGGACCCAGAGGGGATTGTGGTCCTCTCGTATGCTTGGCGTGGACCGTTTGATCACAGGAAGTATAAAGTATCTACCTCCCACCGATATAGATAGAGCTGCAGTAGGCTTGTGGTTTCGACATTATATGGCTAGATCAATATACGAGACGCTGCCTACCTGCATCCGCGTTATAAAAATGTCCATAAACAATTGGTATGTTTATAGGCTTGTGGTTTGAAAATGTTTGGTTAAGTACCTAGAATTCAATAATTTGTTGTTTTGTAGGTTTTAGATGTGTAGAAAGTGTTGTTTGAGCAATGTTTGGTTTATGCAGGTTAATCTCAGAAGTGAGCTGCGTGAAAATGATGTATGGCTGCAAAAGTTGATTCAATAGTAGAAGTGTTATTTTCTCTAATAATTATTGCTTATTTTTGATTGTTTAATTGATTTGTAAAAGGTGATTTGTAAAAGTTGATTTGTTTAATTGATGTTAACATAATTCTTATTTGTGCTTGTTTAATTGATTGAAATGTAATGGTTGATTTTTTTGATTTCAATCTGCATTATGTTGAAGGCAAAAAGTACTATCGCAATACGAAATGAAAATCGCAACGAGAGAATCGCAACGCGAAAATGAAAATCGCAACGCGAAATTAAATTCGCGTTGTGATTTTCATTTCGCATTGCAATTCCCTCGTTGCGATTTTCATTTCGCATTGCGAAATTAGCGTTGCGATTTTCATTTCGCATTGCGATTCTCTCGTTGCGATTTTCATTTCGCATTGCGATAGTAATTTCCGTGTTGCGATGGACATTAAGATGATTGCCTATTAAGTGATAACAACTGGAACAGATCATAGCAATTTTCAAACTCAAGTTACTAATACATGCCTAACTGAAAATGTTAAAAGTTCACACATAAAATCTACATAATACAACGTTTGCATTTAAAAATCACCTAAGTTAACAGTCCCAAAAGGTGAAGCCAGTTGTGATTGGGATTTTAAAGATGATTGCGATTTGATTGCCTTTTTCTTGACACCATATGAGCTTTGGATTTTGATGATGATCCATATTTGGTAGAGGAAAAGATGATTGTGATGGCACTGGTGATCCACATGTCAACCTTGTATGACCACTTTCCTTGCACCGACTACATGTCGATCTCTTATTCTCTTCACCCTTAGACGGTATACGATCGTGACTTTTTGGTCGGCCAGGTAGCCTTCTGTCCATGGCTGGTGGTAAAACTGTTTGTAAGTCATCTGGTATGTCCCACTCAGAAGGATGTGAAATAGGGTAGACAATCTCGGCATAAGTCTGTCGATATACTTCTGTAGTGTAGCAATCCATAGCGTATGTGCTTGAATCATCTTGGTTTAGATGAAGAGCAACTTTTATAACATGGCCACATGGATAACCAGATGTTTGCCATTTCATACAACTACACGTCCTTGCATTTAGATCGACAAGCCCATTTAAGTTATTATCCAGTACTTCAAACAAAGTGTTTGAACATGGTTCAACTCTCCATGACGTTGACTTCACAACACATTTCGTTATCTTTTTTTCAGTCCATGGTGTAACACGATGTTCCAATGTTCCTGTAAATTTAAATAAATAATACTTAGTAAAATATATGATAAGTTACGAATTCAAAGAAATAATACCTGCATGGTTTCTTTTCTTGTAGTACCACTGTTGAATAAGGCTCGAAAAAACTCCATTAACATAGTAATGGGTAATTTCTGGGAATGACGACTTAGAGCGTTAATTGATTCTGCACTATTAGACGTCATGAAACCATATCTTGCTCCAAGTTGATGTACTCTTGACCATCTTTCAAACCCGACATCTTCTAGTGTTTGAGCACACTGAGGCAAAACACGTCTTAAACAGTTTATATGCTTATTGAAATCCACTTCCCGATAAGCCTTTACAGCCTTCCAGTATGTCCATTTGTGCTTTTTTATACCAGCAGACCTTGATTTTAGATTTCTATACAAATGAACACCACAAAGTCCATGAAAAGCATCTGGGAAACACCTTCTAACAGCGTTGTCAATTGAGTTTGCCCTATCGGATATGATTGTCAGATTGCTAATAGGACCTATGCAATCCCTAGATGCCCCATAAACCATGTCCATAAATCAGAGGTTTCAGATTTGCCAACCCCGTAAGCTATTGGCAATATCCCATTGTTAGCATCCATGGCTACTGCTAATAAGTTTACTCCAGGTATCGACCTTTCAAATGTGCTCCGTCAACTATAATAACTGGGCGCATGCAAGTAATAACGAACGAATCTACAAAATAATGTACACAAGAAATATAATCATTTAAATGTGAAATGCATGTAACTAACAGAAATGAGTCAACAGAATTATATTGATTTACTAACCGCAGCACCAATGGCGATAAACAGCAACTCAAAGCGTCCATCTCTATCTGTTTTGATATGAGTTACCGACCCAGGATTTTTCAGCTTTAAATTGTGACAATAAGCCGGCAGTTGGGCAAACGATGCTTCTGGCGACCCCCTCAACAATTCCAAGGCATAACATTTGGCTCTCCAAGCTTGAGAATATGATATACTAATCTTGAACTGAGCATTCATGTCAGTCATAATTTCATGTCCCCGATATACCCTACCATTCAAAAACATTAACTCAGCCAGAAAACCACCCAACACCTTTTTGTTTGCCTGTCTATGGTGAGGAAAAACTTGGGTTCTTGAACATGTATGTTTATCAATAAAAGTCCTAACTTGAAACATTGCGCAATCTTTTATCCTCTTTGCAATCATACGCCACGTACAGTTTTTGTCAATCGTACACCTTGTTTCGAAACGATCTTTGCTTGATTTGTTAACTTTTAGTTGATAGCCATCTTCCACATATTTCGTATACAAAGCTATCTTCATGTCTTCCTTTGTATCAAAACAATCATCTTTCTTGATACGAATAACTTTTGTGTAACAATCAACTGCTTTCTTTGCCAACTCTTCTTCCGATAACTGAAGTAATTCTGGCATATTCCAGTTATACTCCCGTGGCATTTTCTTTTCTTCGGGGACTTTTTCTTCTTCTTTTTCTACTTCAGGATTATATGAATTACAGAATGGATGTTCAACATGTTCATTCACAGTCGTAACTTCCTCCTCATTATCATCAACAACATCTTCCTCGGCAACGGGTGTTTCATCATCAAAATTCGGGTATTGACCAATATCAAAATCATTACACACAGGGTCTGTTTCTTCTTCTGAAACATCATCAAAATCCGTGTATTAGCCAGAAGGGTACTAGCCGGTAACTCATACGAGAGCCAACTCTCATCCATCATGTCCGAAACCGGTGGGGGTTTCTCAATACTTCGATATATTACCCCATGTGAATCGGGCTCTGGAATGGTGGGAGGGACCTCTTCAACGATGACAGTGGCCTCTTGAACGGTGGGGGGGGATCTTGAGGGAGAATAGGGGCCTCTTGAACGATTGGAGGGGACTCTTGAGGGATGACCGGTGAGTCGGGCTTCTTCTTGCGGAGTCTTCGCACCATTGGGGTGAACGGAGACGTAATAGCACGTCCACGCCGTCTGATGCGTGAACTCCATCGTGCAAGGAAAACCCGACGTAAAGCATCCACCTTATCGGGCCGCTAAAAAAAATTAATACATAAATAAGTAAATAAACAGACATGATATTAAACAAAGACAAATATGTTTCAAACTAGCATTGTATTCACCCAAATCATTATTCTATCATAGTTCACAAAATGCTCAGATAACATTCCAGAAGTAAGCACTTATATAAACATTTAAAAGGACAACATATATAAACATTCCAGAAGAAGAATAGTTTACTTTCGCAACACGAAAATTAAAATCGCAATGCGAAATGACTATCGAAACGCGGAAATGGCTATCGCAATGCGAAATGAAAATCGCAACGACAAAATTGCAATGCGAAATGAAATCGCAACGACAAAATCGCAACGCGAAACACAAATCGCATTGCGATTTTCATTTCGCGTTGCGATTTTGTCGTTGCGATTTCATTTCGCATTGCGATTTTGTCGTTGTGATTTTTATTTCGCATTGCGATAGCCATTTCCGCGTTGCGATAGTCATTTTCGTGTTGCGAAAGTAAACTATTCTTCTTCTGCAAATTGAAACTTGAATGGATTGCATTACTTCAACCAAAAGACAAAAACAAAACCAAAAACAAATACTAACAAAAACAGTTTAGCAGTATTGGCAGCAACCGAATGAATTACGAGTATGAAAAATCTTAAACTTACCTCGTTGCGTAGAGTATGAACCTCATTCTGCAACGATGCTACCATCTCACGTAGAGCGGCTACCTCACCGTGTAATGTAGACACCTCAACACGCCATGCACCATCGTCTTTGCGTAAAGTACCGACCTCCTCACGCAAGGCATTGACCTCATCACGTAACTCCCCTAACTCATCCCGTTGAGGTGGAGGTGGAGAACAGGGAGATAAACGTCGTGGCATCTTTGTCGGTCGCCTATCTTACGGTGATGGTGGAGAAGAGGCTCGATGATGTGACATAATAGGTGATGGCTGTCGTTGTGGAGGTGTATAGCCGGGTCGATCAGATGATGGCTCTGGGTGAGGTGATAGCTCTGGGCGAGGTGATGGCTCCCGAAGTGGAGGCTGCTCATCAACCGTTCCATCAAAAAAACGCTTACTAGCTTGCCACAAATCAGTGGCAAGCTCAGCTTCCGTGGGTGTCAGCCTCTGTAGAGGAGTGTTGGCCTCCTAACAATATAAAAGCTCAAACAAAGTTAAACGTGTACTAGTAATAACTTGTTTATAAACATATGGTAGTATTTATGTTAACTTACATTATTTATTGTCGTATACCGTAGTAAATCTTCCCATTGCAAGGTCCGTTTCCTCTTCCAGGAAATAGCCCTGGGAATATCATTTGAAGTTTTTATTGCATATGTCTTCATGGCGGGAAAGGCCTCAAATATCCAAATCTACAAACAATATAATAACAAACATTAGTAATTGTTAAATAATTACTTATAATTTTGGAAACATCATATAAAAATTCTTACCTTAAAGGCCCAAATAAAGCATGTCAAAGTGTATTTGGAACCATCGCCATGCAAACTTTTTCGATCATCCAAGGCAGACGATAACTTATTCCATGTAGCTTTCCATAAATACGAGCCCCACGGAAAGAGGTTCCACGCATTTAGGTCTTCTACCAATTTGATTAGATCATTTGGAATAGGTTGTTTGGTCTCTCTGCCTAAAAAGCCGGCATGCAAAAGAATTAGAAGGCATACTCGGACAACGTCGACGTCATCCATCTGAGTAAAACCATCTTTATTATTCAAAAATCTTGTAAGGTCTTCTACGTGTAGACTCGGCCTCTCTAGCTCAGGAAAAACCCGGGATAACCATGATGGGCGGGTAATGTGTCTAGTGTACCGACCTACATCATCGTGTCCGAAGCGTAGACCGGTGATTAAGCAAAACTCCTCCCGCCCAAAACACGTATACGCCGGTGGAAAATCAAACCATATCTCTTCATCACGACGTTGTATAGTCTCTGGTAGATCGCTAGTCATGGTTTGAAGAAACAAGTGTGTCAACATCGCATCTCCACCGGGATGTTGTACTTTCAGCCATGGCCCGAAGCATGTATCCTCAAACATTTTTCTTTGTGCAGGTGAAAGCTTCGACGCAATTGTTTTGGCCAGGCTGACTTTATTTCTCAAGGTCAATTGAGCCGAATAAAAGTTCTACAAAAACAATAAACATACTAAATTAGATATACCAAAAACTACATTGTGAAGATATACCAAAAACAATAATAAACATAAATAGTAGTAGTTTATTCTTCAAACTTAAATATGCAACACTGTGAATTTCGTATTTGTCTTTGTTTTTGGTTGAAGTAATGCAATTCATTCAAGATTCAATTTGCAGAAGAAGAATAGTTTCTGAAAATGAAAATCGCAACACGAAAATGACTATCGCAACGAGAGAATCGCAACGTGAAACTAAAATCGCGTTGCGATTTGCATTTCGCGTTGCGATTCTTGGTTGATTTAATAAGCAATCTAAGTGAAATGGTTAATCTATTATTGAAATTACCAATAAACTTATCATCAATTTCAATATGAAAAACCTAATAATAATACAAAAATTTCAAAAAAAAAATAATTAAAAAAACTAACCCTCGTTGGTTGATTTGGTTGATTTTCCATTTCTGATTGTGAGGGTGGCTCTGAGAGATGGAGATAGACGGATTTCGCCGGAGATGGGGACGGATTTCATCGGAGATGGGTGAGAGAGTGAGAGATGGAGATGGGACTGAGTTGTGATTTTAGGTTTTAGGTTATGAGTTGCGATTACGGGATATACTGTGGACAGTTCAGTGTTCCAATATATTAATATTCATGTTTGGAATTTAAAAATAAAATACTTGGCCAGGATACTAATGGCGCTTTGAAAATCGCATTGCGATTATGTATTATCGCGTTGCGAAAGTCAGTATCGCGTTGCGAAAGTAAGTATCTCGTTGCGATTTTTTATTATCGCATTGCGATAGTCAGTATCGCATTACGATTTTCCCAATTCACGTTGCGATTTACTTATTCGCATTGCGATTTTCCCAATTCGCGTTGCGATTTACTTATTCGCATTGCGAATTGGGAAAATCGCAACGATACTGTAGACCATCGCAACGCGATTTTCAACTATCGCATTGCGAAAATGCAACGCAAATTTGCGATAATGGAGATCGCGTTGCGAATTAGCGATCGCATTGCGATTTTGTTGGTCATTTTGGCAAATCCGGAAAAAGTTGGTTAAAATCGTATATTATATGGGATTTTTGGTCACTGAGGTTATTTTCTCTAGTTTTAATAGCAAATGGTGCTATTGATAGGTAAAAAACCTCTTCCTTGGGTGCAGAAGGAACAAGAGTCTTAATTTACAATAAAAATAAATAAAATGGCCCCTAAGATTCTAGTAAATAATAGAATAACTCCAACAACATTAGTACATTAGAGATTCCACTCAGTGATGTACATCCCAAATCAAATGCAGCACAAACATCATTAGAGTTAAAAGAAAGAGACAACGTTCACTTCAATTTTGATCTTTGAAGCAATCAATGTCACAAGATATTAAGGTACTCACCATAGGTTTATCATAACATGGAAAATTTTGCATCTGACGGAAGGCGTTACTAGCAGCTGTCAACTCATCAAACACAACCCATGCTTGTCAACGAAGCTTGGGCGTCTTCAAGGAAACAACATCCAAGATCCTTCCGTGTTGATAAAATGAACAGTAAAGGGAGCTCTTTAGTTCTGAAAAGAAGAAGAAATTGTTAATGGGGAATCGATCCCGTTTCAATGTTCAAACCGTAGAGAATCAGCTGGATATTTGTAAAATGTTAAGTTCAATGCCCAAGTAAAGAAGGGCGCCGCTAGGTTAAACCCACCGAAGGAGAAAATTAACTTCTGTTTTTTTCTTTCTAATACCCTAGAAAAAAACTTGATTTTCATCTAAAGGATACGCGTAGTTGGGACAAGATTCAATTGAAAGTTGAGTGGCTTCTAGTTAGTTACATTAAAAATTGGATTAATAAAAAATAGTATTAAAAAATATGTCTAGAAAAAATTTATGATAATTTTGAAAAATTATTTAAAAAAATTAAAAATGATTTTTATTAAAAATAAACTCAAACGGCATCTTGTGTCTCCCTCCCCTTCCCCTTCCCCTTCCCCTTCCCCTTTCCCCTTTCCCCTTTCCCCTTTCCCCTTTCTATAGCTACCGATCTACCAGTCGTGATCATCACTGTAGCCATCATTAGTACTGACATCGACCTTCGATCAAACTCTTATTGATATTTTAATGTAATCTGTCACCGTTTTTTGTAGAAAAACGTTCAAAAGTTCGTCAGATTTTAAGATGCCGTCGTTGTTCTTTGTCAATTTCGACCGATTTCGTTGTCAATAAACAACACCACCATTCGAACTACCGTGTAATTTCGATCAACCTCAATAGTTCAACAATGACGAAGATGGCAAGAGATGGCCAACGATGATTGGTAATGAGTTCAAATGAGAAATTTTAGTTTCTTAGTAGTTTTTTACAGTTTCAATAAAAAAATGGTTTTTATAAATAAATTAAGTTTTTTTATTTTTTTAAAAAACATTTTTATTATTAAAAAATTTAAAAAACTATAATGATAGACACATAAAATTATAACTATGAAAACATTATATACATATTTTTAATAAAATATTCTTTAAACATTAAAACGTTTTTCGAAACATATTTTAAGCACTTATTTTGTATATAACCTTTAAAATTTCCCTCCTTTTCTCAGCAACCAAACAAAAAGCTAGAGAGAAAATGGTGTTACCTTCCTTCCTTTTTATCTGCTCGTTGAGGTTTTTGATGTAAATGGTTTGATTTGGAAGTATATCCGCTGTTAGCATTTTCGCTGGGATTGAAAGAGTGTTGAGAAGTGGATGTGTTGGTTTGGTTAGGCAGCCGACTAAATTACTGCCCCAAAACAATCTACTTTAAACCAAGGCTTTACAGATTCGGATTTCATATAGCGTCTATATTGTACCAATTTCTTATAATATCTGTAATCTTTTAAAAGCTATAATAATTAATTCTTTTAATAAATTGAATAATATATTTTAATTTTTAAGAGTTTAGTAACTAAATCTTGTAATAATTTAACAATATTTTTGAACATTTGGAAATTCAATAATATTTTTACACCAATTTCTATTATCAAGAGCTGCTCCAATTCTGCGTGTAGCGTATCGGGTTTTTCAACTAAAGAGCTATTCACACACTTCCAACCTCGCAATACAACTCAATTCTTACCATTTTCAATTGATGTTCTATTTCTACGCCCATTTACAACTCGGCTTCCGACTAAACAGTAAGTAATCTTCACGATTTCAAAGGTTAAAGACTTTAGGAATTGGGTTGACACTGCAAACAGATATTGATTTTTACCCCCTTAAAAAAGACGTCATATCTCACATCAAAATCTTTTGATTTCCTACACTTATTTTTGTCCAAGTCTATAAAAATATTATATTATATTATATTATATTTATTATTATTATTATTATTATTTATTTTATTATTTTTATAAGCTCCACACTCAACAATTCTAATTTAGTGAGATTTAGAAAATAAATCAACGTATTTGAATCTTATTAAAACACTAACACCAACGTATTTGAGTCATATTGAAACACTAAATCTAACGTATTTGAGTAATATTGAAACAATAAAAACAAAGTTTTTTGAGTCCAAGTAGGACTCTAAATCTGAGCTAAAAATAGGTTTCTTTAAACTATAAATATACTCAAGCATCAAGAGGAAATGACACAGAGAAAAACGTGGAACCAAAACCAGATGAAGGAGCAACGATCTGAAAAAACTGAGGGAAGAAAATGACAAAAAATAAGCGTGGAGGATCCAAAGCTATTATCTTAAAAGCACGAGGAGTGACAAAACATTTTCATTGCAAATACAATTTCTCTACACGCACAACATGGGAGATGTAATAACTTTTGACTTATTCTTTTTATTTCATTTTTTATTTATTTACTTTATATATATTTTTTATTTTCTCCTAATTTTAATATTTTTATTTTTTTACATTGTTTTATATATATATATTTATTTTTTTTTTCATTTTTCATTAATATTTTTTATTATTCTTTTATCATGTTTATTTTTATTTTTACAATACAACACTTTTAACTTTTTAGGGATACTTTCAATCGATCAAAGATAATTAATTCGAATTGAATTTTTAAATTTCAATTTCAATTTTGATTTTCACGATTAAGACAACCGATGAATTAATTGGTACCGAAAGGGCGGTTTAAGGGTGTTAATCTGTTGAAAACATTTTTGTGTTTCGATATAACAAATTAAGTTTAAATGAATTTTAAGATTTTACAAATGATTTTCTAAGTATATTCGATTTAATTAATCGAATATCAAAATATTACTCCAAGTCTTTCAAAATCAATTTCAAACCTTACTAAATGTGTAAAATTGTGTTTTATACTTAATATATTTTTGAAACAATTTTCACAAAGTATTTTGAAACAAAATCAAGCCTAAAATCAATTTTTCAAAGTGATGCACCGATGCACCAATCCATGCATCGATGCACCATGAATCAAATTGAACATCGAATGCATTTTATGCATCGATGCACATACCAAGCATCGATGCACTGAGGATTTTATAAAAACATCGAATGCATTTGATGCATCGATGCACCAACCATGCATCGATACACTCTTGCTATTTTGAAACATCGAATGCACTTGATGCATCGATGCACTCTTAGTGCACCGATGCACTAAGGGTCTAATGGTCAAAATATTTGAATTTTACACTGATGCACCTATGCACCATGGGCATGCATCGATTCACTGACACTCCCAACTGCTTTAATTAATTGTTTTCACACTTAAACGGCTCTATTGACTCCACTAAGCATCCCCAACATTCAGAATCATTTGAAGGTGTATTTAAACAAGCTTAGAAGCCATTGATCAACAACAAGAAACATCAATCAACTAGAATCAAGAGAGAATCAAAGAGAAAGCATCAAACCTCAAGTTTGAGCATTTTCAAGCCTATTTCATTTAATATTTATTTCTGCTTTCAAGAACACTTATTGTGCTCAATTGTATTATTCTTGAGTGTCCTTTCCTTGTTCTAGAATTGTGCAAACATCTTGCCTTGTGAGGATTTTCTTGTAGGTTTGCAAAATTTGTATTATTCTCTTTGGGAGAGAGTGTTCTCAAGAATTTGAGGTATAATTATTGAGGGATTTGTAAGGTTACTCTTTGTCCTCAAAAGGAAGACAAATTAGTGAATTTGTGGAAAATCCTTAGTGTGGATAGCTAAAGTAGTGGACGTAGACTTTGGTTAAGAAAGTCGAACCACTCTAAATCGCTGTGCAAATCTTTTCAATTTTCTGCAAAGCTTTCACTGAAATTTTTATTTGCCAATTCACCCCCTCTTGGCCAACTCCATCGATCGATTAACTCAACAATTGGTATCAGAGCCTCACTCATTTGAAGGTTTAATCGCCTCTTGAGTCGATTCGGGAAGAGTTACATCGATTTTCAAAGTCATCAATGGACGGTACTTCAAACTCCGACTTCGGTCTCGATTCGATGCCCGTCAACAAGCCTCCTTTCTTCAATGGAACTAACTATGCCTATTGGAAGAATAGAATGATGTATTTCATTCAAGCAAGAGACATGGGAGCATGGAATGTTGTAGAAGACAGATTTATCAAGCCTCTCACTCATCTAAGATTGTGGAGCGAAGGAGATACGAAAATGTTCCAGCTCAACTCCAAAGCCATTCATATCATATTTTGTACTCTTGGACTAGATGAATATGGAAGAGTTTCATCTTGTACAACCGCCAAAGAAATATGAGATAAACTACAAGTCACTTATGAAGGCACCAACGAGTTTCATTAATATTTTTTATTATTCTTTTATCATGTTTATTTTCATTTTTACAATACAACACTTTTAACTTTTTAGGGATACTTTCAATCGATCAAAGATAATTAATTCGAATTGAATTTTTAAATTTCAATTTCAATTTTGATTTTCACGATTAAGACAACCGATGAATTAATTGGTACCGAAAGGGCGGTTTAAGGGTGTTAATCTGTTGAAAACATTTTTGTGTTTCGATATAACAAATTAAGTTTAAATGAATTTTAAGATTTTACAAATGATTTTCTAAGTATATTCGATTTAATTAATCGAATATCAAAATATTACTCCAAGTCTTTCAAGATCAATTTCAAACCTTACTAAATGTGTAAAATTGTTTTTTATACTTAATATATTTTTGAAACATTTTTCACAAAGTATTTTGAACCAAAATCAAGCCTAAAATCAATTTTTCAAAATGATGCACCGATGCACCAATCTATGCATCGATGCACCATGAATCAAATTGAACATCGAATGCATTTCATGCATCGATGCACCATGTATCAAATTGAACATCGAATGCATTTCATGCATCGATGCACATACCATGCATCGATGCATATACCATGCATCGATGCACTGAGGTTTTTATGAAAACATCGAATTCATTTGATGCATCGATGCACCAGCCATGCATCGATGCACCAGCCATGCATCGATGCACCAGCCATGCATCGATGCACTCTGGCTATTTTGAAACATCAAATGCACTTGATACATCGATGCACTCTTGGTGCACCGATGCACTAAGGGTCTAACGGTCAAAATATTTGAATTTTACACTGATGCACCGATGCACCATGGGTATACATCGATGCACTGACGCTCTCAACTACTTTAATTAATTATTTTCACACTTAAACGACTCTATTGACTCCACTAAGCATCCCCAACGTTCAGAATCATTTGAAGGTGTATTTAAACAAGCTTAGAAGCCATTGATCAACAACAAGAAACATCAATAAACTAGAATCAAGAGAGAATCAAAGAGAAAGCATCAAACCTTAAGTTTGAGCATTTTTAAGCCTATTTCATTCAATATTCATTTTTGCTTTTAAGAAAACTTATTGTGCTCAATTGTATTATTCTTGAGTATTCTTTCTTTGTTCTAGAATTGTGCAAACATCTTGCCTTGTGAGGATTTTTTTGTAAGTTTGCAAAATTTGTATTATTCTCTTTAGGAGAGAGTGTTCTCAAGAATTTGGGGTATAATTCTTGAGGGATTTGTAAGGTTATTCTTTGTCCTCAAAAGAAAGACAAATTAGTGAATTTGTGGAAAATCCTTAGTGTGGATAGCTAAGGTAATGGACGTAGACTTTGGTTGAGAAAGTCGAACCACTCTAAATCGCTGTGAAAATCTTTTCAATTTTCTGCAAAGCTTCCACCGAAATTTTTATTTGCCAATTCACCCCCTCTTGGCCAACTCCATTGATCGATTAACTCAACATAATCCTTCCTTAACCGTAACCAACTCCCGAACCTGACACGTTTCTAGTACAACGCAGTTAAGGTAAGATAGTGTCCGACCTACCTAAATTTATTTTAAATAGTCGGTGGCGACTCCAATTCATTTAATCCAAGTCGAAGCCGAATTCCGGGGCCCAACCGAAATACGGTTGCAACAACTTGGCGACTCTGCTGGGGAAAGGTAAGTGAGTCAGGCCATAATTAATTTTCGATTGTCTTTTTATGCGAAAATAGTAAATTTTAATTTATTTATTCGATTCTAATTATTTACCTTTGATTATTTTTCAAATAAATAGTTTTACTGACATTTTTTTCAATGATTTCATATTTTCGAAATTTTCATCTCAGGCTCTATACCCGAGCTCCAAACCTTTTTTAAGTGGGGTGAAAGTGACACCTTCGTGAAAATTTATTCTTCATATGAGCCTAACAAGTAACCTTCAGGATTCGTATACCTTATGTCTTCGTGTAAATTTATTCTCCGTATGGGCATAAGGGAATGTTTCCTCTCGAGTTTAACTTAGTCCACATAAGCTTATAATGGACTTAGGACTAAGGGTCTGGCAAGCCCAAGGGGTCACCAGCAATGAGAACTCGAGTACCTTTTTAGAACCTAAACTAGGAGAATACAGGGAATTAGAGGCCACCCCAAAGCCTCATTTCAAACCCTAGGCTACTTTGTTTCCTGCTTTACTTTCTGTTCAAAGCATGCAAATTAGACAAATATGCGGTTAGGATTTTTTTGAAATTAACATCTGGGATAGAGATCATGTCCGGGTAGGAATAATAAGCATGTGGGGTAGATATCATGTGGGGTATGACTTTTATTTTCATGATTGTTTTTTTACTATTTTCACCTCACTAACTCTTTTCATTTTTTGTTTTGTTTTGTTTTATTTGCATCATTTGCATCATTTAAAAGAGGTGTTGATCCACCAAAAACGTGTTTGTTAAACCTGAATAATATGTATTAATGGACAAAGGGGCTGTAATACAAGAAATGAAAATACAGAGGACAGTCTACAAGTCGACTATGTGTCACATTCAATCCAGAAGACGTGGTGTCCACAATTGAAGAGTGTATCACTCTATTGAATTATAAAGGACTCAGAATGAACCGGGTCTACATCAAGCACAATGAAAGTATATCTTTGAAGAAATGACTGACAAAGGTTGCAGATGCAAGACGAGAAAAATGTAACTGACACAGACGCTCCTTTCAAAAACTACGAGAACAAGATGGCGAAACCCTAGCTGAGCTGAATACCATTGCTGACGAATTCAAGAAGCAAACTTCAGATAGTTTTTATCGATGGAGGGCTCTAATGGTGTTGCCGTTAGGGAACAGACTCAGCAGAGAGTGGAAGCCGGAGGTGCAGTCCTTTGAGACTTTTTTTTGGGCAAACAACTCGCCATTTGCATGGTTTATCCAGAGAAGCCAGAGCGGTTCGACAGGTTATTCAACCGGTGATAGACGAAGGCAGAAGACTAGTCAACGTATCGGAAGCTGTCAGGATATTTTTGTCTCTTAAAAGATAAAACACTTTTGTCCCCAATAAGGATTATTTCTAATAACAGACACATTTTTTGGATCAATGCCTCGAACATTGCATGCATAACGCATTCCTGCATATTTCGCATTACTTTTCTCTTTTTTTATTACATTCACATGTCTAATAAAAAATGAGAATATTTCGATCCTATGACATATAAGGAGCTTTACCAACAGTTGTTGACGCACATGTTATGTCACCATATCTAGAGAAATCCATGAAGCCCTTGTACCCCAGGTAGTATGATAAGAACGCTCATTGTGAATACCATAGTGGTGTCCCAGGGCGCACTATCAAGAACTACTCCACATTCAAGAGAATCATACAAAAAATACATAACAAGAATTGGATCGACTTCAACAACTTGGGGGATCTAAGTGAGGCAGATCATTTCATCATTTGAGGCATTCTGTTTGAGTTTGTTTTTTCATTTTTTTCTCAAGTTTTTGTAAGAACATTTGAATAAATTTTTGTTACTTTAATGATGACGAGCAATGAATCACATTTGTAAACTTGCAATTCTTTGAATATCAACTGAATTAAGAAACTCTGTAAATGGTTCAAAGTTACAGATCTCTGACAAAGTAACATGATTTAAAACAAGGACTTTGACCTTACCCAAAATATACCCTCAAACACCATACCCTGCTCTTGTAATTAACCAATATAACCTTTTCATTTCATATGGTGCGGACAACATGGGGTATCCTTTTGCATATGACATTTCTATACTTTTTGTTTAAGATGTTCAGTGATGATAATGATCTTCACAGATGGAATAGTCGAGTAATCAAATCTAGTTTAGGTCAGTTGTTTGGAAATTGAACTTTAAAGATGAGATTCCTTGACTTTCAAAAACACCTAGACTATAACAGGTTCTTCTTGACAATCTTAAGAAATTAAAATCGTAAAGTGAGTTATTCCACTAAGGCAATTGGTTATAGAGGAAACTTGAAAGCTTTGGCCTTATGAATAGGTTACATTCAAACCATGATATTGCTTGAACACTTGGCAATTCAGTGTTTACTCTACTGCTATTGTCCGGTCGAAGACTTTGTGATGAGATGAACCATTCGGTTAACTTGATAAAACTGATTATAATGTTAAGTTGTCCCTCTAAAACAATTGGTTAAACGCTCAGGCTTTATGGATTCAGCTAGCCAGATAACGGTAAATTAAATCAAATTTATCTAAGCAAGAAATTTTTGGTAATGGACTAAGGGAGTTAAGGAACACCTGTTATAGTCAATTTCACACAAGCACTCAGGAATTTCATTCTTAGACCGATATTTCTGCACTACCTTTGTTAGAGGAACTTACAAAATTTGAATAAATGAAAGATTTCAGAGGACCGAAATAAAAGGTCTAGTAATTGATCATGCTAGTTGCGTCATTTTGTCCGCGCCCAATTAAAATGCCAAACCAAAAAAGCATGTTGTGATATTTCAAAACATGACATTTTGGGTTACCAAATCTTAAAAAGGAGGGCAACCTAAAGTTAACTCATCCATTTGAATATTTGTCAAAGAACTGTAACTCTGAAAGCATTAAAAGAGCTATTGATTCATTTGATATACCTTGAACTCATGTTTATAATTTGATTCAATTGCGAACAATATTTTACAGAATTTTTATCATGTCCCCTCTTAAAAAAAGAAAAAGGAGAAAAACATTTTCAAATAAGACAGTTTAAAATATGAAAGGTCTGTAAAGCAAAGCTCGAGAAGCAAATGGGGCACGATCGATTCCAAGGACCAGATTGGCAGAAAAAACACGGAACTCCAATCAAAGAGATAAGACATAACTCATTCATGTTGCATGCATCTTAGACATACTTAAGGGCATCACATTTATAATTTTTAGCACACATAAATTTTTTTACAACTTTTAGAGTCAAATTTAAACTTCAAGATGAAAGATACTCGATTCAAAATCGTATTTATAAAATTGATGGTGGTTTCTCAACTTCACAGCGAAGGGGCGACTGTTAACAAACCACTTTTCAGAGTTAATTTCAACTTCATAGCGAATGATATTGGACTCGAGACAACACAAGCTCAACTTCACAGCGAAGGGACGACTGACTGTCAACAAACAATTTTTCAGAGTCAATTTCAACTTCACAGCGAAGGATATTGGACTCGAGACAACACAAGCTCAACTTTACAATGAAGGGGCGACTGGCTGTCAACAAACAACTTTTCAGAGTTAATTTCAACTACACAAGCGAAGGATATTGGACTCGAGACAACAGAAGCTCAACTTCACAGCGAAGGGGCGACTGACTGTCAACAAACAACTTTTCAGTTTCATTCAGATTCAATTTCAACTTCATAAGCGAGGGATATTGGACTCGATACAACACAAGCTCAACTTCACAGCGAAGGGGCGACTGACTGTCAACAAATAACTTTTCAGTTTCATTCAAAGTCAATTTCAACTTCACAAGCGAATGATATTGGACTCGAGACAACATAAGCTCAACTTCATAGCGAAGGGGCGACTGACTGCCAACAAATAACTTTTTAGTTTCATTCAAAGTCAATTTCAACTTCACAGCGAAGGATATTGGACTCGAGACAACACAAGCTCAACTTCATAACGAAGGGGAGACTGATTGTCAACAAACAACTTTTCAGTTTCATTCAGGGTCAATTTAACTTCACAGCGAAGGATATTGAACTCAATACAACACAAGCTCAACTTCACAACGAAGGGGCGGCTGACTGTCAACAAACAACTTTTCAGTTTCATTCAGAGTCAATTTTAACTTCACAACGAAGGATATTGGACTCGAGACAACACAAGCTCAACTTCACAGCGAAGGGGCGACTGATTGTCAACAAATAACTTTTCAGTTTCATTCAGAGTCAATTTCAACTTCACAAGCGAAGGATATTGGACTCGAGACAACACAAGCTCAACTTCATAACGAAGGGGCGACTGACTGTCAACAAACAACTTTTTAGTTTCATTCAGAGTCAATTTCAACTTCACAGCGAAGGATATTGGACTCGAGAAAACATAAGCTCAACTTCACAACGAAGGGCCAACTGACTGTCAACAAACAACTTTTCAGTTTCATTCAGAGTCAATTTCAACTTCACAGCAAAGGATATTGGACTCGAGACAACACAAGCTCACCTTCACAGCGAAAGGGCGACTGGCTGTCAACAAACAACTTTTCAGTTTCATTCAGAGTCAATTTCAACTTCACAGTGAATGATATTGGACTCAAGACAACACAAGCTTAACTTCACAGCGAAGGGGCGACTGACTGTCAACAAACAACTTTTCAGTTTCATATAGAGTCAATTTCAACTTCACAGCGAAGGATATTAAACTCGAGACAATACAAGCTCAACTTCACTGCGAAGGGGCAACTGACTGTCAACAAGCAACTTTCCAGTTTTAGAGTCAATTTCAACTTCACGGCGAAGGATATTGGTCTCGAAACAATACAAATATTTGGATTTCAACTTCACGATGAATGATATCCAATTCGATGCTCAACTTCACAACGAATGTGCCATCCACAGTTTCAACTTCACGACGAAAAGAATCGTGCCCACCAAAGGCCTTCGAGTTCGACTACGCTCAGCTCCAAGGCACATCATTTGCAGCATAGCTTAAGTCGAGAAGAGCTGTCTGCCAAAGACCCTCGAGTTCGATTACACTCAGCTTCGAGGGCACATCATTTACAGTATAACTCAAGGCTAAAAGGGTTATCTGTCAACAAAGACCTTCGAGTTCGACTTCACTCTGCTCAAAGACACCATCTTTTGCAGCATAGCTCAAGGCAAGAAGGGCTATTTGCCAAAGACCTTAGAGTTCGATTCCATTCAGCTCAAGGGTGTATCAACTGCGTTGCATCAGCAAGGAACTACTTTCCGGTCAAATTTTTACACCCAGGTCTTTAAATCGAGAAAAAAACCGAGGTCGACAAAGTTTGACAACAAAGAGTCATTTACCAACTCACCCATGATTTCGACTTCAAGAAGAAGGATATCGTGCCCAATGGATCGGCTTAGTGTCACTATCAAGTCTCAAATCAAAGAGAACCGGACAAAAAATTGGTTGTCTTTTTCATCTTTGATCTATTTTTGTTAACACAAAAATGTACAAAGAGGGGCAGCTATTGACACCCGTTTTTGTCCGGGTCTACAAAAACATTTTATTATATTATATTTATTTATTATTATTATTAATATTTTTTATTTTATTATTTTTGTAGACCCCACACTCAACAACACTGATTTAGTAAGATTTAGAAAATAAATCAACGCCTTTGAGTCCTATTGAAAAACTAAAACTAACGTATTTGAGTCATATTAAAACACTAAAACCAACTTATTTGAGTCCTAGTGAAACACTAAAACCGAAACATTTTGAGTCCAAGTAGGACTCTAAATCTAAGCTAAAAATAGGTTTATTTAGACTATAAATAGACTCAAACATCAAGAGGAAATGTCACAGAGAAAAACGTGGAACCAAAATCAAAGGAAAGGACAACGATTTGAAAAAATTGAGAGAAGAAAAGGACAAAAAAATAATCATGGAAGATCCAAAGCCAATATTTAAAAACACGAGGAGTGACAGAACATTTTCATTGTAAATCTATTTTCTCTACACGCAAAATATGAGAGATGTAACAACTTTTGACTTATTCTTTTTATTTCATTTTTTATTTATTTACTTTATATATATTTTTCATTTTCTCCTAATTTTAATATTTTTATTTCTTTTTATATTGTTTTATATATATATATTTCAATTTTTATTAATATTATTATATTAATATTTTTTATTATTATTTTCTCATGTTTATTTTTATTTTTACAATCCAACACTTTTGATTTTTTAAGGATACTTTCAATCGATCAAAGATAATTAATTCGAATTGAATTTTTAAATTTTAATTTTAATTTTGATTTTCACGATTAAGAAAACCGATGAATTAATTGATACCGAAAGGTCGATTCAAGGATACTAATAATTCCTTGACCATAACCGACTCCCGAACCCGACACGTTTCTGGTACAACGCAGATCAAGTAAAATAGTGTCCGACCTACCTAAATTCGTTTTAAATAGTCAGTGACGACTCCAATTCATTTAATCCAAGTCGAAGCCCAATTCGAAACCAAACCGAAAGACGATTCCGACACTACTCTACTGTTTATGATCAATATGGCAAATTGAAATAAGTACGCAATAAATACTCATACCACAATAAATACTCGTACATTTAATACATATTGTATATCATATATGATAAACTCGGGTCTTCTAAGTTGTATGTTGGCTGAAAATCAGCAAAACCCTTGTTGACAGAAGCAGCCAGCTTGATTCAGTAAACGTACGAAACCTGTAAGTGAAATGCCAACTAAAGTTTTTAGAATTTTCAAATGAAAACATTAAACAAAATGAAACACAGTAATAGATGAGAAGAAAAGCCAGATTACTGAGCTCCAATCGTGCTCAGATTGAACTCATCTTGGGGAGATCACCAGCACGTGTGTGTGTGTGTGAGAGAGAGAGAGAGAGAGAGAGCTTACCCATCGTTACATGTAAAACCCCTCTCAGCCCCCAGTCTGAACCAACATCTGCTGTATTCGTCTTTGCTCACAATATCACATGAACTAAGACCCTATGCTGTCAGTATTTTCACTTCTTTGGTAATGAACATTGCAGGGACGCAACAGTGCCAAAAAAAACCATAACTAATTTTGAAGGTTAGAATGGAGACTGGCATAAGGGGCATGAAGATTTGTGAGAAGTTGAGAACCACTTGTAGAGGCACGCTGCATGGAATTTGTGCTTGCAGGTCTTGCAAGCAAGACGAGGGAGGCTGTGGTTCACAGTGTGGATAACACTGTAACATATAGGGCATTCTTCAACACCTTCAAATTCCTTGTCAAAATTACGCTTCCATACTCGTATGGCTTCAGCTAAAGCTCCATTCTGCATCACGAATGAAACGTACCTCATTAAATGGGAGGAAGAAAATTAAAGATGAAATAGAATGCATATAATATATTAGCTAGTAGCTAGTTACCTGATTGCGAACAAACATCATCATGGACATTAACCACTTCCTCTGCTTCACCTCACTTATCCCTAGGCTCCTCATACAGTCAACATCTACAGGCCGTAATGGGTAAGATGAAGGAAGACGAATAATTAGATCCATTCCTGTCTCATCTTTTGTATAGGTAGCAACAACCTCATTTGCTGATTTGCTTACAGTTACTGAGAAGTTCTCATCGGCAAAATTTGATGTCTTTATCTGCATAGCAGAAGAAATTTATCAAAACTAAGTAATTCAGTACAGAGTTCAACCTCATCAATTTTCTTTTCGGTCTCTTCCTCTTCCGGTCAAGTGTTAAAAATATTCATACGGAAGTGCTTCAGAGAGAAAGTCGGGCAAAGATAAACTTGAATTCATTACTGATAAGTGATTGTCTACAACCATCTTGTTAAGTAGAAGGACGTTAAAGCATGCATTTGTGATTTTTCATTTGAGAACAATTGATCTAGCAATTCCAACATCAGCAATTGTCCAAATAATGACTAAAAATTTAAAAAACCTTGAAATTCAATGAGCACTGTAGAGGATCACTAAATTTTTAACAATTACTTTGATCATTAGAAATAAAGATATTTTAGATAAAGATACACACCAGGGATAGTTCATTTGCAACCAGAGGAGGACTGCACCATGTTCTAGTAAAATATTCAATCATTGATGAAGCAGAACGGTCCCGTAAATCACTAAACCATCCCCACACATAAGCAGGAAGCAGACGGAGCATAAGGCCGTATATTGCTCCAGCAAATGAAGCCATTTTCAGAGGTTCAATAGGCCAAAGTGATTCCACCGAAAACAATAATGACCCTGTCGTGATGGAGTGTCTGGCTGCAGTTGCAGCTTCTGAAAGAATGCTAGGAAGCTCCCCATCTTTCTTCTTTTGAAAATGCACTACAGATAAGTCGGAAAGTAGATGCTGGAAAAGGCAATCTAGTATCAATGGATTAGCAGAATTTTGAATATACTGTACCAGTCTCTCCCTTGGAGATGATAATGAAGGCAATGATGACAAATGGGATAACAACAAAGCCCAAGCAAGGAATAGATGTACCTGCAGATATGAATAATAATATATCATTATATCAAATGGGGAAAAAAATCATCAAAATTCAGGATGTGAAGTAAATATACCCGTTGCTCTGCCATTGAATCCATATCAAGAACATCATAAGGTGATTTCTCAATTATGTAAGATAATTCTTTCGTCAAATGGACATTCTCTTCTGGTGAAAGATCGAGATGAATTGACTCCTGGGCATTTGAATCAACATCCGAGTAAGGTGCAATTCCTTCACCAAAGACGGCCAACTTAGAAATAGGTTCTGTTGACAAAACAGTATAGGAAGCAAGCTGCATAGGCGGTATTGGTCTGGAAGTAAAGAGGATGGCAAACAAAGCACAAATAGGCCCTTTGCCTAGTCCCCAGAGTTCGATTGATTTGACTGCTTCATCTCTAGCATGTGAAGGAGATTTCAGGACACCTGAAGCAACTGATTCCCAGAAAGACCGATGATAAAATCGAGAACCTGATATAATAGATGCAGCCTCAAATAAACAAGAACCAGCAATTGCCTCGGCAATACCAGTGGAAAAGAACAAGCGGAGAATGCTTTCCAGAATCTGGTTTTTAATAGGATCCCATCTTTCTGTTCTCAAGGGGTTTAAATTATCCGTGTCTTCTGTTGCTTGGAGTTCCAAAAGGCCATCAAGGAAAGAAAATGAGATGAGTGAGTTTTTACTGATATTTATAAGAGAATGGTCAGAAATTAAAACACTTTCTTCAAGTTTTTTATGAATAAGATCAAAGTTATCAGAAGAGTGTTCAGTTACTGCATCATTCACATTTTCAGCGACTTCCTCCATCATCAAAACTGCTGATTCAATCCAGCCTCTTAGGTGCGAAAATAGAAACTCCCAATCTTCTTCATCAAATTCTCTCCAGAAATAACCAAGAGAAATAACCATTAGCTTTGACAGCAACATTTGTACCACTGGCAACTGATTAGCATCAATTGATCTACCACTTTCATGCCTCTGCTTCCGATATAAATTCAGTAAGAGCTCCCTCTCTTCATGATCGATGTTTCTATCCAGTTTCATTGTTTCAGCACCTCCAACAGCCCTTACAGGATAACATGATAAGACCAAGTGGAACCATTCTTCCATATCTATTACCCTCACTCAAAAAAAGGAAAAAGTCAGACATGACACAACTTAAAGTAGAAGTAACATATTTCAACCAAATCATGCAGATATTCAAGGGGAGTGAATGAGGTCAACCAACAAGCACATGCAACCAAATAAAAAGAAAATTCTTATGAGAAGCTCATCTTTGCGCAAGATGTAAACGTATGCATCAAAGGGACAAAAGATACCATTATGACCCAAGAACAATTGGTCTAAAACCATAAAATTAACTTTCAGGTATAAATTACCAAAAAGGCATGCATACCTTGTCCTGTTTGCCATGTGACCAAAGGTGGGAATTGTAGAATCCTCTGGATCCAGCTTTTGACAGTGTCCTGTGTCTGATTTTCATAAAGTGGATCAGGTTCACCGTCCTTATTAGTACATTCACTGGACCTGATACTTCTTTGACATAAGGTTGGTACAAGAACGCATAAAATAGAAGGAAGTATCCTCAAACAATTTGAGTTAACTGTTTCACCTAAAAAGAGTTTATCTACAAGAAGCTGAAACAGAACCATGGCCTTTTCTGGACCCCAAATATTTTCTTTTAACAAGGTGAAAAGGAAAGATACAAGAGCTCTTAGAGAGGGCTCTTCAATATCCTCCATACCTTCACCTAAAGTAGGCCATGCCTGAAGTGAACTCTGTGAACAGTTTTCACCATGAATGAGAGCACCATCAAATAAAATGTTGAAAATGGAATCCAAGATGCTCCCATAGGGAGAATAATTTCTACTCTTGGCAAATGAGACAAGTTCAGGTAAGAAAGAGGTTGCAGCACTTCCCTCTGGCCATTTCCATGTGCATAGTATTGCAGCAGCAACCCAAGCTCGAGAAGTAACCTCAGTATTTGCTGAAGCATTGGTTGATAATGGTAAAGTGTCCAAGCCATCATCACAAGCAATGACTTTATGAAACCCAAGTTTATAAATAAGTTTATCAATTAAAGAAATGAACTTGTAGTTTCCATATGCCTGCATCCAACAAACACTTGCAATTTGTTAATCTTGAGTTCAACCTTGCTGTGGAAACTAATGATACTTGAAGAAAATTGCAAATTGTACACATTCAGCAAACCACTAGTAAAAACTGTAGCACACACTAAAAAGATCAATTATATGATTATGAAAAACTATGTGTCACTATAGTTTCACTTAAAGAAGTATACTAGTTCTACAGACCACTTAAGACAGACATTCAAAAAAGACATTGAATAGCAAAAGAAAGGCACTTCAAACCATCCTACTACAGTTAAATTGTTACCATAAATTTAAAAGAGAGACTTGCGTCATAAAAGGGGCAAATAATGACATCATAACATGTGAGTGAGATATAAAAAGGGCACTCAGTGACTCACAGTCCCATATATTCTTTCATCATCTGATTTAGCCAGTCCATCCATGGAATTCAAGTAGGGTGTGATCCCCCTAGGCCACATATCACCTTTGCTTAGAAGATGATCCAAAAGATTCTGTTCCTCATACTGATCCTGACAAAGACGCTCAATCACATCTATGATCATCGCGCAGCACAAAGACGCAAATTTATTATTGTCTAGTTCATCTTCCCTGAAAACGGAAAATCTAATAGTGCAAATCAAGATAGTCCTTATTCCTTGTCTCACATCTTTGCAGAAGCTTTTCCACAAATTGCTTATCTTGGTTAGATAACCATGTGCTGATTCACAAATGCCCATTCGTGCCTCAATCATTTTCCTCGATTCATCGTCTAGAGCATCCTCTCTTGCTACAGTCATCCTATACTCCCAGTCAATAATAAACACAGCAGCTGAAATACTTGAAACCAAGCCAATTTCCTCATCAAGTGCCCTTAAGCAAAAGATACTACCCTCAACTATTCCAAGAGCAAAACAAGCCATATCAACCACATTTGCAGGATTCTTACTAGCTAACCCAAGGCAATTCTCTTCAGGATCAAGCAAAGCACCAGCCTGCTTAACAGAACTGAAAGATGAATCCATAATAAAAGAATTTAGCTTTCTTAAAACCTCCTTGAATAGCAGGACCATTGACTTCCTGGAGACAAATGAATCTAGATTGCCTTCAGTTGCATCCCCAAGAACAGAACTACAGATGGTACAAACAATAAGAGTCAAAGCTGAGAAATATAAATGCATAGATCAGCAAAATATTTATGGACTCAATACGAGACAATTCTCCACATTTATCAAATAATCAGCCTAG
Organism: Hibiscus syriacus; assembly: GCF_006381635.1. Lineage (NCBI taxonomy): Eukaryota > Viridiplantae > Streptophyta > Magnoliopsida > Malvales > Malvaceae > Hibiscus > Hibiscus syriacus. Next base: position 1,579,938 of record NW_024062639.1, read on the forward strand.
TCTTTGTCAATGTTTTAGCAAGAATTTAAGGTCCGCTTACATCCTCAAAATCATTAATTTTGTTTCAAGGTTATTCAAGAAAGCAAATATCTGCTATAATTTTCTAAGAAATATGGCAGGTCATGTCAGTCATTCACAAATGTCATGGTATGGGATGATGTACTATAAACAATAAAGCATATGGACCATCCTTATGGAACCATTTTACTTGTATTCAACGAAGGTTTTTTTGTCAACAGTACAGCAATATATTAGCAGTCTTCGTGGTAAATATTGATACTTGCTCACCAATTCCTGAAATTCAAATTGCAGAGGATAAAACATGTCACGCTTTTGCATTCACATACCACAGAAACTGCGCATCAGAAGTTCTAAAAGGAGGAACGGAAGAGGCAACAGAAACAGCAGTTGCTTCAAGAAGCTCGTGATGCCAATGATCTGGGACGGAACCTGGCCGATGAAAAGAACTGTCTCCCACTTTCCTTATCCTAATCTCATTTCTCGCCTTCTCAAAAAGCATTGCCAACACAGCTAAGTGATTTGAGTCCATGGAACCTGAGCCCTTAAAATTTACCAAGTCAATAGCATACGTGATAATAGCGTGCCACTGCTCATAGAAACATTCATCATCAAGCAATGCAAGCAACAGATCTAGTCGAACACTGGTATTACTATTATGCCCATGCAAACACCAAGGAACAAATGTTTCCTTGTAAATTTGAAGAAAATACTCCAGCATCATTTCACCACCCTTGTCGCAGGAAGGACCACAGAAAGGTGCATTGCTGCTGGAAAAAATCACTTGGAGTACCTTTCGTGCTCCAAATATTGAAACTGAAGTAGACAAAAGCCTCACACCATCTACCGAATCCTGTGGTGGAGGAAAATGCAAATGTGAATGTTCAAATTAAAGCATGTGTAGATAAGAGATAATGCAATAGGCACATGAAAAGATGCTCTGTTTCTTCGACTTAAGAATTGGATGACATAGAATTATCATGAAAGAGATGGACAGCAGCAGAGCAGGACAAATGAAACACTGGGATGGTTTCCCAGCTAAACTAGAAATGTTTTGGTCATCCACTTTCTTATGAAACAACACTTCCATTTAAAATTCACTTATATTCAGAAAAGAAAAACAAAGATGACAGAAAAATGAAAGGGCAATAAATTAGAAAAGAATGAAGAAATAATGTCTTATTTCTTGAATGAGTACAAGGCTCCTTTTATACAGAGGGAAATTACAACAAAAAAAGAAACTAATTAGAGCCAATATTTGACAGCTTCTACTTTCCTACTTTTTCTTGATTTACATAGAAAACAAATCTTAGAATATCTCACAGATTATGACTAAATCAAGGCTTTCAATGACCAAATTTCCAACACTCCCCCTCAAGCTGGTTTAAAGATATCTTCCATAGCCAGCTTGCTAGTCAGATTACCAAATTGCTTCTTGTGTAGTCCCTTCGTTAGTACATCAGCTAATTGTTCATCAGTTGGAAGATATGTCATGCATATTATTCCCGCATTGACTTTCTCCTTGATGAAATGTTTATCCACTTCTATATGTTTCGTGGGATCATGAAGAACTGGATTATGAGCAATAGCAATAGCAGCTTTGTTGTCACAATAGACCTTCTTTGGAGTCGAGTAAGAAAACTTCAATTCTTCAAGAATCCTTTTTATCCACATCGCCTCGCAAATTCCATGGGCAACGGCTCTGAATTCTGCTTCAGCACTACTTCTAGCTACCACATTTTGTTTTTTACTCCGCCATGTAACTAGGTTTCCTCCAACAAAGGAACAGTATCCAGACGTTGATCTTCTGTCTGTAACACTTCCTGCCCAATCTGCGTCTGTGTAGACTTCAACTTGAAGATGTCCATGTTTCTTGAACAATAAGCCTCTTCCTGGAGTTCCTTTCAAATATCTTAAGATCCTATAGACGGCCTCGAAATGCTCCGTCCCTGGTGAGTGCATGAATTGACTTACCATGCTAACTGCAAAAGCAATATCAGGCCGTGTATGAGACAAGTAAATCAACTTCCCTACAAGTCTTTGATATTGTTCCCTGTCCTTTACTTCTTCAACCTTAGCAGCTTGTAACTTCAAGTTTGGCTCAACCGGAGTTTCAACCATCTTACAACCAAGTAGACCTGTTTCTCCAAGGAGATCAAGAACATATTTTCTCTGATTGACAAATATGCCTTCCTTAGATCTTGCAAATTCCATTCCAAGGAAATACTTAAGAGCTCCCAGGTCCTTAATTTGGAACTCCTTTGCTAGTCTTTTCTTCAGAATAGTTAATTCCGTTTCATTATTACCAGTGAGAATAATATCATCAACATAAACAATCAAAATTGCAACTTTACCATCTTTTGAATGTTTATAAATACTGTGTGATCAGCTTGACTCTGCAAGAAGCCATAACTGATAACTGTCTTTCCAAAGCGGTCAAACCAAGCTCTTGGTGACTGTTTGAGTCCATATAGTGACTTATGTAATCTGCATACTTTGTTACTGCCAAGTTTCTTCTCAAATCCTGGCGGTAGGCTCATATACACCTCCTCTTCCAGATCACCATTGAGAAATGCATTTTTAATGTCAAGTTGATGTAGAGGCCAATCGGAGTTCACTGCAAGAGATAACAACACTCTAATATAATTTATTTTAGCAACAGGAGCAAAAGTCTCTTTGGTAGTCACTCCCATATGTTTGAGTAAAGCCTTTAGCCACTAATCTCGCCTTGTATCTCTCAACGCTTCCATTAGCTTTACTTTTTATTGTAAACACCCATTTACACCCGACTATTTTCTTTCCTTTGGGTAGATCGACAATCTCCCATGTACCACTTCTCCTTAGAGCATTCATCTCCTCCATGACTGCTAATTTCCAATTCGGATCATCCAATGCTTCCTGTATATTCCTTGGAACAAACAAATGTGAAATCCTAGATGTGAAAGCTTTATGGTTTTTTGATAGTCTGTGATAGGAAAGATATTTTGCAATGGGATGTTGAGTGCAATTTCGGACACCTTTCCTAAGTGCTATAGGGACATCAAGATCAGGAATACTAGGAGAATTGTTGGACAAAGTGGAGGAAATCAAAGGTGTAGTAGGGATAGGATTACCTGAAGTTTCGACACCAGAACTTAGATCTTCAGATTGGTTTCGTGCAGGGTTGATATTTGAGTCTTTATTTCTCAAATGAAATCTCTTCCTAGTATAAAACTGAAGCTCAGAATTCAAATCACGTTGATTAGTTTGTAGCACTTCTCCCCCTGAACGAAAATCTCCTTTATTAGGCACCAACAAACCTGGTTCTCCTAGGCAATCGTTATTAGAAACACTTGAATTTGGATTTTTGTGTAGGATAAATGACATTGGGTAGTGGGATAGAAATGTTCCAAATATTGTCTTCTACATCACTTGTCTCCCCTTGAAGAGAATTTTTTGTGAAATAAAGTTTTGTTTCCAAAAACGACACATCCATACTCACATGAAATTTTTTTGTTTAAGGATCAAAACACTTATACCCCTTTTTATTTGAAGAGTACCCCAAAAAAATGCATTTAATAACACGTGGGTCAAGTTTTGAACGAAATTGGCATGGAACATAAACATAGACAGTACATCCAAAAACTTTGACAGGTAACTCAGAAAACAACCTTGTTCCAGGAAAAGATGATTTTAGGCAATGGAGTGGTGTTTTGTATGTTAACACCTTAGTAGGCATCCTATTTATCAAGTAAGCGGCTGTTAAAACTGCTTCACCCCATAAGTATTTGGGAACATGCATGTAAAATATTATGGCACATGCTACTTCAAGTAAATGTTTATTTTTTCGTTCTGCAATGCCATTTTGTTGAGGGGTATCCCGACATGTAGAGTGATGAAAAATCCCTTTCTCTTTCAAAAAATCACCTAAGTGCTCATTAAAATATTTTGTTCCATTGTCAGAATGTAAAATACTAATCTTGGTTTGAAATTGGTTTTCAATCAGAGTGTAAAAAATTTTGAATAAATCTTTCATGTCAGACTTTTTATTCATTAGATAAATCCAACATAAACGTGTGTGGTCATCAATAAAAGTAACAAACCACCTTTTACCAGAAATAATAGTAACTTTAGAAGGGCCCCAAACATCACTATGAATCAGATAAAAAGGTTTGGAGGCCTGATAATCTTTTGGTAAATAAGGGGAATGACGGTTTTTAAAAAAATGCAATTTTCACAATGAAAAGAAGAACAATCAATCCCTTTAAATAATTCTGAAAATAAGTGTTTCAAATAAAGAAAACTAGGATGTCCTAGTCTATAGTGGCACAACATTATTTTTTCTCGAATAGAAATTGAACTAGTACCACTAAAGCTCTAAACTTTTTTATTACTGATAGATACTTCATCAAAGTAATAAAGACCTTCAATCATCCTAGCACGTCTAATCATCATCCCCGAGTTCCGATCCTGAAATTCACAATGTGATTCAAAGAAGGTAATGCAACAATTAGAATCTCTAGATAGTTTACTGACAGACAAAAGATTGCAGGCTAATTTAAGGACATGAACATTATTGAGATTAATTTTCTCTGTCAGTTTAATGAGTCCTTTTCCTGTAATAGGTGAAAAACTACCATCGGCAATTCTAATTTTTTCATTTCCAGGGCAAGGTGAATAGGTATTAAATAAATGAGAAAAACTAGTCATGTGATCTGAGGCTCCGGAATCTATTATCCACGGAGAGGAATTTGGACAAGAAAGGGCTTTAGGATTACTACCTGTTTGTGCCAAAGAAACACTAGGAATACCGGATGAGAAATTGGATTTTATCAGTTTCAAGAGTTGATCAATCTGCTCTTTGTTGAAGGGACCTGAGTCAGCTTCACTTGCAGTAGGAATTCCACGATTCTTCTCTCCTTGCTTGTTGCTTTTCCAGTTAGCAGGTTTGCCATGAATTTTCCAACATGTCTCACGTGTATGGCGGGGTTTGTTGCAAAAATTGCACCAGACCCGTGGTTTATCATCAGACCTGTGCTGGTAGTTTGCTGCCTTGTAGGCTGCAACATCACTCAATAAGGCAGAATTTTCAATTAACTCACCAGTACTCTTCTTTTTGAGCATGACATTCCTTCGGCTTTCTTCTCTTCTAACTTCGGCAAATACTTCGCCAATGATGGAAGAGGAGGTCTGCCAATAATCCTTCTTCGTACTTCATCAAACTCAAATATGAGGCTGGCAAGAAACTTGTAAATACGACTATCTTCTATAGTTTTCTTATGGTGATTACAGTCATCAATATTTTTCCATTCGTATGTGTTGAAGAGATCAAGATCCTGCCACAGCCTTTTCAACGAATGGAAATATGTGGTGACAGAATTATCTCCTTGACGAATCTCCTCCAATTTTAAAGTCAACTCAAAAACCTGAGATTGGTTGCCTAGGTCAAAATACATCTGACTAACATTATCCCACAATTCTTTTGCAGTAGGATAACACATGTAATTGGAGCTTATGTCCTCCATGGAATTGACCAGCCATGTCATAACCATGGAGTTTTCAGCATCCCAAGTAGTGTACAGCGGATCATCAACAGTAGGAGCCTTTTTGTCACCAGTGATGTAACCGATTTTCCCTTGCCCACGAATATACATCCGGACTGATTATGACCATCGGAGGAAGTTGTCACCATTTAAGCGGATGGTGGTGATTTGGACAGAATGAAAATTGGAGTGGTGCTGCGGAGTGGCCGCAACAGGGGTTGAGGTGATTTCCGACGCGACTTCGAACATGGCTACAGTGATTTTGGAACTGATGTGTTTTAGGGTTAAGACACGATTATGGCTCTGACACCAAATTAGAAAAGAATGAAGAAATAATATGTGTCTTATTTCTTGAATGAGTACAAGGCTCCTTTTATACAGAGGGAAATTACAACAAAAAAAGAAACTAATTAGAGCCAATATTTGACAGCTTCTACTTTCCTATTTTTTCTTGATTTACATAGAAAACAAATCCTAGAATATCTCACAGATTATAACTAAATCAAGGCTTTCAATGACCAAATTTCCAACACAATAAAAATCGTAATAGAGACAGTCAATTTTAGGGAGTCTAGGGCACCGAGATTCGGGAACTGATTTCTCATCCAGCTAACAATGACATTTGAAAGATAATTCAGGGGCCAAAGACACAAGGAGGTAAAAAAAGACCTTACTTTCAATCAACCAAGCGAATCAGATCTAACTGATAGATGTAATTTCCTGCTTACAGCGCTTTATTACTTTATATAATATATAGATTTTCGGACTAGTGAGAAAACACTATATAAAAACAATTTGCCTCTAGTATGATTACAACCAGCAGCAACAATAAGTTACTAGTTTTTCATAAACAACTAGTTTAGGATGATGTATGTACAGCAAGGGGGTGGTTATAGCCATCCATCACATCCTTCACGCATTTACATATTAACATAAATAGCACAGATAAGCATGATTGAGCAACTTATATCTGACAAACATCAAGTGTTCATGCAATGGTAACTTACAAGCGATCTGACCAACGAGAAACACTTGGCCAACATCGGTCCGACTAAATGCAGCAAAGGCCAAGATTCACCCTTTTGCTTTGCATGTATATCCACTAAGAAAAGAAATGACATAATTGGCTCTATATTCAATGTTGGCTGTTCTGTGGTCACTTTTTTCTGAAGCAATCTCTCACAAGCTTCCTGAAACGCCACACAAAAGAAAGAGAGAAGGTCCTCTTCCAGCGAATAAATGCCAGAAAGAATTTCAACAATGCACTTTCCCAACTCCTGAAGATAACTTATTGAATACTTGATGTTCTGCATTTCTGTTGTCTTCCCATGGAGAGGCTTATCACTATCCTGGTCTTTCGAGCTCACAGATGACAGGTAGTCTTGCCACAGAAGCTTCACAAGGATATCATTAATAAGGGTGATCCGAAAATGAGAGATGGAATCAACAATATCACAAAATCTGGTAAGTAGAGAAAATATGAGTTAGCATTCCAAATATAAAAAAAATGATACAGGCAGCAAGAATTGAGAACATCTGATCCACTGCACAAAAAGGGCCGCAAAGTAAAAACTCTATTAACTCGTACCTAGAAGCATTACGTAATCCCCAAAAAAAACTCTCTCTAAATGCCCTGAAAAATGCTAGTCGATCTGCATTCAGAGAATGAACTGGATTCCTTCCAGCCCATAGGTTAAGGAAAAAATCAAGGAAAATTTTGTCTCCAGAAAATACTTTAGAAGGAATAGTATCTAAGAACAGAACCAGTGCTGGATAAGAAACTTGCTGAGATCCAAAGCATCCATTCCTAATAAAAGACCAGAGCCGTTTAAATACATATTTCTGAACATTCAATGTAGTCCAAATGTCAGGAAATCTCTTTGAAAATAGCAATATTGCATCCCACATTGAAGAATGACAAGCAGGATCTTTTTCCTGGAAAGCACCAAGAACAGCTGTAGCAATAGTTTTCATATTTCCTTGATCAAAAGCCTGTGGAATGTTTTTTATGTAACTTCTTAAGACTGTGTATGTAGCTGAACGAACAGCAGGGCTTTCAGACTTCAAAAACTCAAGAAAATATTTATGAGCAGAAAAGAGTTTTTCTGCAAAAGAAATTGCAGTCGCCTTAGCCTTAGAAGCATGTTTTGGTTCGGCAGATATACTTTCAAAACCAGGTCTTTCTATTTGCACAGAGACCAAAACATCAAGAAGTGTGGCCAAAGCCAGCAATGAAGAAGATATCACCTGAAATTAAACAGAAATGAGGGAAATTACAAAATATTTCAAGAAGACATGATAAAGAAACCCAAGCAAGAATATAATAGGTTTGGTGATGCTCCTAAAGTAATGATTTCAGAATATATCAAATATTGTACAGATTTATGTTCGAAAAACACATAGAAGATTAGCATGAACTGTACTTGTAATTTCATATAAAAAAATATTTGTAAATGTAATTTTGATACCCTCATACAAGCATTTTTGCACAAACAAACATATAATGTGCATGTGCTGTTAGATGTCCTCAAGGATTGGAGAGTGTTGGAGGTGGTTAAGAAAAATTAAGCACATTGTTTTACACTCAGTAGCTCCCCAAAATCCATATAATTATAGATTTCCAAAATAAGTGATGCCACTCGGTCAAGAATCAAATGAACAGAAAACTTTTAGCAGAAAAATAACCCAAAAAAAGAGCTTACAATGAGATAATTATTGCAACTGAAAAGGTTAAGTAATATGGAGTTCAACACTTGTCCCTAAGAAAATCATATCCAGAACAGATCTATGAATACCTGCTGGTGCATCTCTTGCAACTCATCCAAAGCAACGGCTTTATCTGACAAATTTTGTGGAGTAAGCTTCAAATTTTCTTCCAAATACATGAAAACGTCATTTGTGTACAAGATTAAAGCATCTAATCTCTTTTCCTGAGCAGGGAAGGCAGCCTGTTGTTTACAAACAAATGGTTAAATAAAGAAAACCAACCGTTCAAAGCTCACCGCATCCTATCATATTAACATGTTCACAAGTTACAACTAAACTACATGCATGGTGCATATGCTAGCAGTTTATAGGATGCCAAGAGGATTGAACCTTCAGAAAACATGAATTTGATTCAAACCTGCAATGAACGCTTAGCAGCTTGGGAAACTTCAGAACTTGGATCAAATTGAGAGAACCACCATGGTCCCATCAAGGACTTCAAATACGGCGCCAAATCTCTTCTGCGAAAACATGCCAACAAAAACATGCATCATGTTAGAATTCCTTAAATTAAGTAGATTTTCTACCTTAGTTCTAGGAATTTCCTTTTACTATTAGCCATAATCTAATTACTATTTTTTAGGGATAGGCTAATTTCTAAAGATTATTTCCTTTTTTTATTTTTCTGCTATTTATAAAAGGTTGTATTCAGATTAGAAGTGAATAGAATTATTTCTTCTTCCTAAACGTGTTCATGGTATCAGAGCTTTAGGATTCATTCGATCCTACTCATTCGTCTCTCATCTCTCTTCCTAAAAATCCCTCTCTTTTTTTCCTTCTCTCATGGGTGATATCAATGAAACCCTGTCTGAGACTAAGATCTCACAAATAACTCAAAATCACAGTCAAGGAATCCCTCAAATTGGCCTTAATTTTTCTTTTATAATCACAAATCATCGGGTAGATGGAAAAAATTTCCTGCAATGGTCACAATCTGTCCTTATGGTTCTTCGTAGCCGAGGAAAAATTGGGCACATTAATGGAGAAATTCCTCGACTAGCATCAGCAGACTGGTTATGCAACTTGGGAGCTTAACAACTCAATGATTATGGCTTGACTTATAAATTCAATGGAAGGTTATATAAGCCGAACGTATTTTTTTTTCAAAACTGCCAAAGAAATGTGGGATGCAATCAAGGAGAATTACTTGGATCTTGGAAATGCTTCCTAAGTATTCGAGATCAAATTAAAGTTGAAAGATATTCGATAAGGAACACTTGAAGTCGCTCAATATTACAACCTAAAGATCTTATGGCAGGAGTTAGACATGTATTATGAAGCTGAATGGGGCGAGGGCTCGGAACACACCAAGTTCATGGATCATCTTAACAAAGAGCATCTCTATGAATTCGTAGCGGGACTAAATCGTGATCTTGATGAGGTCCGAGGACGAATACTAGGCAGAATTATACTACCAACAATAGGAGAAGCTTTGCTGAAGTAAGGAGGGAAAGAAACGGCGTCTTATTATGTTGGGAGACACAAGAGAACTAAAACCATTGACCACAGCTGGTCATCGTCCTTCCAAGAACTCTGCCCTTATTTCAAGAGACCCACAGTCTCAAAAGTTCAAGGCTGGAATTGATTCTGGTTCAAATAGGTAATGGTGTAGCCACTGTAACGTGTTAGGCATACCAAGGAAAAATGCTTCAAACTCCATGGCTATCCTGGAAAAAATCAGAAAGAAAACAAGGCAACAATGATATCTACTACTGAAGAAGATGCTCAGGATGATCGACTAACCAAAACTCAACTTGAGGCTCTTCATAAACTACTTGGGACTCCTACAACCAATGTGTCACTAGCTATTCAAGGTACTGCCTTAAATACTACACATGAATCTATCTGGATACTAGACTCGGGTGCATCTAACCACATGACAAGTAATCTAAGTTTGTTTCACACATATTTACCTTGTCATGATCACTCCCGGATTCACATAGCTGATGGATCTTACTTACCGGTGGCTGGAATGGGAACAGTTAGACTTACTGAAAATTTTCCCATTGATAAAGTTTTACACATTCCAAATATTTCTTGCAATTTACTCTCAATTAGCAAGCTTACCAAGGATGAAAAAGTACTTGTTGAATTTTCTGCTTTCGGTTGTGTGGTTCAGAAGCAGGAATCGGGGAAGATGATTGACACTACTAAAGTTGATGATGGCTTATATGTTTGGAACAAAAACAGTTCACAAGAAGGGATGGCCTTATCTACATCAAAAGAAGATTCTATCATGCTATGACACCGTAGATTAGGACACCCGAATTTCATGTACTTCAAGAAATTGTTTCCTTTACTATTTCTTAATAAGAAAATAAGTTCCTTGAATTGTGAAGTTTGCCAACTGTCTAAACATATTCGTGTCCCTTATCCTTTGAAACCTTATGTTCAATCTCAACCTTTCTCTTTAATCCACAATGATCTATGGGGAGCTAGTCGAGTAAAAAACATCACAGGGGATAGGTGGTTCATAACTTTCATTGATGACCACACTAGAGTTTGTTGGGTCTATCTCCTCAAAGAAAAAACCGAAGTCTCTAGAGTCTTCCAAAATTTTCATTCAATGATTCGAACCCAGTTCAATTCCAAAATTCACACCCTTGGAACTGATAATGGGAGAGAGTACTTTAATTCTATCCTAAGTCCTTATCTTTCTGAGCAAGGAATCATACATCAAAGTTCTTGTCCTGATACCCCTCAACAAAATGGGGTTTCTGAGAGGAAAAACAGACAGCTTGTAGCCGTGCTCGTGCCCTTATGTTTACTATGGGTGTACCAAAGTATTTATGAGAAGTTGTTCTCACTGCTTGTTATCTTATAAACAGACTCCCATCAAAGGTATTAAACTTTCAAACACCTTTACATACTCTTCAAAAAATCTTTCCCTTGTTTCGTGTTCCTATTCTCCCAACCAAAACTTTTGGTTGCAAATCATTTGCCCACAACCATCAACCTAGCCGATCTAAACTTGATCCTAGAGCCCACACTTGTTTCTTTATTGGTTACTCACCTACACAAAAAGGGTAAAAATGCTACTCTCCAACCTTACACCGGATGTTTGTGTCCCTTGATATTACTTTCTTCGAAAACAAGCCATATTTTTCAGTCTTTCATCTTCAGGGGGAGATATTTAGTGAAGATGAGACCTTGAACAATCTTCTCATTATACCTCAAGACTCTATCAGCCCTACCACCACTACAAAACCTGTTGAAAATCCTACAGCCACTATTTTGGACCCTTTTTTCCTATCTCCATTGTGCAGCAACAAGAAAAAAGGGTGATTAATCATACTAATGAAGAAAAACAACCCTCTCATTTTGAAAAAAAAAAAGAAAAAACTCAGCGACTTCGTGTATACTCTCGAAGAAATCAACTGCCAGAAACTGAAACAGCAGTGCCAATGCCATCTTTACCCGAGGACTGCCCTGGGGAAGAAGTCTCACCTCCTTCACATTCAATCTATCTTCCAATTGCAGTAAGAAAGGGCACTAGGAGCTACATTCAACATCCCATTTCTCAGTTTGTATCCTATGGAAACTTTTCTAAATCCTACAATGCCTTTGTTTCTCATGTTGACTCTGTAGAAACTCCAAAGAACATAGAAGAGGCTCTTAAGTCAACCAAATGGAGGCTAGCTGTGTTGGAAGAAATAAAGGCTCTTGAAGACAATGGAACTTGGGAAATATCTAAACTACCTACTGGGAAGAAGATCGTGGGTTGTAAGTGGATTTTCACTACAAAATTTAAACCAGATGGGAGCATTGATCGATACAAGGCTAGACTTGTGGCCAGGGGTTTCACTCAAACATATGGGTTGGATTACGAGGAAACATTTGCACCAGTGTTCAAACTGAATACTATTCGAGTGCTTTTCTCAATGGAGAATTAAACGAAGAAGTACACATGGATTTTCTGCCCGGATTCGAATGAAGCAAGGGCCAAGTGTGCAAGTTGAAGAAGTCCTTGTATGGACTAAAGCAATCCCCTAAGGTTTGGTTTAATCGTTTTGCCAAAGCCATGACTAGTAGACATTATATTCAAGGTCAAGCGGATCACACCTTATTCTACAAACACTTGGATAATGGGAAGTGTTGTATTCTCATTGTATATGTAGATGACATAATATTGACAGGAGATGATTCTATTGAAAATGAAAGACTAAAAGAGTTCTTAAGTCTTGAGTTTCAACTTAAAGACTTAGGGAATTTTCGATATTTTCTTAGAATGGAGATAGCAAGGTCAAAGGCAGGTATTTAAATCTCTCAAAGAAAGTATATTCTTGATCTACTTTCTGAAGTCGAAATGTTGGTTGCAAACCAGCCGAGACTCCTATGGAACCCAATCTTAAATTAGGAACTGATAAGGATGGAGAACAGGTAGACAGGGGAAGATATCAACGGTTAGTGGGAAAACTTATCTATCTTTCTCACACTCGTCCAGACATAGCTTTTGGAGTAAGTGTTATTAGTTAATTTATGCATCCCCCTCGGGAGAAACATTTGGAAGCTGCCTACAGGATATTGAGATACTTAAAAGGGACTCCTAGTAAGGGGTTGCATTTCAAGAAAGATGTAAATCGAAGCATAGAAGTCTACACTGATGCAGACTGGGCAGGTGCTATTAATGACAGGCGCTCCACAAGCGGTTATTGCAGCTATGTTTGGGTAATCTCGTGACATGGAGGAGTAAAAAGCAGTCTATTATGGCACGCAGCAGTGCTGAATTTGAGTATTGAGCTCTGTCCCACGGTATATGTGAAGGAATGTGGTTATAACGGCTAATGGGAGAACAAAAATTATCCTAACCTATAACATTATACTGTGACAACCAGGCAGCAGTTAGCATAGCTCATAACCCTGTACACCATGACCGTACCAAGCATGTAGAAATTGATCGCCATTTTATTACGGAGAAAATTAACAAAGGGGAAGTTTGTGTTTCATATCTACCTACAAGACAACAAGTAGCAGACGAGAAAAAGGTTTGAAGAAATTATGGGCAAGCTAGGTTTGATTAACATCTACACTCCAACTTGAGGGGGAGTGTTGGAATTCCTTAAATTAAGCAGATTTTCTACTTTAGTTCTAGGAATTTCCTTGTACTATTAGTCATAATCTAATTACTATTTTTTAGGGATAGACTAATTTCTAGAGATTATTTCATTTTTTATTTTTCTACTATTTTTAAAAGGTTGTATTCAGATTAGAAGTGAATAGAATTATTTCTTCTTCTTAAACGTGTTCACATCAAATTGAGACAACCAAGTTTTTATTGCATAACAAAATAAGGTGAATGATTCTGCTCAGAACTGTGAAGGAAAAAAATAATTCCTTTTTCTTTGTTCTGTCATTTTCAATACATCACACCTCTTATGACTCAATAGTCAATAGGCATGATATTTCTAAATAAATAGTGTATATAATTGTATCAGTTTCTAATCTTCCATGAAAATCAATTTTCAAAACATTCTTGTTTGAGCTATGTATTTGTTTCCAAATTTGGAAACAAATACATAGCTCAAACAAAATACATTCACACAAATAAGCATCACATAGACCAAAATTTTTGGACTTCCAACATTCAGTGGATCAATCATGATTGATCATTAATATTCTTCACTACAATGTAATCATTAAGTTGTCATACACAAGAAGGTAAGAAAACAATATTCAATAGCCAAAAAAGGGGGTGGAAGAAGTTCAAACCCAACAGAAGTGACAAGATTAGTCATTGTTTCATGAGTAGCTCGCCGAACCTCTCGATTATAGTCCAGCAGTAGCTTCTTGTATTCAAATGCCTGTATGAGGGAGAGCATAGCAATACTTGAACACATAAACCAAGCTTAAGGATTGAAAAACTATTAAATTTTTTTTCTTTAATATCTAAAAGAAGTCAAACAATCAACCAGTCTTTTAAGCTCAACAATATCAGAGTTTCATGTTCCTGTGATTTCTGAGATCACATTTGGAGTAACTTGTTTTCAGTTCTAATATTTTAGACTTCAATATGTACTAACCAATTTCAGAAACATTTTCATGTAGACCTCTTTGTTCTTGGTTTTTCTCCTCATGCAGGTGAAGTTCAAAATTTTCACCATGAAGATAAACTAGGAAATTATAGAAACTAGGTTTTTGAGTGCAATTCTGTTGATGCATTCCCAATGAAAAATAAAAAGAAAAGACTAAAATCTCACCCATTGTGGAATGATCGGAACTATTTCCTTTCCAGACTTCTGCTTGAGCAAAGCAGACAGAGATGCCAGAGCTTTAAGCTGTTAATGAACAAGAAGCTGGTCATGACATGTAAATTGAGCAGGATATACTCAATCATGAAGATAAACTCAATTGCTTATTAAATGAAAAAAGTGATCACATTAGTCAAAGCTTGGGAGCTACAGCTGAAAATATGATAATTGAAAAACTAAGACATGTGGTCAAGTGTTACTTGCAAAAAGTTTATAGAGTTCATCACAGGTATTCAAGAAAATATTACTACCTTGGTAGTAGGATCCTTTCTTGCCAGCCTTTTTAAGTGTTGTGCCACTTCACTATCTATATCCTGCAATTGCAAACAATTCATAAAATTGGAAGAATAAATATCTGCTAACTTTATCAATTAAGATACAAAAGCTTTTAGCGGTAAAGAGGAATTGAATACCAAAAGAGGATTGGAATCTTCGGTGGAGAGAGTGGAATCAAGCCGGGAGCTACCGACGTAGCCGCCAAATCCCACCGCAGCGGCAGCCGAACTCGATGGCAATAGAGAAGCCGCAAGACTGCCATCCAACAACCGCAGAGGTAAAAAAACAATTAGCATATAGGTTAAACAAAAAAGATTTAATTTGTTAATAAATGGAGAATTTTATTTAGAGAAAAATGAAGGAAAACCTGCTGCTTGAAGGGCGTGCCTTGCTCCTGGCTGCCTCACCCTTCTGTCTCCCCATTTTTGTGTACTTGGACTGAAACCGACGCCGTTGGGCAGACGACGGAAGGTCTTGGTTTGCTAGCTGGGAAACAAGAAGAAAAGACGAACTAGGAAGTAGCTGAATTGTCTATCTGTGAAATCAAATATTTGGGGCTCTTTTTCGTGCCCTTTGCCTTGCCTCCTACGGTCAGGGGAAGCCTATATTGCTAATTATAAATATATATGTTATGCCACTTTCACTTTTACACGGAAATCAAAAGCATTTGAACAAAATCAAAATATTGTCTATGAGGGGTTAAATAATTTGATATCATTTAAGTGGAGTCTCAAATTTAAGTTTTTTAATTTGATATCACTTAAGTGGAGTCTCTAATTTAAGTTCTTGTATATTTAAAAAATCTCTGTTAGAAAGACTCATCTACTAAAATTAAATGTACAACCTAAATCGATTCAGATTAATCAAAATGTATCATATATTCTCATACTTATAAAATGAGAGAAAAAGAATATAACAAAAAAAATAATACAAAAAAAAGGAATAGTACTAGAAAATAAATAGTACAAGTATAAGGAACTAGAACAATATAGGATTGATTTTTACGTTTTACAGTAAAGTTTTATTTGCAAAGTTTTATTTTATAAATGATATTTATATGATGTTTTATTCATTATTATAAAAATGTTTAATTAGTTATCTTGAATGCTTCAAAAAATGAAAATTTAACGTGTGATTGTTTACACATATGTACGAACAAGTGAGCAGATTAGAGGGCATTTTAGCATCATTTGTGAGGAATCGAATCTGTATTCAGAATCTATAAGGACATTGGACATCATACAATGTTACTTTTTATTTATATTGTGACATGTATATTATAGATTTTTTAATTGCTCTTATATGAAATTTATTTATTTTGCAATTATTTTAAATATAAAAAATTAGTATAATAAGTAGTGTAAATGAATAGTATTTTAATAAAACATGTTTTAAGTATTAATTTGCTGATTTTTAAAGTAGGCAGTTTTAGGTAGTATTATGGCAGTATTATTTATGATATAAACCAGTTTTGAATTGCATGTTTGCTGCCTAAAAATAAATTTGATTTTAACATTAAATATTAAACTATGATTTTATACGATTACTATATTTAAAACAAAGACAATTGATTTGAAAATTTTAAAGAAACAAAATTTCACTGGTTTTGAATAGCAAAATTGTAACACCCGTAACCCGTATACATCTCGAAATACGAGTTAAAGATATTACATTAACATTTCAAACATTCTTTAAGTATAAATCCTTAAAATTTTGTTTCATTATAAAACTCCCTTTTCACAACTTTAAATCCATTTAAATATTCACATATATTCATAAAATAATAATTAATCATTAAAAAAATCGATTTTGGCAGAAGTTAGTACAATTTTGTTTCATAAACTATATAAAACTACATAAACATTGCTTAATTTTGAAAACCATTTTACAATATAATAGATAAATATATTTTTCACGCATAGATTTGGATATAACTAAAGCTACCCAAAACAAGATGGTCCTAATTACTATTACAGACCATTTAAGTAAATTCAATAAAGTGAACTAACATATATAATATACATGCCACTAACATCGAAGAAGATGGCTTACTTATATTGATAATAGATGCGATCTCCAAAAGGATGTTCAGGAGGCTCCTCACTTCACGTCTTTTTCTCTATCAGAACCTACGCATGAAAATCATCATGCACTAAGTAAAACTTAGTGAGGCGGTAATAACTCAAGGTGAGATAAAATAATTAAAATAACATAAATACATTAAAAGATTTAAAAGTAGATCAAATAAAATCTTTAAACTTTCAAACTGATTATTCAAGCTAATTTCTTCATCGAAAACCTGAAAATCATTATCATCTTATGATTTTATCAAAATCATGATAAACATTATCAAATGAAAATAATCATTTCATATTCTTTTCCATTCGCAAACATTTCATAACTTTTATATTTCATTTTCATAGCCAAAAGTATATTTAAGAGAATATAAGGTACGTGAGTCGAACATAATGTGCTCACTAAGCACCAACGATGCTAATCATCATCGTCATCATAAGATGCACTCCAAGTGCAATCCTATCATTTGCACCAACGATGCTATACATATCATACACGAATGTACCATATCAAAATCATACTTTACTTTACTCAACTTAATAGCATGCCAAGTGTACCTACGACTCTCAATGCAATATATAATAGGGTTTCAAATCATATCATACTCATTTAATAATCAACATTGTAAAATCAAAATCATTTTTAATTCATCATCATGAAAACATGAATTGGGCAGTTCATACCCTAAATCATTCATAAAACTTTTATATAAACATTATTGAAATAATTCATAATTAAAATAAAAAACTTACTTTAAAAATAATATGAGGTTGACTTATTGCAAGTCTTCCTTGATCAAAATATTTAAATAAATAAATTGCACTCACCTTTGCCTCACTATCGAACTTTTTCTATGATATTCTTTTACTCGTGTGCTTTTTCATTTCCTTTTGTGTCACTCGAATCGTTAGGTTTATCGTGATATGAAAACGTCATATAGTAGAACAAAATATTCAAACTATATATTAGTGTTATACTAACATAATCTAAACTTAATAATATAAAATTCTATAAAATAAAATTGATATAAAACTAAATCATAATTCCATCATAACTTAAAACTTCCCAAAATAGTCATTCGATTCCATAAATATACATTTCCGTCATCAACTCTTCAACTTTTACAAGTTTTGCATTTGAGTCACTAATTATGAATTCTTATTAGAATTCACATCAACTTTTCCATTTAATTCACAATAGTCCTTCACCAATTTACTTACTTCAAACCAAACATTAAATATTTCCAGCATTTAAATAACAAATTCAATCGAGTATTTTAACAATTGAAAACTTACAATTTTATCTTAAATTTCCTTAGTCTTTTCGAATTCAACCATTAACTTTAGCAAACTTGCAATATGATCCCAAACCAATATTTAAACTTAAAAATCAGCATTCGAATAATAACTTCCAGCTTTATAGTATCATACTAAAATAATATCATCACATTTGAAAACTCACAATTAAGTCCCAACTTTTTAAGACTATTCCAATTCCACCTTGTAATTTAACCAACTTTCCAACTTATAATTCAGCATTTACAATTAAATTTCAGCATTGAATACCCCAAATTACACCTTTATACATCAATGTCTCACAATTCCCAAAACTTGCAAAATAGTTCTTTTTACTATCTCAAGGTTCTAAATTGATCCAATTCAATCTCCAAATACATCTAATATCAATTCTAAACCATAGGAAATTTTTCAACATTGTCCCTTATTTTCTTCCCTGTGATCGAATACCCTTAGTAAGCTAGGACTTGATTTCCATTCAATTTCAAACATGAATTCAACCTCCTTATATCAAATTCATGTTATTTCAATCATCACAACATCAAATTCAATCAAAATCCATCCAACCTCAATAAACCCTAGTATGATCGAATACTATATAGGCATCTACACTTGATTTTAATCACCACTCATGCCTTTGGATTAATCTACAACATCAATAACATAAAAATTAAGCCTTAAATCATTAAAATCAAACTTGTTCTTCATAAACCCTAATCACCAATCTCATCATAAAAATATGATTTCCATGTAATTTTTATACCAAATGATAGAGAATTTCATATAGATTAATTCTCTATCTAATAGCTTAATCCAAAAATTAATCATGTAACTTCAAAAATCAAAACAAAATCCTTACCTTAGGTGGCTATGAAGTTTCGGCCAAAAGAGAAAAATGAGTTGAAAATTTCCTTTCTCTTGATTATTCTAGTATTATTTCTTTATACACTTGGCTTAAAATCAATTTAATTGAATTTAAAATTCAATTAAAGAGAAATTCCACTTTTACAATTAATGAACCTTGATTATAACACCCTAGACCCGATTGGGCCTAAAGCGCCACATTAGGCTACCAAGGCAACCCCTGATTTTCAAAGTTGTACATTAGTTTTTCTTTAAACAAGATAAATAGTATCATAATTTAAACACAATTAACTATTATAAAATGTTTTACAAAACTAGAGCTCCATGACACATAATTTAAAATCAAATCATACAAGTATGAGTTTAATAATTGAATACATAAGTAAAGTACTATGAATACATATGCCCACTAAGCTATGGTATAGTAGTCTGACGGGGATGCTGGAAGTCATACTGCGATGGTGCTTCACGAACTAATCATGCTACTAACCTGCCAACGAAAAACATCCGAATGTTGAGCTTATGATAACTCCGTAAAATGGTCATATTTGGAACCTTTCACTTAAGTTATTGACTGTCTAAGAGCTCATATAGGATCATATAGATGCATTTAGAAGCATATAGTTGCATATGGTGGAATTCTGTTTGTCATGGCGTTTTATTTTGTAATCAGTGCTACATTATGGGGAATGTGTTTTGTTTAATGATGTGCAGTATTTGGGAGCAAGGATAAGCAAAAGGGAAATGCCATGACATGATAAAACTACTGAGTAAAATGCGATTACCGCGACAACTCAAACGGTATTTTTGGGCAGAAAAGATAAAAGAATATATTTTTAGTAAGAGCCAACTGTCATTGTCTATGCGTGATTTCTGCAATCAGCCATAAAGGAATGGCCCATTACCACCTATGCACCATCTTTCAGATAAAAAGGAATGAACTTTAGGGTACTAGGGTAATTTTAACACAAAACCCTAGGTTCATTCTCTCCCTATAAATAGAAGATGAAGCCACAATGAAAAAATAGACTTTGAAACTTTTAGACAGCCGCCAAGAGCTAAAAATTAGGAGAAAAAGTTCTCCACCAATCCTATTTGCCGCGACATTCCTCCACTGACAAGCTAGAGGGAGTGGCGTTCTAGGCGTCCGAGAGGAGCTAGTTCGCTGGGACAGTTCGTGGTGGCCGAGAGAAGCTCTGGCAGTGCACGTCGAAGGCTTTTCCTCATTCCCTTTGCTATTTGTTTTCATATTTTATCTTTTGGGTTGTAAGGAATGGATTAACTTGGTTTGTGCTTGCTTATTTTGAACCCCACCATGAACTAATCCTATTTGGTGGGAATTCCTTATGGATATTTGATTTTGCTTTAATGAATGGTTATTTTTCTATGTTATAATCTATTTTGTTTATGAAGTTTAATGCCTTAAGGTTGTAGGAGCTATGAGAGTAGTCATTCCTTAGGAGATTACTAAGTGTTCGAGAGAATGTCTAAGTAGCACATCCTTAGTATTCGAGAGAAACTAGGGAGAAACCACATAAGCAAAGGGTTCTAGATAATAACTAGAGAGAAACTAAAAGGAGTTGTGTATGAGCGATAGGTTAGATGTTAATGCTGTCACAAAAAGGTATTGTCAAGACATATCATGTTATCTGGACCAATAGGATCCCTGCAGTAGCTAACGCCAATCGGTTTTGCCAAGGCATCTTCAATCTGTCGAGTCCCTTAACTAGAGATAGCATATGGCACCCTTAGTAAACTATGTCGGGCAAATAAGGCATAGAAGTAAGATCATTCTGAGAAGTAGACTTAAAAATCCTAAGTGACTCCTATCATTCATTCCCATAGTAGCTTGTCGTGTGAGGAGTCTAAAGTCCTTATAAGCAAATCTAGTATTTACAGTTTATTTTGCCTTTACATTTTTATTTATTTGCACTCAGCACAATTCAATTTGCCATAACATCTCAATTTACTACCATATTACCATCAGACAATTTCCACAACATCCATTCATTTTGCCACATCATTTTTATTTGCAAATAACATCACTAACTTTACTTAGGTGACATAGTAAAGAGCTTTGATTGAACTTATCAACTTCCTCCAATCCCTGTGGAGACGATGCTCGCTCATCATTGTATTACTTGTTCGATTGTTTATAATTGCACATATATCCACACCCATATTTAGTACTCACAACCAGCGGACAAGTTTTTGGTGCCGTTGCCGGGGATTGGCAACTAGAAGTTAATTTGTTTTGTCATAGCATTTTTATTTTACTTGTTTATTTTTCTTTTTTAGATAATTTTACTTTTTATTTTCCTTATCTTTTTTAGGTTTTTCGCGGTGTATGACCAGAACCTGAGATCGAGAGGCTTTTTAGGAGAAGATGACGTGCTCAGCGTGCAAACATGTATCCAATAGGAAATCAAGGCATTGGTCATGAGGAAGATCAGAATGCCGAGGCAAATCTAAATACTGGGAATGAAGCCATACCTCGTGCCATTCGTGATCACTTAAACCCAATCTTAGATGATTTAAATCCTGGAATAGTGGCACCAGAAATTCAGGCAGCCCACTTCGAGCTCAAACCTGTCATGTTCAATATGCTGAATTCCATAGGGCAATTCGGGGGCATGCCAAATGAAGATGCCAGACAACATATTCATAACTTCTTGGAGGTGTGCGATTCTTTTCGTTAACAAGGAGTGCACGGAGATGTCTTGAAGTTAAAGTTATTTCCTTATTCTCTGCGTGACCGAGCAAGGGCTTGGTTGAGTGGCATTCCAGTTGGTTCAATGAAGTCTTGGAATGATCTGTGCAAAAATTTCTTGCTATGGTATAATCCTCTGAACATGAACACCCAACTGAGGAATGACATCACATCTTTTCGTCAAGATGATGACGAGTCCATGTATGAATGCTAGGATCGATACAAAGGATTGCTTCGCAAATGTTCGAATCATGGCTTTCAAGATTGGACATAAGTGGTGATTTTCTATAATGAAGTTAATGTACCCACGAGGATGATGCTAGATGCCTCGGTAAATGGGACATTATTTGACAAATCACTAGCAGAGGCATTTGACATTCTAGATAGGATTGCCACCAACGATTATCAATTTCCATCAACAAGGCTTGGCCTTTGGAGAAAATCACATAGAGATTTTAAGTTAGACACTAAGGATATGGTGTCCGCCCAACTTGCTGCTATCACCAATATGTTGAATCTGCAAAGGCCAAGCGAGGTGAGAGAAGTAAAAGCAACCCATTCAACATGTTTATTATGCCACGAGAATCACCATGAGAGTGACTATCCAACCAATCAAGAATCCATCAACTATGTGGGCAACTATAATCGAGGCAACAACAACCCCTATTCCAACACATATAATCCTGGATGGCATCAACATCCAAACTTTTCATGGGAAAATCAAGGAACTAGCAATGCTCATCAACCAGTTCAGTAGTAAAATTTTAATGACTCCCAGGGTTTTCAAACGAATATGCCATGGCATAATTCTAACAAGGAAATGTCATCTTCATCTAACACCAGTTCTTTTGAGGCCACAATGCAAGAGTTCATAGCAACAATGAAGACAATGCTGTAAGACCATATAACCTCCATAAAAAACCAAGGAGCTCTGCTTCAGAGCCACAGTTCATCGCTGAGGGAATTAGAGCAGGTTGGTCAAATTGCCATGGCATTACAAGAACGCAGACCATGATATCTACCGAGTGACACTGAAGTCACCAAACATCATGGCAAAGAGCAATACAGTGTGCTAACTCTCCGGAGTGGTACACAAATCAATGTCGAAGACAAGTTTGGGGGAAGACCCAAGGATGATTCACCCCTTACAACCGTTCAAGCTGATCAAAATGTGCTAGAAGAAGAACCAGTGAAAGAGGATAAGGATGAGGGTTCATCGAGTAAAGCAACTGAGGGGGCAAACAAAAATGTCAAGGCAAATTCTATTCCCACCCCGTCAGTACAAGAAGTCAGACCTCCACCTCCTTTCCCACAGAGACTGAAGAAGTATAACAAAGATATTCAATTCAAGAAGTTCGTTGACATTCTGAGTCAACTTCAAATCAATGTTCCTTTTCTGGAGGCTATGGAACAAATGTCGACATATGCTAAATTTTCTCAAGGAGATTGTTACCAAGAAAAGAAAGGTTGAGCAGTACGAGACAATTACCACGTAAAAGAATTTTGCTCTTCTTTAAGCAAGCTGCCACCGAAGAGACGTGATCCGGGCAGTTTTATCATCCCATGTTCGATAAGAGACAAATATGTTGGAAAGGCACTATGTGACCTTGGCTCAAGTGTGAACTTGATGCCTAAGTCAATTTTCGTGAAGCTTGGGATAAGAAATGCGAGACCCACCTCTGTCATCTTACAATTAGCCGATCGTTCACATGTTTATCCCGAAGGGCGAATCGAAGATGTCATTGTGCGGGTTGACAAATTCGTATTTCCAGTAGACTTTCTGATTATAGACTTTGAGGTCGATGCCACAACACCTATAATTTTAGGGAGACCATTCCTAGCTACCAGTCACATTCTCATCGACTACGAGAAGGGTGAGCTGACCATGAGAGTGGCCGACCAATGTGTCACTATGAATGTCTTCCGATCTCTCAAATACATGGATGATTCTGAATAATTCTAGAACATTTTAGAAGTGGATACAGTAATCGCAAGAGAAGCAGATCAATTTTACCATGATAATTTCATTCAGCTAGAATCTGATGAGAGGCTACTTGAAGACTTAAAGGCCGGAGGGCCTAATGATTTTTCTTTCGAGGAGCAGTAGGCTAGCTTCCTCATAGCTAGCCCAGGTACGCGTCTTGAACCCCTTAATTTCAAAGAGTTTGTTCCTCCTAAGCCCTCATTACATTATGAACCTACCCTAGAGCTAAAGAATTTTTCGCAACATCATAAATATGCTTATCTGGGTAGTAATGAAACTTTACCTATAATTATTTCCTCTGCCCTTACTTCTAACCAAGAATCTAGTTTGCTAAGTGTTTTGTCACAGCATAAGAGAGCATTAGGATGAACGATGGCAAATCTGAAAGGAATAAGTCCAACCATTTGCATGCACAAAATCATGCTAGAAAAATGCCATGGCAAATCCATAGAGCCGCAGTGAAGATTAAAGCTAATCATGAAGCAAGTTGTGATGAAAGAAATTCTCAAGTGGCTTGATGCTGGAGTGATTTACCCTATTTCGGATAGTTCTTGGGTGAGTCTCGTCCAATGTGTGCCAAAGAAGGGAGGCACGACCGTGGTGACAAGTGAAGACAATGAGTTGCTACCTACACGCATTGTCACCGGGTGGTGAATCTGTATAGACTACCGCAAACTCAACAAGGCCACCAAGAAGGATCACTTCCCTTTTCCATTCATCGATCAAATACTGGATCGACTTGCTGGCAAGGCATATTATTGTTTTTTGGACGGATACTCAGGGTATAATCAAATTGCCATCGCACCAGAGGACCAAGAGAAGACAACATTCACGTGCCCCTATGGCACTTATGCTTTTCGAAGAATGTATTTTGGACTCTGTAATGCCCCAACAACTTTTCAACACTGCATGCAAGCCATATTTTCAGACATGGTTGAGGATTTTCTGTAAATTTTATGGATGATTTTTCTGTTTCCGGCGATGACTTACAAAAATGCCTCGACAATTTGGCAAAGGTACTGAAGTGATGCGAGGAGGCCGATCTCGTGCTGAATTGGGAATGCCACTTCATGGTGACCGAAGGCATTGTTCTAGGCCATAAAATTTCTATAAAGGGCATTGTGGTGACATAGAAAAAATTGAGGTGATCAAGAAGCTACCTCCACCAACTTCTGTCAAGGACATTCGTAGTTTCCTTAGACACGCTGGGTTTTATAGACGATTCATCAAGGATTTATCCATGATATCCAAGCCCTTTTGAACCCTGCTTCAATAAAACCAGCCGTTCATATTCGATCAGAATTGCCATGGCGCATTCAATGAGTTGAAACGACGATTTATCTCTGCACCGATCGTGGTTCCCCCAGATTGAACATCACCATTCGAGTTAATGTGTAATGCAAACGATTTTTCCGTGGGAGCTGTGCTTAGGCAACGTAGAGGTAAAATTTTCTATGTTATATATTATGCTAGTCGTACCCTGAATGAGGCACAATTGAACTACACTATCACTGAGAAAGAATTACTTGCCTTGATATTTGAATTTGACAAGTTTAGGCCATACTTGATAGGCACCAAAGTCATAGTTCACACCGATCACTCAGCTATAAAATACTTAGTAAACAAGAAAGATGCCAAGCCTAGACTTATTAGGTAGATATTACTGCTGCAAGAGTTTGACTTAGAGGTAATCGATAGGAAAGGTACTGAGAACCAGGTTGCAGATCATTTATCTAGGCTAGAAAACATTTTTGAATACCAGGACATTTTTATATTAAAGAAGAATTCCCTGATGAGAAAATTTTATATGCCACGGCAATTCTGTGGTACGCTGACCTTGTTAATTTTCTTGTTAATGGTATTTTTCCGTATGAATTGAACAACCAGGGCAAGAAGAAGTTTCTGTATCATGCCAAGTTCTATTTTGGGACGAGCCGTACTTGTTTAAACAATACGCAGATCAAATGATCCGACGATATGTCCCCGAAGAGGAGCAACAAGACATTCTGCACCATTGCCACATAGCACCCTATAGAGGACATTTTGGAGGTGCGAGGACTGTTGCAGAGGTCCTTCAATCAGATTTCTATTGGCCATCACTGTTTAAGGATGCCCACGAGTTTTAAAAAGCATGCGATAGATGCCAACGCACTAGAAACATTTCAATACGTCAGGAAATGCCATTGCAAAAATATTTTAGAGATAAAGCTCTTTGATGTTTGGGGCATTGATTTCATGGGACCGTTCTCGTCTTCTTTTGGAGACTTGTATATCTTGCTTGGGGTGGAATACGTATCTAAGTGGGTTGAAGCGATTACCACACCGAGGAATGACTTTAAAACAGTGCTCAAGTTTCTTCATAAGAACATCTTTACTCGATTTGGAGCACCAAGAGCCATCATCAGTGACGAGGGCACTCACTTTGATAACAAGCTAATTGCCAAGGCATTACAAAATATGGAGTGCGACATAAAATTGCCACGGCATATAATCCACAAACAAATGGGCAAGTTGAAGTGTTCAATCGTGAAATCAAGCAAATCTTAGAGAATGTGGTGAACCCTAGATGGAAAGACTGGTCCCCAAAACTAGACGAAGCGCTCTAGGCTTATCGGACGACATTCAAAACACCTATGAGAATGTCACTTTTTAAGATGGTATATGAAAAAGTCTGTCACCTACCAGTGGAGTTAGAACATAAGGCATACTGAGAGATCAAGAAGCTGAACTTCGACGCACAACTAGCTGAGGAGAAAAGGTTGCTTGATCTAAATGAAATGGAAGAGTTTTGAGCACTAGCATATGAAAATGCCAAGCTCTACAAAGAAAAATAACCAAGAAGTGACATGTCATAATGCTTTTGCCACGACATTTTCATATTAGCCAGCAGGTGCTCTTGTTTAACTCTAGGATAAAGCTCTTCCCTGGAAAACTGAAGTCACGATGGTCAGGACCATTTAAAGTACACTATGTTTACCCTCATGGCGCTGTGGATATCAAGAATATGGAAGATGGGTCCATCTTTAAAGTCAATGGCCAGCGTCTGAAGGCTTACCAAGGAGCTCCACCCATACGTGACAAATCTGCATTTTTCTTGCACGATGTCGAAATCTGCTAAGCATCTTGAAAATGCCGTTACATTTTGAATTTACTCATGTTCATAAATAAATGTTTATTTTGTTACTGTTTTTATTTAGTTTCATTTTAATTGACTATTCTATTTTTCTTTGCAAGGTTAGGGTCCATCCAAATTTCAACCATACCAGCATTAGATTCTGAACACTCCAGCCCCACAAAATTTTGAAAGCGCATACGTCGCACCACCACCAGCATGAAGTTAAGGTACCTTGCATTGCATTGCATTGCATTGCATTTCATAGTATGTAGTTTACTTTTTCCTTAGTTTTTTAGCATTGAGGACAATGCTTCTCTTAAGTTTGGGGGAACTAGGGTTCTCAAATCATTGCATGATAGTATTAGTAGAATGAATATGTCATGACATTAGTAAGTGTTATAATTAGTTTTCTGGAATAAATTAATAATGCCCGATGATGATAAATTCTTGATGGCTAGATAGAATATACATGATTGTTGAGGATGATAGAATCAACTCTAGGACTTGCTTCTTTGAGCCCTTTAAATACACGATTATATGTTTTCCAT
The DNA here is from genome assembly GCF_006381635.1 of Hibiscus syriacus. Taxonomy (NCBI): domain Eukaryota; kingdom Viridiplantae; phylum Streptophyta; class Magnoliopsida; order Malvales; family Malvaceae; genus Hibiscus; species Hibiscus syriacus. The sequence goes on from NW_024062639.1 coordinate 1,607,360, forward strand.
GCTTAAAGAACTTACAAATTTTTATAGGAGAATTCTTGAATGTCGTGGCATAAAACTTTGAATGATGAAAACTCCACACAAAAAAAGAAAAAAGAAAAAAAGAATGAAGTTGTGAATAAATGCTTCGGCATATCTGTAAAAGGATACTCCGCTATGCCATGACATTGCCTGGAAACTATAAATAAATAAATGACAGCTATGGTCTATGAGTGAATGAAAGTAGTCACGGGATGACTCTACCTGACTAGCTTGGGGGTGGAAGGTATGCTCCCTTTCACCTAGAGTGTGGGATGGTAGGTGTGATGGGCTAACTCCCCTCGTAGCAGAATTAACGAAAGAAAAAAAACAACATGGGAGTAAAAATTGTAAATGTCATGGCAAAACAAGAAAGCTTGCATAGAAAATTTTTAGGTTTGTTAAGCATTGACTGGATACAAACAAGCACACACCCACACAAAGAATCTTGCCATAGGGAAAAGTACTTTATTTCTCAAACTAGTCTAGCATGTTGAAGCCAAATGTTCTGAGGGTTGAAATTTTATCCCATATAACTATTCTGCTTCTGAATTTGCCATGGTATTTTTAGTTTGCTTAATATTATCCATTGCTTGAGGACAAACAATAACTTAAGTTTGGGGGTGTGATAACTACATAAAAAGGTCATATTTGGGACCTTTTCACTTAAGTTATTGACAGTCTAAGAGCTCATATAGGATCATATAGATGCATTTAGGAGATTATAGTTGCATATGGTGAAATTCTGTTTGTCGTGGCATTTTATTTTGTAATCAGTGCAGCATTATGGGGAAGGCGTTTTGTTTAATGATGTGCAGGATTTGGGAACAAGGATAAGCAAAAGGGAATTGCCATGACATGATGAGACTACTGAGCAAAATACGATTGTTGTGACAACTCAGACGGTATTTCTGGGCAGAAAAGATAAAAGAATATATTTTAGTAAGAGCTCGTTGTCATTGTCTATGTGTGATTTCTGCAATCAGCCATAAAGAAGGGGCCTATTACCACCTATGCACCATCTTTCACATAAAATGAATGAACTTTAGGGTACTAGGTTAATTTTACACAAAACCCTAGGTTGATTCTCTCCCTATAAATAGAAGATGAAGCCACAATGAAAAAATAGACTTTGAAACTTTTAGACAGCCGTCATGAGCTAAAAATTCGGAGAAAAGTTCTCCACCAATCCTATTTGCAGCGGCATTCTATCGCTGACAAGCTAGAGGGAATGGCGTTCTAAGCGTCCGAGAGGAGCTAGCTCGCTAGGACAGTTCGTGGTGGCCGTGGGAAGCTCCGGCAGTGCACATCGAAGGCTTTTCCTCTTTTCCTTTGCTCTTTGTTTTCAGATTTTATCTTTTGGGTTGTAAGGAACAGATTAACTTGCTTTGTGCTTGCTTATTTTGAACCCCACCATGAACTAATCCTATTTGGTGGGAGTTCCTTATGGACATTTGATTTTGCTTTAATGAATGGTTATTTTTCTATGTTATAATATGTTTTGTTTATGAAGCTTAATGCCTTAAGGTTGTAGGAGCTATGAGGGTATCCATTCCTTAGGAGATTACAAAGTGTTCGAGAGAATGTCTAAGTAGCACATCCTTAGTATTCGAGAGAAACTAGGGAGGAACCACATAAGCAAAGGGTTCTAGATAGTAACTAGGCCTAATCTTCTTTAGAGATAAGGCTAGGATTTCATTCAATAATGAGTTGTGTATGAGCGATAAGTTAGATGTTAATGTTTACGCAAAAAGGTATTACCGAGACATATCATGTTATCTGGACCAATAGGATCCCTGGAGTAGCTAACGCCAACCGGTTTTGCCAATGCATCTTCAATCTGTTGAGTCCCTTAACTAGATATCATAGGGCACCCTTAGTAAACTCTGTCGGGCAGATAAGGCATAGTAGTAAGATCATTATGAGAAGTAGACTTAAATTTCCTAAGTGACTCCTATCATTCATTACCATAGTAGCTTGTTGTGTGAGGAGTCTAAAGTCCTTATAAGCAAATCCAGTATTTACAGTTTATTTTACCTTTACATTTTCATTTATTTGCACTCAGCACAATTCAATTTTCCATAACATCTCAATTTACTACCATATTACCATAAGACAATTTCCACAATATCTATTCATTTTGCCACAACATTTTTATTTGCAAATAACATCACTAACTTTACTTAGGTGATATAGTAAAACGCTTTGATTGAACTTATCAACTTCCTCCAATCCCTGTGGAGACGATACTCACTCATCACTGTATTACTTGTTTGATTGTGTATACTTGCACATATATCCGCACCCATATTTAGTACTCACAACCAGCAAATAGCTTACAAAGCCTAATAGTATAATCCCTAATCTAGAGCAGCATAAGAATTCATAAACCCAAGCATGCTGGAGATATGGTACTAAGTTGTATGTACATGTATGATCTAGTCAAGTGATACCTACTTACAACTTAACTTTCCTATCTCTAAAATAAGGATCTCTAACCCTGATGTCTGAATATGTTATGCATTATCTATATGCGATACTGACTCTACTGTGCATTATCTAAATATCATGCTAACTCTGTTGTGCATTATATGAATATAATACTAACTCTGTTGTGACTCATATGCTAGCTCGGGTAGGATCATGGTGCGGCTAAGGGATTCTGCATCTCAGAGCTCACACACCGCTGTAATCTACCAGATACTAACATATGATACACAACAACAAATAATAATATGTGGTTGGCATCATGGTGCAACTGAGGGATTCTGCATCTTGGAGCTCACACAACCCTCTAGCATTATCGGTATAACCCCAAGTACACCTGAGTGAGATCCAAAATTTTACATTGAAAACGTACACCCACCAACTCACTTCATCGATTCTTGGGAATCTATGCCCAGTTGGCAAAATAAATGTTGTAGGACTGACTGGTTATCTACTGACTGATGTATACTGAATAGACTGACAAATAAGACAGTCGCCCTACTGCTAAAGTAACTCGGGTGTCTTGGTTATTTCCCAAGTGACACACAAAGGCTAGTTTTATGACATCCTAACTGTTATTGTTTCTAAAAGTTATTGTTAATGTTCTAGTTGTTACTGAGTTAGTACTGATTTTGTTTACTGCTCACCCTAGCTATTAACTCGCTCGTTCTCTAATCTAGAAAGTTATACGAGGAATTACTAGTTTGTTATTTCTGATTATCTATATTGGTCTAGTTATATGCTACTTAAGGATATTTAGTCGTGTTTTGTCTCTTGGGAAGTCTCTATGCAATTCAAGACATCATGACGATTTTAAAGTTTACTGCTTACTGAATAGGGTTATGATTGACTCGGTATCTGACTCGGGTTCATTTCTAGGTAGCGATGCTCTGTTTGTTAACCCTATGGCTTCCCTTAATTCACCATTGAATTAAAGGAAAAATTGTGCGTCCAACATTCTCGGTTGTTCTAGTGATATACGACACTACTGTCTTATAATCTGATTACTTGATCGTACTTTTCGTCGGTACACCCAATGTACTGATCCTCCATCAATATCTGTCTGTTACATGCTTATTGAAGATATTTAGACATAATACACCAGCTACGGTTACATTGGTTGTAACCCACTCCTATGAGTGTCTCTAGGGTCCTTTAGCCATTTACATCCCTCATAAACTAAGCTTTATCCTTACGGACCATCCCAAGCTCTTACAGACCTTAATCAGGTTGAAACTGATCATATGAGGTGGGTAGTATCGATACCCTATGGTCAAGTATCAATACCCTTATGAGTATCGGTACCAAAAATGTATTCTGTTGTGAAAATAGGGCCTTAATATCAATACTGCTACCCTGAGTATCGATATTGTCCCTGCAATATCGATACTCACCCTAGCATTATCGATACTCCCTTTGGAACCCTAATTTTAGCCCCAATTTAACCAGTATCAATAATGTTCATCCAATATCGATACACGGACCCTAAAATTGATATTTTAAGCTAAAAACACCCAAAATCATCCTAAGTGATTTGGGTTGGTTCCTAAACTGATTTTGAAGTTCTAGTAAGTTATTTAGGGTCTTTAGGTGTCTTAAAAACACATTCTTAACACCTAAAACATGATTAAATCTTTAAATCAAGTTTAAACCATAATATGTTCATCTACTCAAATCATAGCAAATGCTTGAAATTTATGGAATCTTAATACTTCAAAGGATTAGAAATACACTACCTTGCTGATTGAATCCCGAAACTGAGTTCATTTAGCTAGAAATCATCCCCCATCTTGACTTGGATGGTAAAACCCCTTTTTTTCTTGCAAAAATAAAACCCAACTTTAAATATTTAAAACCATGATGTTAGGGGTTCATTTAGGAAGAATTTAAGATATAAAAAGGATAAAAATCTTATATTTGCTATGGCTTGGAGAGGAAGAACATGGAAGAGAGAAAGAGGAGAAAATGAAGAGAAAGGGGAGATGAAGGGATAATAAAGCCTCCATCTTTTAAAAATGGGTTAATTAAGCTACCGGTCCTTCTTCATCTTTCTACTATGCACAACTCACCTCTTTATGGCTAATTGAGACCAAGAATATCCCAATTAAGCCCAACGACTTGAATTATAATTTCTGCGGGGTACACTTACCTCTCGGGTAGACCATAAACTACTAACCCAAAATTTGGGGTGTTACATTGATAATTACCATTTGTTATTGAAATATTTTCCTTTAAAATATTCCATAGTCAAAGATGAACCAACTTGAAGTTGACTTTCTACTTTGGCCATGTAATTTTTGAAAATTGTATTTTAGTCCCTAAATTTCTTAATTTTCGGCCAAATATGAAAAATTGACTTAAATTCCACTGATCCATGCTAAATTTCACTGATCTAAAATAGGGAAATAATTTTTCCAACCTTTATCTAGCATCTTCAAATTTTTGTGAAATTTCGATTCGATCTGGTTATCTGATTGTATACCGAAATTTACTATTTTATAACTTTTAATATAAATCCCGTATAGAAATTCTGATTCTCATGAAAATTCTAATTTCGAGATAGACTATAAATTTATAGACAAAATATATAGCTTTTAAAAATATATTTTAAACCCTAAACTTTTACAAAGTTTATACTTTGTTCACTAAACTTTCAAAACTTATATTTTAGTCACTAACTAAAATTTGAGGTATTACAAAAGTTTTATATGATATACATGTACGTATATTGTAACACCCTAAACCTGATTGGGCTTAAAGTGCTACACTATGCTGTAGAGGCAACCCCTGAATTTCAAAAGTTATTCATTTTATTTTCAAACGTACTGAATGGTATCATAAATAAACATAAATAATTGTTATAAAATCATTTTACAAAATTGGAGCTCTGTGACATATAATTTAAAACAAAATAATACATCTTAAATATTACAATTCAAATACATGAGTAAGGTTCTATGAATACACATGCCCTACTAAAGCTACATCACAGTACTCTGTCGGAGATGTTGTAAGTCCTGCTATAATGGTGCTCCATGAACAACCCAAACTAGAAATTTGCCAACGAAAAACATATGAAGGTCGAGCTTACAAAATCCAACAATATAATCGTTAATCTAGAGCATCATAAGAATTTCATAAACATAAGCATGCTGAAGATATGGCACTAAGCAGTAGGTGCATGCATTACCTAGATCAAGTGCTACATACTTAAGGCTTTATTACTCTATCACTAAAGTAGGGGTTTGGCATTTCCCTTAATCCTCTATTAAAGGCACCGCCATGAGTACACCTCTAAAGGGTCTTTATCCTTAACGATGAACATGTTACGCATTGTCTAAATACGATATTGATACCCATGTGCATTATCTAAATACAAACCTGACATACTTTGCATTATCTGAATACAAACTGACTAGTGTCTACTCTCACATAGCTCTCAAACACTAGTTACTGAGGGAACCCAATGTTACATATCATCAACATAATTCCCATGAACATATTGAATGATATCCTGGTCATCACATAGTCATGATGTAGATCACTGAGGGGAACCCAGTGTCACATAGTATTGGTATAATTCCCGTACAAACTAAAGCGTTGGTTTGGTCTCACATAGCCTTCAAGCCAAGCTTTAACATATCTGACATACTGAACTGATGAGACTATACATGTATAACTGACACAGATAGACATGAGGTAGTTCTGGTGGCATGGTCAGAAGAGTTTATGTGTATCTCGGAGCAACACCCCAACCTATCTTGAATGTGAAAATAGCCTAGAGATAAGAACTGAGATTTATGTGCATCAAAAGCATACCCAATTGAACGAACATAACTAACCATGCAAGTCTAAAGCCCATAGGCCACATAAGTTCGGGTCTATCACCCTAGTTAGTCCCTGAAGTGCCTCGCGTACTGATAATACCCCATTATGACAACTAAGGTAACCTGGGTATACCTTAACATAGTTGGACTCACTAAAGTGAAGTCAACATCATACTAGCCGCTAACTCGCTCATTCTCTCACCTAGAACGATAGGTGAAGGCTTATTTATTATTTCAGGAAACTTGGTAGCTCATTACTGGCTCGGTTTCGTTTATGAGTAGCAGTACTCTAATCTATCTTATCATATTTCCTTTCAAAACTTCTTGAACTGAAAATGATGACTTACTTTTCTTGGGTTCACTAACATTCTCGAAGCTCATACATTTTGCGACCACTGAATCAGACATAACCATCTTATCACTTATCGGATGTCTCCTGAACAATCCTCGATCTTGACTATTCGTATTTATCCTCATTCGAAGGTACTTTGGTGTAGTACGCTTAATATGGTTACATTTAATGTAACCTGCTATTACGAGTGTTTCTAGGTATACTTGGACGTTTATGTCCCTCAGGGACTATGTCATACAATTACATATCATTCTTGACTCTTACAGACCTTAACGAGTCAAAACTGACCATCCAAAACGAGTAGTATCGATACCCTAGGGTCAAATATCGATACCCCTGTGAGTATCAGTGCCAAAAATACATTCTACCACGAAATTGAGGCCCCAATATCGATATTGTCACCCTGAGTATCCATACTGCCCCTGCAGTATCGATACTCCCTATGGCGGTATTAAAACTCCTAGTCAAAATCCCTAATTTTTGCCCCAATTTAACCAATATTGATATTGTTCATCCTAATATCGATACTTAAACCTTGAAACTTATATTTTAGGCTCAAAACACTCAAAATTCATCCTAAAGGCCATAGTTTGTTTCTAAATCATGCATCAATGTTATGGGTAGTTATTTAAGGTCTTAAGGTGTCATAAAACACATACTAAACATCAAATTCGTGATTTAAGGCATAAATCAAAAGTAAAACCCTAAATGCTAAACTCCATAAATCTTAGCAATTTCTTGTGACTTATGAAAACTTAATGCTTTGAAGGATTAGAAATATACTATCTTGATGATGAAATCCCAAAATGAAGCTCATTGCTTAGCCAAAATCTTTTCCTTGGTGATTTGGATGAAAACCTCCACTTTTCTTTAACTAGGAATTAAACCAAGGCATGATTCTTTAAAACTATGTTGTAAAGGGGATTAAGAACAAAAATGAAACAAGAATAAGGTTCAAAACCTTACCTTGGAGCTTTGGCTTCTTAGAGAAATTGAAGGAAGATGAAATGAAAAAAAAGAGAAGTGGGAAATGAAACCCATGTCCAAACATATAAACCCCCCAAATTTTAGCTTCAAATCCAATAAGGGTCTAATTACACTTTTAGTCCTTTGCATTTTCTCGCGTATTAAAAATTCCCCATTTTAAGGCTAATTGGGCCCAAAACCAACCCAATTAAACCCAACAACTCAAATCATGAAATCTACGGGATCCATTTACCTCTGGGTAAACCCGAAACTACTAGCCTGAAATTTGGGGTGTTATATATATGTTAATAGTGTTAACGAACTTAACAAAACAACACTTTATAATCCAATGACCAATTTATAACTTTTAATAATCGAGAGACATAATAAAATAATAGCTTATTGTTTAGGGATCATTGTGAACTTTACCCAAAATATTTTAAGGTATTATAAGATTAGTTACAGAAAAATAATATAAATTTATTATTTTATAGAAGAGGAGGGGAGGTTGTCTATCCAACTTAATATTAACATCCATTAATATTAAAATAATGTCTCTTATTATTATAAGTTTAATTCACATAAAAAATAAAATATAATAATTTTAGAATAAGATTATCATATGAAAAATATATATAAAAATAATAAATTATATAAATTATTAAATTTTTAATATTTGTATGATTATACAAAGCATTATTAAAATCATCATAAAATTATAATAAGTTATTAATTCATAGAATAATATCTATTTTAAATGAAATTATAAAATAATATCCAGATAATATTTAATTTCAGAAATGATATTTTTTTCGGTCAAATAGGATGAAGACGCATGTAACTTATAGGTACTCCTTATTAATAATATCTTTATTCTACATGACAAGACGCATTAGAGCATTATTTTCTGATTAGTTGTTTATGAAATGCATGGATTGTTATTATATCTCCCATTAATTTTAAAAGGAAACCGCATAGCCATGATTTTCTAAACAAGAATTCTGTTAAAACAATATATTTTGAGAAAAGGTGTAGTTCTCTATTTATCTTCCCATTTAAATTTTTAAAATACGCATAAGTGTGAAAGAGGTACTGAAAATGTTGATTATATTCTATGCCATTGCAAAGCAGCAATGCCAATTTGGCCAAGGGTAATTCAACCGACATAGTTTCTGGTCTTCTTGTCGGTGCCTTTTGAAGTTTGGTTCTCGCAGAATTTATGCTCCTCAGATATGTTTTATGCGTCTAATGGCGATTGGCCTATTTATTTTGCCATCTATGGCATGATAATCTAGAAGCATCGTTGTACTATCCTCCTTGATCCAGATTCGGGTCGTTAATGAAGAAGTATCTGGTCGAATACAAGATACCCAGGTAGATTCTTTTCTGTTTAACGATGTACCTAAGTGCTCTAGACCTCCTTCAGGTTGGGTCAAGACCAATTCGGATGATACGATAAGACTGAATGACAAGACGGCGACAGCATGAGGTTTGATGAGAAACTCCGAAGAAATGCTTCGTTCTTACAGGTGAGCTTTGGGCTCTTCAAGATACTCTGGTTCAGTCATGGAGTCTTGGTTTTCGAAGAGTGATTGTGGAAACCGATAATATGGAGGTAACTAAGATTTGGAGCAGCTCATCAAAGGCTCTGTGAACTTCGTGATCGTTCATGGCTTATTCAGATTTGTCATGTCCATCGAGAATAGAATGTTGCCGCCGATCATCTTGCTGCCATAAGTCATGGAGCCCCCATTGGTGTCACTGTCTTCGCTGAGCCCTCTTTGGATCTACTATCTACTCTGTAAAAGGGCTTAATTATATCTAACTTTTGATTTATTCGCTTTGTATTATATTTTTTTTTGGGTTACACTCATCAAAATATGTTGTTTACCCTTATAAATGTTAACAGCGCCTCTCCTCGTGCCTCACACCAAAAAGGAGCATGAAAGAATAAGAGAGTATTTTGGGGCTATATTCATTTGTTTATTTTGTATTCACGAGTTTTATTATTATTTTTATTGTTCCAATCATTTTTTGGTGTATGCTCTGTATTTATTATTTAATATGGATGTTGATGCATAAAAATCATGAAAATTTTAAAATATTGTGTTAATATTTTTTAATTATTTAATTTTTGTATAATCATTTGATAATGTTTAATTTATATATTATATTTGTTTTAATTATTAAAATATTAATATATTTTTATCATAAAATAAATACTTCGATTAATTTTTTGGTGTATGCTTTGCATTTTTCATTTAGACCCCTAAATGTAATTTTATCCTACGTGATAAAAAATATTATTTTTGAAATTAATATTGTTTAGATACTATTTTCAAATATATGTTGTTCTCATAAATTTACTTATATTTTATATAATTTTCTCTATATTAGAGCTATGAATAATAAAATTATTTGAATGTAATAATTTGAATTTAACATGACTATTTCTATTAAGGGGTAAACTACACAAATGGTCACTTTTATTTTATTTTTATAAACGTATGGTCACTCGATTCAAAAACATAAAATATGATCACTTTCGTTTCGTTTTAATTAAGATGTGGTCACTGAGACGTTAGTTGCATTAGTTGGATGACGTGGCACGTTAGTAAAAAAGTTTTAATTTTTATTTGAACCCTTAAACTTTAGATAAATTACTAATCATGGGTCTTTTCGTAAATCCAAAATAGTTCAGGAATAAAATATCAATTTACCCTTGTTTTCCATATATTTTCTTCCCCCCCTTCCCTGCTTCATCTCTAAACCACTGCTTCACTCCGTACGTAGATGACCTTTAACTCTCCGACCACCATGAATAGAGGTCGGTAAAGCCAGAGCCTGAATCTCAACCAACCTAGCTTTCTTTTCTCATCTAACTCTCATCGTGATTACAGCATATTGAGGAAATTCTCTTTCCAAAAACCTTTCAACCCTTCTGTGGCTGCAAGCCATTTAATAAGTTCGAAAAGATTTTTCTTTTCACCACGAACTATTTATTCCAGTTGCAATCGTTTCAAGGGAGCAATGGAATTCCTGTTACAAAAGCAAGCAACTTGTTAAGCTACAAACTCTGATTCGATAGATAATAATTCAACAAATTCAGAACCAGCAGTTAAGGTACAATCTTTGAAACATGGGAGATGCAAAAGTACAACATATAAGTAAAACCATCAATCCATTTATGCACCATCATGTAATAGGTGTGCTTGGTAATGCTTTGTGTTAAAAGTTTCAAAGTTTGGCAACCAACTTTGGAAAATGTTTTTTCAAAGTTTGGTAAATGTTTCTTTGAAAAATGTTTTTCAAAGTTTGGTAAAATTTTGGTAGATGTTTGTTGAAAATAGGAATGGGTAAATTCACTTTAGTCATTGCACTTTAGGGTATTTTCAAAGATTAGTCCCTAAGTTTATACTATAAATACCCTTACCCATTTAGCTTCAAAATCATCCCAAAACATTTCTTTCTTCCTATACTAGAGAGCTTTCTTGTGAGTAGTGAGTGTTTTGTAAACACCTGTAAATTTTCTCTCTTAGTAAAAGATCTGCAGCAGCCCGGAGACGTAAGCACAATTGGCTGAACTCCGTTATCAATTTTCGGGTATTATTTTTCCGCTTTTATTTCGCATTCTCACTAATCTGGTTATAGGGAAATTACTTGTACTCGGTTTATTTTCCTAACAACTGGTATCAGAGCTTTTGGTTGTGAATTTTGTCAAATTTTCTGCGAGGTTACTATTCATTACTATTCACGTGAATAGTGAATTTCGTGAATAGTGAAATTCGGTCGGCGATACGAGTTTGTCGACGGTGGTGTTCTAATACACGGTGATTCGCAAGAATTGTCAGAAACGATCCAAACGAAGCCAGATTCGAGTGGGAGCGATGGCTGCAGACGAAGGGAAGGTGAAAATTGAAAAGTTCGATGGTGCGGACTTTGGCTTTTGGAAGATGCAGATTGAAGATTTTTTGTACCAGAAAAATCTATATCAACCTCTCTCAGGAAAGCAACCAGAGGGCATGAAGGATGAAGATTGGGCTCTTCTCGACAGACAAGCCCTCGGAGTTATCCGACTGACGTTATCCCGCAATGTTGCTTTTAACATAGCAAAGGAAAAGACCACGGCGAGTCTTATGGCGGCTCTCTCCAGTATGTACGAGAAGCCATCGGCCTCAAACAAAGTTCATTTGATGAGGCGATTATTCAATTTGCGGATGGCGGAAGGGGCATCGGTGGCACAACACCTAAATGAACTCAACACAATCACAACCCAGTTGAGTTCAGTGGAAATTGAGTTCGATGATGAAGTTCGAGCTTTAATTCTCTTATCATCTCTACCAGACAGTTGGAATGCTACTGTTACAGCAGTCAGCAGTTCGTCGGGAAACAGCAAATTAAAATTCGACGATGTTCGAGATCTGGTATTGAGTGAAGAAATTCGACGAAGAGAATCGGGTGAAGCATCAGCCTCCTCAGCCTTACACACGGAGTCTAGAGGGAGAACTTCAGAAAGAAATTCAAATCGTGGCAGATCAAAATCTAGAAGGGGCAAATCAAGAACAGGAAATAAAGATTTTACATGTTATAATTGCGGCAAAAAGGGTCACTTCAAAAGAGATTGCCGAGCACCGAAGAAAATACCGGCGCACAGGAATCTGCCAACATGACGGAGGAGACAGGTGATGCCATGATTTTAAGCGTCAACAGTCCGATTGAATCATGGATCTTAGATTCAGGGGCATCTTTCCACTCCACCCCATGTCGAGAAATCATGGAGAACTATGTCAGTGGTGATTTTGGGAAGGTTCATCTTGCTGATGATGAAACCTTAAAGATCGTCGGAAAAGGAGACATCCGACTAAAGTTGCCAAACCAGACCACCTGGAAGCTGACAGGAGTGAGACATATTCCTGGCCTCAAAAGAAATCTGATTTCTGTTGGACAGCTTGATGGAGAAGGATATAGCACAACCTTTTCAGGCTGTGAATGGAAGATTACCAAAGGAGCACTCGTCATTGCTCGTGGTAAGAAAACTGGTACTCTCTATGTAACCTCAAATTTAGAGAATATCATTGCAGTAGCAGATGCTGATGGAAAATCAAACCTATGGCACCAAAGGCTTGGCCATATGAGCGAGAAAGGGATGAAGACACTTTTGTCAAAAGGGAAGCTGCCGGATCTAAAAATGTAGATGTCGGACTATGCGAGGATTGCATCTTTGGCAAACAAAAGAAAGTCAGTTTTGCAAAGATTGGCAAGACACCCAAGGCAGAAAGGTTAGAATTGGTTCATACTGATGTATGGGGACCATCCCCAGTTCCATCTCTTGCAGGCTCACTATATTATGTCACCTTCATCGATGATTCAACAAGGAAGGTGTGGGTTTATTTTCTGAAGAAGAAATCAGAAGTCTTCGATATCTTCAGAAAATGGAAGGCCATGGTGGAAAATGAGACTGGTTTGAAAGTCAAGCGGTTGAGGTCTGACAATGGAGGAGAGTACAGAGACAGTAGATTCAGAGATTTCTGCGCAAACAATGGGATCAAGATGGAGACAACAGTTCCCAAGACACCGCAACATAATGGTGTAGCAGAGCGCATGAACAGAACTCTGAATGAACGTGCCAGAAGTATGAGGATACATGCCGGCTTGCCCAAATTTCTATGGGCTGAAGCAATCAACACTGCAGCTTACTTGATCAACCGTGGGCCCTCAGTTCCTTTGGATGACAGAATACCAGAGGAAGTTTGGAGCAAGAAAGAAATAAACCTTTCACACTTAAGAGTGTTTGGTTGTATTTCTTATGTACACATAGACTCTGTTGAAAGAAGTAAGCTTGATGCTAAGTCCAACAAATGTGCCTTTGTTGGTTATGGCGGTGATGAGTTCGGTTACCGGTTTTGGGACTATGAAAATCGGAAGATCATCAGAAGCAGAGACGTCATTTTCAATGAAATGTGATGTACAAAGATAGATCAACCGCAGAATCAAGTAATACCGAAGCTGAAACAAAGGAATTTGCTGAGTTCGAGGAGATTTCTGGAAATGATGTTCAGATCAATCCTAAAGCAGTTCAAGAAGAACCAGGCACACCAGAACTGAGACGCTCATCCAGAATTCCTAAACCAACCCAACGGTATTCTCCTTCTTTACACTACTTGTTGCTGACTGACAATGGTGAACCAGAGTGCTATGATGAAGCAATGCAAGTGGAGGATTCAGTCAAGTGGGAGTCTTCCATGAAAGATGAGATGGACTCGCTTATGTCAAATCAGACATGGGAATTAGCTGAATTACCACCAGGCAAGAAAGCGCTCCACAACAAGTGGATTTACAGGATCAAAGAAGAGCACGATGGGAGCAAACGCTACAAAGCAAGATTGGTTGTCAAAGGCTTTCAGCAAAAAGAAGGTATTGACTACAATGAAATTTTCTCTCCAGTCGTAAAATTGTCTACAATCAGACTGGTGTTGAAAATTGTAGCTGCAGAGAATTTACATCTTGAGCAGTTAGATGTAAAGACAGCTTTCCTTCATGGTGATTTGGAGGAAGAAATCTATATGAGGCAGCCAGAAGGCTTCATAGAGGCAGACAAGAAAACCTGGTATGCAGGTTGAAGAAGAGCTTGTATGGTTTAAAACAAGCTCCTAGACAGTGGTACAAGAAGTTCGATAGCTTCATGAGTAGCAGTGGTTTTATCAGATGCCAAGCAGATCATTGTTGCTACATCAAGAGGTTCGACAACAGCTTCATTATTTTATTATTGTACGTTGATGACATGCTCGTTGCAGGCTCAGACATGCAAGAGATTATACACTTGAAGCAAAAATTGTCGAAGCAGTTTGCTATGAAGGATCTGGGCGCTGCAAAGCAGATTCTTGGGATGAGGATCAAGAGAGACACAAAGTCGGGGACTTTGATGTTATCACAGGCTGAGTACATCAACAAAGTACTCTCCAGGTTCAACATGCAAGATGCTAAACCAGTAAGTACACCTTTAGGTGTTCATTTCAGACTCTCCAAAGACCAATCACCAAAGACGGAGGAAGAACGTGCACACATGGTGAAGGTGCCGTATGCCTCAGCAATTGGAAGTCTGATGTATGCCATGGTTTGTACCAGACCAGATATTGCTCATGCAGTGGGAGCTGTTAGCAGGTACATGAATAATCCGGGCAAGGTACACTGGGAAGCAGTCAAATGGATCCTCAGATATCTTCGGGGTACCACAAACAAGCACTTTGTTTCAAAGGTGGAGATATGATACTGACAGGCTATGTAGATGCTGACTTAGCCGGAAATGTCGACATCAGAAGGAGCACTACAGGGTATGTCTATACTCTAGGAGGAACTGCAGTGAGTTGGGTTTCTCAACTACAGAAGATAGTTGCTCTCTCCACAACTGAAGCAGAATATGTCGCTGTTACGGAAGCCAGCAAGGAGATGGTTTGGCTCCAAAGTTTCTTGGAAGAGTTAGGCAAGAAACAAGAAAACAATATCTTGTATTGCGACAGTCAAAGTGCTATCCATCTAGCAAAGAATCCGTCTTTTCATTCCAGGACAAAGCACATACAATTGAGATATCATTTTATCCGGTCTCTTCTGGAAGATGGGATTTTGAAACTTGAAAAGATTAGTGGAGCTCAAAATCCGGCAGACATGTTGACAAAGACGGTGACTACGGACAAACTGAAGTTGTGTTCAGCTTCAGTTGGCATGCTAGAATAACAAGACCAGACATGCTGCTGCATTGATCGAGGTGTGAAGACATATTAAAATCAGTCTTCAAGTGGGAGATTGTTAAAAGTTTCAAAGTTTGGCAACCAACTTTGGAAAATGTTTTTTCAAAGTTTGGTAAATGTTTCTTTGAAAAATGTTTTTCAAAGTTTGGTAAAATTTTGGTAGATGTTTGTTGAAAATAGGAATGGGTAAATTCACTTTAGTCATTGCACTTTAGGGTATTTTCAAAGATTAGTCCCTAAGTTTATACTATAAATACCCTTACCCATTTAGCTTCAAAATCATCCCAAAACATTTCTTTCTTCCTATACTAGAGAGCTTTCTTGTGAGTAGTGAGTGTTTTGTAAACACCTGTAAATTTTCTCTCTTAGTAAAAGATCTGCAGCAGCCCGGAGACGTAAGCACAATTGGCTGAACTCCGTTATCAATTTTCGGGTATTATTTTTCCGCTTTTATTTCGCATTCTCACTAATCTGGTTATAGGGAAATTACTTGTACTCGGTTTATTTTCCTAACACTTTGGATTTCAACATTAAAATTGGAAGCATCAGGTAATATATTAGGTAAAATGAATATGAACTTTGAAACAATACCAGATTATCAACTCCTTTTCCCTAGAAATAAGAACTTGTATTCCTTTCTTCCAGCTCTAGTACTTGTCAATCTATTGTATAATTTCAACACTTATAATTCAGGGTTCTGATTTCAACTAATCAGGTCATACTGTTTCTTTTTTCTTTTTACATAACAGGTCGTACTGTTTCATACTAAGCAAAACATGTCAAAACAGAAGAAGTCCTAGACAGTGAAGATATGGCATAAAAATTCTGTCGTTTAATGTTCCATCTGAAGACACAGAAAAATCGTCCATTATTTTCTTTATAATCACATATCTTGTTCCAATATGTAATGAGGTAAGGGGAGGTAAGATAGTAGGCTGCCCCCAACACTAGGTTGAGAGCAGCTTCCGTAGGAGACCTCCAAATTATGAAATGCCCTCCATGGGACTCGATCCCACGATTAGTAATTTATCTAAAGTTTAAGGGTTCAAATAAAAATTAAACTTTTTACTAACGTGCCACGTCATCCAAATTACGGCAGCTAACGTCTCAATAACCACATCTTAATTAAAACGAAACGAAAGTGGCCATATTTTATGTTTTTTGAATCGAGTGACTATACATTTATAAAAATGAAACAAAAGTGACCATTTGTGCAATTTACGCTTTTATTAATAAAATTTAGTTATCATTATTAAAAATTAATAATTAATTGTAATAAACTAAGAGAAAATTGAAATGAGATGTAGTCAGGAGAGCAAAGGAATAAAATTGCAGGTACATTGTTTGTGAATTAGTGTATAATAATAATTTTATATTTTTCAAAAAACATGACGTGGTTATATTATTTATATATAGAGACTTTAATTTTTAGGATGATACTAGTATAAATTTATCCAAATATAGGAAATTTATCCGGAACTCAGAATCTTTTGAGACCACTGAATAAAAATACTATCATAAATACAAATAGATTATCAATAAAATTATGAAAGGTTATATCTAAAATATATAATAATTATCAACAGGGTTGATTCAGGTGGTAAGCAGTTTGATATCGTTTAAGTAAGGTCTCAGGTTCGAGTCCTTGTGTATGCAGAAAATCTCAGTTGGGAGACTCACCCACTAATATCAAGTGTGCGACCCGGGTTGGTCCAAATTAATTAAGACAAAATCTTAAAATTAGAGGGCAAATATATATATATATATATATATATAATTCAAAATATTCAAAGAGTATCACCCTTAAAACCTTGTCAAGTCCTTGAATAGGGAAAACATACTTAAGCATTTACATTTAGAAAATATGACTAACCAAAAATGAATTGAAACTTTTAAATTTGTATATAATTTAGATGTTTTTTTTATTTTATATTAATAATTATTTTTATTTGAGAATTTTATAAATTTATTTTTAAGAATTTTATAAATTCTTAATTCTTAATATAAAATCTTACATTCACAAAACCAGATTTAATCATCTAACTTCTAAGTATTATAATAAAACAAACTTCTAAGTACTTTCTACTTTACCAAATTAAGAAACAAATTAATAAAAGGCTTAAATGTCAAAAAGGTGCCATACATTTTTTTCGTTCTAGTTTGGTGCCTAACGTTTCATTCCGTAACTCAGTTTGGGTCATGTCGTGACAGATCGTTAATTTCGGCCATTAAGTGACACGTGTCACACCTTGGTAATTTTAAAAATTTTATTTAAATTTAAAAATTAAAATTATATATATTTTTAAAAGAAAACACAAATTTTGAAATAAACCCAAAACTTGAAAAATCTTCTTTTCAAACCCTAAACCCACATCGACTGTCACTTTTTTCCTTCGATGAAGCTCCACCCGACCTCCCCGCCCCTCAGCGACCAAAACTCCCATAAAATAGTGACCGATCGATGACGAATCAAAGTTTTATACCCCGTAAACCCTAGGATGAAAATTACGATACCATGCGATTCCGATGGCCGATCGACTGTCGATCGACCATGATTTCATGGGGGTTTTGGTTATTGAGGGGAGGGAAGGTTGGGTGGAGCTTCATCGATGGCAAAAGGCGACGGCCAGCGTATGTTTTGGGGTTGAAATGAAGGTTTTCAAAATTTTGAGTTTATTTCAAATTGTGTTTACTTTTTAAAAAATATATATAATTTTAATTTTTTAATTTTAAATAATTTTTTTAAAATTATCAGTTGTGACATATGTCACTTGACAACCGAAATTAACGGTCCATCACGACCTGACCCAAACTGAGTTACGAAATGAAACGTTAGACATCAAATTGGAATGAAAAAAACGTTAGATATCAAACAGGAACTAAATGCATACGTTGGGCACCTTTTTGACGTTTAATCCTTAATAAAATAAAACCCTTTTTGAGGAATTTGTATATGTTGAGAAACTAATATAAGCTTCATGTGAGGATTTCCCGCAAAATCAAGGAGGATGACCTTGTCGAATGATGAAGATTCAAAATATTGACGGTTGACCATCTAAACGATATTACTAAAAGAATCAACGAATCCTAGGACGCCACACAGGAGACCAGGGTGCTTCGTGGATATATTGCACCGATATGGGTGTTACAATATAACAATCCGATGCGGGAAAATAAAAGAAAAAAAATAAATTTTATTAATAAATAAAATAATACAGTTCAGAATGAAAACTTGATTGTCGACTGAATAACAAATTTGAAGTAGTTAAGGCATGTAGGAACACAATTTTTTTAAGATAGATTTTCGGTCACTGTTTAGTGCTCGAGATCTTTGATCGTTTGTCCACCAAAATACAACATCAAGATGATCACGATATAGTAGCACAACTACAACGATCAGGAACTATATCTTGCCTGAGGATATCACCAAAAATAGAGAGAAAATAAGAGGTTTTGAGTTGTATAAAACCTAGTAGGTTTACATTGTATTTATAGTGTTTACATATTGGAGAAGATTTGGAAACAATATATTTTGAAAAGTAAGGCTATTAATTAGTATCCAAATAAAATAATCTGTTCAAAAGTTTGTGTTAGCTACATCATGTGGGTGCACCCCCAACTACAATGGGTTGGGTAGGCTTGGATTTGCACCACTACGCTTGTGCACAAGGCACAATCTTAACCCAAGTCATTCAATGACTAACAAGTTGGTTGATGTATATAAATTATTCACATGTTTGTTATCTCACCAATGTGGGATATGAGGTCTTTAATTTTCCTTACACAACACAATTCACATATACTCTACTTTAAACATCAATTTCTTATTCATCACTCAACCATTTTGAGCATATGAGATACAATTATAAATATCTCATGGAGTAGAATATGAGTCAATATATTCATTTATCCTAATCTCCATATTTACCCTTAGAAAATATGTCTCAGAGTTTTCAATTTATAACAATTTTTCTATCAATGTGTACAAGTATATAGGACAAATATAGAGATGTGAAATGGAACATTTTAAAATTATAAGATATAGGTACGATAACACTACAGTAAATATGAATAGATTTTAAAATATTAAAATGATATAAAAAGCATAAATATTCATTAAAGTTTATAAATAAATTTTCAAAATCACGTATTAAACTCATATTTAATTTTGAGTTTGCAATATATTCAATAAAACATGCATATCTTGAGTTTCTAACATCTCATTGAAAGGTTTCAAGATGTGTTAAAAAGGCAATTGAGACGATTAATACGTAAGAAGACATTTAAATCTAAAAATACTTGAATCTTATTTGCAAAATCTGTAACACCCTAATCCAGTTTGACTTGAAGATTCATAGATTACAATGCTACACGGGACTACCGAAATAGTGACCCAAAAATTTCTTTAAAAATTGTTCATAATTTCTGAAAATAATCCATCCATAAAATAAAATAAAACGTGATAATAATATGGATTTATAAAATGATGGGGAGCTCCCAAAATAAAACCAAAATAATACAATACCAAGTACAAATCAAAGTTACGACTAAATAATACACAAGGTTCCATAATTAGTACATGCCCTCTAAAGATGACTCAAGACATACTCTGATGTCGCTGGGAATCTGGTCTACTGCACTGGAATATCTGGTGACGATAACTCCCCATGAACTGCCCCTAAAAACCTACGCATGAAAACACAATCCGAACGCTGAGTTTATGACCTCCGTGCCTCACTAATGACTGTACTATACTATATGCATTCACTAAATGAGATAGCTAACAACACAAGTCAAAATATATAAAGCTACTAATTTAACTACTGAGAAGGCATCATGGTGTAGGTGAGGGTTCTGTATCTCAGAGCTCACACACCCCTCTAACCTTTATGAGATATCCCCGGGTACCTATGGTGAGTACCGAAGCTACATCAGAAAAATACACCCGCCAACTTACTCCGTCGATTCTTGGGGCATCTACGCCCAGTCGACTGCTAAGTGCCTTGCCACTGACTTGGATATCCACTAACTGTCATAATTCTTCTAAGAGGAACTCGGGTGTCCTGATTATTTCTCGATTATCAACCAAGGCTAGTTTTATGTGCTTAAAGTCTTATTTGGTGTTGTTCTGAGCATATCGAGTACCTTGAGTCTGATCCCTTAATACTTAGATTATTTATCCAAAAATGTATGTGGGTGTCGATACTGAGCCTTCAGTATCAGTACTTGACCTTTAGTATCGATACCCATTTGATGGTATCGATACCCCCTGACTGATGTGGCTTTTGGGTTAAGGCAATATCAATGCTCTAGGATGAGTATCGATACTACGATATTAGGGTATCGATACTTGACTGAGTATCAATACCAAATTTTGGTTTGATGTTTTCAGAAATACCCCATTATCGATACCTCTATAGGGAGCATCGATACTCCTGCCCTGGTATCGATACTCTTTGAATGAGTATCAATACTACCTTTTTAAAGTTGCCTAATTTTTTCCTGAATGATGAACAATATCGATAATGTTCTTACAGTATCGATACCATCACTACAAAATACTCTGTTTCGACACGAAAAATCTCATCGTTTTCCCAAAATGCCCCATTGAAGTCCCCAATTGATGTTTAAGTATTTTATTTGGTATTAGGGGTCATAAATAGGTCTTAACATATGTTGAAACACCCAAATTATGAATCTACCATGAAAATGCTTCAAACTCATGCAACCTACCAAATCTTATCTAAATGAACTACATATGGTATAAATGAGTTAAAAATGAGTTACCTGAGTATCTGGGCTGCTATTGGTGTCCAAAGCTCAATCAAGAACGCTTTTTTCCTTCCCTTAGCTTTAGAGCTTTCTTTTACATCTCTTACTAAGAAAGAATCAATGCAAGAGTTACTAACTGAATTTAGAGGTTATGAAGGGTTTAGGGACACTCTTTAAGGCTAGAAATCACTAGAAACATAATAAAACTCAAGGTTTCCTGAAACCCCGCAAAACCCATATTTGGTATCCTTAACCAAAACATGTCAATGAGAGCTTAAATGGAAGCTAAGGAGGTGGAGATTATGATTCTTAACTTCAGAATCTCTAACTAAGCTTGAGATCAACAAGTTATCACCTTTAACTTGTCTACTTGAATGAAAAATGAAGAAATAAGATGAAAGCTTGAGAGAAGAAAATGATAATGTATGAAGAAAAAAGGCTGAAGCAAACATACGTGAGATCACTAACTCTTAATGGTTTTCAGCTTTATTTTTGAACTATGGTCTAAATACTCTCTTGGCCCTTCTGATTTTAGTTGCAAACTGAAAATGCCCCTTTTAACCACTATTGGGCTCAATCTAAGCCCAAATCCACATACTATTGGGTTGATGCTTCCTATAAGCTAAGGATTTAATTCAAGGCCCATCTCAGATTAGCCCAAGACTCCTAACCCGGGATCTAGGGTATTACAACTCTCCCTTCCTAAATAAAATTTTGTCCTCAAAATTTACCTTGATAGAAGAGGTGAGGATACTCATGCTGCATGTCCTCATCGGTTTCCCAAGTTACCTCCTCGATGTCATGGATCTTCCATAGTACCTTAACCAAAGGAATTATCTTATTCCTTAACTCTCTCATATCCCTTGCTTGGATTCTGATTGGCTCTTCTGAATAGGTCATATCTAAGCTGATCTCGATCTGCTCTAGGGGTATGATGTAAGAAGGATCAGAATGGTATCTCCTGAGTATGGATACATGGAACACATTGCGAAAGCGCTCTAACTCTAGTGGTAAGATGTAAGTCGTTAGTCTGACTCTATCGAGTACCTTATAAGGTTCTATAAAGTGAGGAGTCAACTTTCCCTTGTGCCTAAAGTGGAGTAATTTCTTTCATGGGGAAACCTTGAGGAACACTTTATCCCCAACCGCGAACTTAATGTATTTACATTTCAAATTCGCGTAAGACCTCTGTCTGTCTGAAGCTTCCTTTAGCCGGCTCTGGACCGATCAAACTTTCTCCTTTATCTCTTTGATTAGGTCAGATCCCACTGTCTTGCCCTCACTGAGTTGTATCTAACTTAGCAGAGTCCTACAATTACGCTCAGACAAGGCCTCACACAGAGCTATCTGAATACTCGACTGAAAATTGTTGTTGTAGTCAAACTCCACTAACGGTAAGTGGTCATCTCAACTACCCTGTAGATCGATGATAGTACACCTGAGCATGTCCTCAAGAATCTGTATAACTCGTTTTGACTGGCTATCTGTTTGGGGATGGAAAGCTATACTAAAGTATAGTTTGGTGTATAAGGACTTAGGAAGGGTTTCCCAGAAGTGAGACGTAAATCGAGGGTCTCTGCCAGAGATGATGGAAGTCAGTACACCGTGCAACCTCACTATCTTACAAATGTACAAATGAGCTAACCTCTCTAAGGTATAGTCCACAATGACCCAAACTGCATCGTGCCTTTGTCTGGTCATTGGTAACCCAGTCATGATGTAACATCCCAAAAACTAAGTTAATAACTGAATTATAAGGTTTTAAAACTTTGGGTCTAATTTTGAAAAATTAGAAAAGTTTAGGGACTTAGATTGGAATCTCTTGGTATTGGATTAAATAGTAAAGAAGGAAGGAATGAACGGTATTATAGTTTTATTATTTTAAAGGATATTTTATCTCCCTTATTAGGAGATAAGCACGTGGGATTTGGGAGAGTTATCTAGAATCCATTTCCTCTTGTCTTCTTTTTCTTCCCGTATGCTCCACTTCAAAGGTAAGATTCTGAATTTTGTTGATTTCTTCAACTTTTGGGGTTATGTTGAAAGATTGAGTGTTATACAAGCTTAAGGAAAGCTTGTATAGGATTAAAATAATATGAGGAGAGAATTAGAAAGGAATTAGTAAAAAGGCTGTAGAAGTGAATTGTTGATATGATGTAGTTTTTGGAGTTTTGTTGATAAATTTAACTTGTCATAAGAAGCAATAAGAAGTCTAAAGTTTTAGAAAAGAGTTTAGAATATGTTGAAAGTTTAGTAAAATTTTTAATTTTAAGAGTTATGGTAAGATATTGAAGATGATGATGAGTTATAGTGATAAAAGATGGTTTAAGTATATATAGTTGAGTTTAATAACATGAAGAGAGTTAAATAAGTGGAGTTTTGGTGAAGTGTGGGTAATTTTTGGGTTAAAGGTGGATAATCTGGGTTAGTAGTATCGGTACTGGATGAGTAAGTACCGATACTACAAGGCAAAAATATGTGATAATTATGTGTACTTATCGATACTACATGAACAATATCGATACCATAAGGCAAAAATTGGTAAAATCTTCAGGGGGTATCAATACTAAAGTAATAGTATTGGTACCATGGGTATCGATACCAATATAAAAGTATCGATACCATTCTTACAATGAAATTCCATAATTAAGAATAGGTATCGATACCATGGAAGAATATCGATACTACAAGCATAGAGGTATCGGTACTGTACTTGTAGTACCAATACTATTTAAGTTGGAATTTAGAAATTAGTGTTTTGTTTAGTTTGCATTGGTAAGAATCTTTTCGAGTAATTCGAATCCCGATATTTATTGGATTGCATATTCGTGTAGATATCGATCGAAAGCAAAGTCCGGATAAGTCAACAGAGTAAGATTTACCGAGAAAGAGATAAGAGATTGGTATTGACTAGTGAGACCCAGGTGAGTACATGATATTAAGTATAAGATATTTATGGAATTAAGACTTGTGATGAGTCTAAGTCCGATATTAGATTACATGAGTATACAAATACAAGCATGTAGTGTTATGATGCTTACGTGTACATGTGTATATGCATATGTCTAGATGTGAAGTGCATCTCTATACATGATCTATGTGAATGCATGTATGTGTGATAAACCATGTGAACTGATATAATAGACATATGTAATTAAAGAGAGAATGAGATAAGCTATGTGACTATAATCTATGTGATAATAAGTTATATGACTACATGTTCATAAAATATAAAATATGTGACAAGATATATGTGATTACATAAAAGTATGATATAAGTTATGTGAAAGTGATCTATATTGTTGAGTTAATCGATCGATGGAGTTGGCCAAGAGGGGGTGAATTGGCAAATAAAAATTTCGGTGGAAGCTTTGCAGAAAATTAAAAGATTGGCACAGTGATTTAGAGTGGTTCGACTTTCTCAACCAAAGTATACGTCCACTACCTTAGCTATCCACACTAAGGATTTTCCACAAATTCACTAATTTGTCTTTCGTTTGAGGACAAAGAGTAACCTTACAAATCCCTCAAGAATTATACCCCAAATTCTTGAGAACACTCTCTCCCAAAGAGAATAATACAAAGTTTGCAAACTTATAAGAAAATCCTCACAAGGCAAGATGTTTGCACAATTCTAGAACAAAGAAAGAACCCTCAAGAATAATACAATTGAGAACAATAAGTATTCTTGAAAGCAAAAATGAGTATTGAATGAAATAGGCTTGAAAATGCTCAAACTTGAGGTTTGATGCTTTCTCTTTGATTCTCTCTTGATTCTTGTTGATTGTTGTTTCTTATTATTGATCAATGACTTCTAAGCTTGTTTAAATACACCTTCAAATGATTCTGAACGTTGAGGATGATTAGTGGAGTCAATAGAGTTATTTTAGTGTGAAATCAATTAATAAAATAGCTTGGAGCGTGGGGGGAATCGGTACCTCCTCATGGGGAATTGGTTCCCTAAGTGTAAAATTCAAATATTTCGACCGTTAAACAGGGAGGAATCGGTACCCCCTTGGGGGGAATAGGTTCCCTCCGAGCATTCTATTTTTCTCGGAGCCAAACCATTCAAGGGGGAATCGGTACCCCCTTAGGGGGAATCGGTTCCCTCTGAGCAATCTGGAATTTTTGGCTTTGAAATGGTTCGAAATATTTTGTAAAATTGTTTTGAAATTATTTTAAGATTAAAACTTAATTTTACACTTGAGTAAGGATTAAAAATTACATTTGAAAGATTTGGAGTAATATTTTGATATTCGAATAATTATATCGAATATACTTAGAAAATCTTTTGGAAAATCTTAAAATTCGTTTAACTTAATTTGTTATATCGAAATATCAAAATGTTTTCAACAATCTCCCCCTTTTTGATATAACAAAGCATTTTAATAATTTTAAGATTTTGAAATCAAGTTTTGAAATTACTAACCCTTACTCTAACATTTCTCCCCTTTAAAACACTTTAACATTTCTCCCCCTTTTTGTTAAATCAAAAAGACTTTTAAAAGATTTTAAATATAGCTTAAGCTATTAAGATCACAATCAAGAGAAACGTTAGCCATTAGTTTCATAATCAATATTCATAAACAATGTGATATGGTGAAATTGGTCATAAATCTAACATGATGTAAATAATGCAATAATGAATAAATTTAACCAACCCAAATATAGAAATATAAGTTCAAACATCCATAAAACATCAACCAAATTCAAACATCCAACAATCAAAATTAAAAATAATCCAAAGTCATTCAAATGTTGAAACAATAAACTCCATGTTCTATTTCAAAGTACTAAAGCATGAAAAATAATCAAGCATCCGTAGGAGGATCGGGAGGAGGAAAATGAGCTCGCATAGCGACCATCTCGTGCGAGAGTGCATTAATGCGTTCATTCATAGAAGCATTGTTCGCGCGCATCTCCCGGAGAATCTCCAATTGTTGAGCTCCTATTGTGGATAAATGAGACTCTATGGAAGTGAAGCGAGAATCCATGGATGCATACCAGAAATCAAATGTCTCCATAAAGGATTAAAAGTATGGAGGCATTTGATCTTCTGGTCGTGCTTGTTCCTTTGGTGGAGCTTGTTCCTCGTGCTGTTCTTATTCATCGTCGGAGTCATCGGCTTCCGGAGGTTGTTCATGAATACGAACCCAAAGACCAATCTCTTCATTGAACTTTCATCCCGATTTGGTTAAAGAGAAGAGGTTGATTTGGTTTTTGAGGGGAAATGAAGCATCAAGACCAACTCTAAGCCCAACCTTATTAAACATATTACTAAGAATACAACCGTAAACTAAAGAAGAACATAATTTTTTATTGGGAACAAGATTTACGGTGCCGACAAGTTCAGAAAAGATAATCTGTAGAAGGTTGATTTTGAGATTATTTTGGACACAATGTAGCCAAAATAAATCTAAGGCTCGAAGAGTAGAGTAACGGCCTCCGGATGGTCGAAACCACCAAGAGATCATAAGGTGAAGAAAACAGTTGTGATGATCTAAAACACTTGCACTATCCCTTCGTTTATACTGAGATCCTACCGTCAGTTTTTCATTGTCTAACCCGTCATTATCTAATCCTAATGCTTTGGCTATGTATTCTGAGTCAAGATCAAGGAATCGTCCTAGAAGATAAGATCGGATTCCTATGGTTACGGTTTTATCTCGGTTTTGAATGCAAACGTCATTAGAGTAGAAGATACGAACGAGTTGATGGTAGAATATTGGTTCAAGCTCAAAAGGTTTGTCGAATTTCCACTCTTGAAGAGTAGGAAGATGTCAAAAATTGATGTCTAACATGGCTTGAAGAGATGGGATGCATTCTTCCTGGATTTTGTAGGACTCAAAGTATTGACAAAACCTAAAGTAGAGATTTTGTCTATGACCGGGTTCATTGAAGCAAGAATTGCGAATGGTCATGTTTGGATCATTGGGATTAGGAATAGGAATTTATTGGATAGGTGGAGGATTTGGAGGTGAGTTCGGAGGTTGGGTAGAACGATTAGAGGAAGGTCTAGATCGTTTGTGAGACATGATTTAAGGTAATCGGAATGGAAGAAATAACCTGCAATTTTAAGAACACATGTATGCAATATAATCAATCCCAAAACTCAATTGAGTCCTCAATATTTCAAGGTTCTCTAAACCAAATCTAATGTGCAAAGTTTTTGAAAACTATTGAAAAATAAGGGTTTGAAAATCAATATGCACATAGTTTTCATAATAACAACATAATTAAATCAAAAGACAACAATTTGAAAATTAATTTTTTTAAATTTTTGAAATTTTTCAAAAATTTCAAAAATTCTTGTGTTTTTGATAAAATTAGTTGTAGAATCTAGTTTCTAATCACTAAACAATCAATGCCCAATCTAAAGTTCAACCTAAAACTAATTAAAACTAGTTCTATGTTCAAAAATTGATGAAATAGAAGTTTTAGAAAAATACCTTGAAGAATTTCGGATTTGAGTGAGATTAGATGAAGTTTGCACGTTTTTATGATTCCAACAGGTTTAGGAGATGATATTTGAAGAGAATTCCGATTAAAAACGTTGTTTTAATGAAGTATGGAGATAGAGTGTGAGTAGAGAGGAAAACGACTAAGAGAGAATAGAGGGTTTAATAGTTTGGGATGTTCTGCCCGTGTTAAAAACCAGAACTCCAGGGGGGTATCGATTCCCATTCAAGGGGTATCGATTCCCTCTGCACCAAAAATGATAAAATCTGATTTTAAACACTCAAAATGCTAAATTAATTTTCTCTACTGGTATTGGCAACTCATATATTGAAAATTAATCATGTTCAATCCATCAAATTAATCTTTAAATTACGTTTGAACATAAATTTAATTTTCACCAAGAATCATAGACTCCCCCTAACTAAAAGCAATGAATGCAATAAAAAATTACTATTATAAGCATTTTTCATTTATTCTTAAAAGTGCTAAAATTATTTTAAACACTAAGTAAAGATAGGTCAGTTAAACCTAATTCTCTCCTAAGTGTCCAAAATCTTTCATTGTCTAAAGGCTTTGTAAAGATATCCGCTAATTGATGCAAAGTATCAACAAATTCTAGAACTATATCTTCCTTAGCGACATGGTCTCTAATGAAGTGATGTCTTATTTCAATGTGCTTAGTTCTAGAGTGTTGGATGGGATTTTTAGTGAGACAAAGCACTAGTATTGTCACACTTGATAGGAATGGTACCTACTTCAATTCCATAATAAAAAAGTTGTTGTTTCATCCATAAAACTTGTGCACAACAACTACCAGCTGAAATGTATTCCGCTTCAGTGGCAGATAATGCAACACAATTTTGTTTATTTGAAAACCAAGAAATCAACATATTTCCAAGGAATTGACAAGTACCGGAGGTACTTTTCCTATCTAATTTGCATCCTCCGTAATCCGCATAAGAAAGGCATGCAAGCTAAAGCTAGAGTCTCTAGGATACCAAAGTCCTAAACTATGAGTGTCCTTAAGGTATCTAAATATCTCTTAACAGCTAGTAAATATGATTCATTAGGGCATGATTGAAATCTAGCATATAAGCAAACACTAAACATAATGTCCGGTCTACTTGCAGTTAGATAGAGCAAAGAGCCAATATGACCTATATAATTTAACATCCACATTTACCTCCTTCATCCAAGTCAAGCTTTGTAGAAGAGCTTATTGGAGTGTCATGAGGTTTCCCATTTTCTAGTCTAAACTTTTTGAGCATATATTTGACGTATTTAGCTTGATTGATGAATATGCCATCTTTTCTTTGCTTGATTTGGAGTCCCAAGAAAAATGAGAGCTCCCCCATCATGCTCATCTCGAATTCACTTTGCATTAGCTTAGAAAATTTTGGCAAAAAACATCATTAGTAGAACCAATATTATTATCAACATAAATTTGAACTACTAATAAATCTTTACCTTTATGCTTTAAAAACAATGTAGTGTCAACCTTCCCTTTTGAAAAACTTTTTTCAATTAAAAAGTTTGACAATCTTTCATACCAAGCTCTAGGATCTTGTTTTAAACCATAAAGTGCTTTTGTCAATTTAAGAACATGATCCAGAAATTTGAATCTTCAAAACCTGGAGGTTGTTCCACTTACACTTATTCTTTAATAAACCATTTAAAAATGCACTTTTAACATCCATTTGATATAATTTAAATTCATGAAACATGCAAATGCTAATAACATTCTAATTGCTTCCATCCTAGCTACGGGAGCGTATGTTTCATCATAGTCTATACCCTTTTCTTGAGTATACCCTTGAGCAACAAGTCTAGCCTTGTTTCTCACTATATTACCACTCTCATCAAGCTTATTCCTAAATACCCATCTAGTACCTACAGTAGATTTATTACTAGGCCTTTCACTAATGTCCATACTTTACTTCTCTCAAATTGATTTAACTCTTCTTGCATAGCCATAATCCAATATTCATCATTTAATGCTTCTTTAATATTCTTAGGCTCTATGTAGATAAATGCAACATAATTACAAATATTTCTAAGAGAATATCGAGTTGTTACCCCTTTTGATGGATCACCTATGATTTCACCATCCTTGAGATAGTTGTACTCTCTTGGGTAAGATACTTCCCTTTCTTCAATGGTTGGATTCTTGAGAGGATCATGAGTTTCCTCATCTTTCGTTTCTTCCTTGATGATAGTTCTCCAACGTTATGTCAAACGTTATTTATTTATAATACCTACATCATCAATCAAACCAGAATCCTTCCTCGGAAGGAGATTATCATTAAAAACAACATGTATAGACTCTTCTACAACTAAAATTCTTTTATTAAATACTCGATAAGCTTTAGAACTTAAGGAATAACCCATAAAATTTCCTTTATCACTTTTAGCATCAAATTTGCCAAGATTGTCTTTACCGTTGTTTAAAACAAAACTTTTACATCCAAAAGGATGAAAATATCTAATGTTAGGCTTTTTATTTTTAAAAAGTTCATATGGAGTTTTCTTCAAATAGGCGTAATCATTACTCGATTAATAACATAACAAGCAGTATTTGTGGCTTCCGCCCAAAAATATTTTGGCAAATTGTTTCCACAAAGCATGGTTCTAGCCATTTCTTCTAAAGTTCGATTTTTCCTTTCAACAACTCCATTTTGTTGAGGGGTTATAGGTGCTGAAAATTATGAGTAATACCATTAGAATTACAAAATTTAGTAAATCCAAGATTTTCAAATTCAGTTCCATGATTACTCCTAACACTAGTTATAGAGTAACCTTTTTCTTTTTAGATTACTTTTGAAAACGTGATGAATTTTTCTAATGCTTCATCTTTAATACTTAAGAATAGAACCCAAGTATATCTAGAATAGTCATCTACCAAGACAAATGCATATTGTTTTCTACCCAAGCTAGTAGTTCTAGATGGCCCAAAAGATCTAAATGGATCAATTGCAATACTCTACTAGTTGATACATCATTAATGGATTTAAAAGAAACTCGCTTTTGTTTTCCTTTAGCACAAGCATCACAGATTTTATCATTATCAAATTTTAGTTTAGGCAACCCTCGAACCAAATCTCCTTGAATTAACCATTGTAAGACACTCATACTAGCATGTCCTAGTCTCCTATGCCATAACCAACTATCATGCTCATCCTTAGTAACTAAGTATAAATTAGTCATATATATAGAGTCTAAATGCACCATGTATATGTTTCCTATTCTATGACCAACAAGCATAATCCGATTAGATGCAATGTCAATAACTTACAACCATTAGTTTTAAATATGACATTGAATCCTTTATCACAAAATTGACTAATGCTCAAAATATTATGCTTTAATCCATTCATATATAAAACATTTCTAATTTGTATGGAAGAGGTATTACCTATTGTACCTATACCTTCGATGTAACATTTTAAATTATCACCAAAAGTCATTTCTTCTCCATTTTTGACGTTAAGCTCTATGAACCGGCTTTTGTCTCCGGTCATGTGTCTTGAGCATCCACTATCAAGGTACCATGAGTTTGAATTTGTTTCCCGTTCCTTGTAGCAATGCTCCTTTTCCTACAAACATAGATTAATTTCTAATTTTTGGTACCCAAATTCTTTTGGGTCCATATTCATTAGTTTCCAAAATCCTAGTCCCCTTAGGTATCCATTTGTGTAGGATATGTTTATCTTTAGTAATAATGAGTCCTTTAGGAACCCATATACTTCTAATGATTTTTCCATTAGAGGTTCTTCCAGGACCTCTATGATTGTAGTTTTTAAAACTTTTTCTAACAAAGTTGGATTTTGAATTTTCTCCATTTTCAAAACGTTTTGTTCCAACTTTATCAAAGAAGCTTTAAGATCATCAATTTTCTTTGATGATCATCATTGACCTTTGAAAGTAAATTTTGCAAATCTAAATTTTTTTTTCAAACTCTTCTAGTTTGATTTGAAAATCACTAATTTTACTTTCAAAATCATTGTTGGTCTTGGATATGAGCTTATTTTCATTTTTCAATTTTGAAACATCATTTTATATTTTAAAAACAATTTTTCATAATCCGAAGCCAACCCATTATATTCCTCTAATAACTCATCATAAGATAAATCATCTAATTCAAATGAGTTAGAGGTTACCTTAGAATTTTCCCCGAATGCCATCAAGCACAAGTTTGCTACTTCTTGTTCCTCTTCATCGAAACCTTCTTCATCGCTCCATGTATCCATATGAGCCTTGTGCTTATTCTTTGATTGACCATTTCTCTTCAATTGTGGGCAATCGTATTTGACATGCCCCGACTTTTTGCATTCATAGCAAATGATAGGGTCCTTCTCTTTTGGTTCATTTTTGAGGCCTTCATTTCGTTTGAATTTTCTTCCTCGGTAAGGTCTTATCATTTTTCTGAACCTTTTGGCAAATAATGCCATTTCCTCGTCATCTTCATCCGAATCACTCTCATCTTTTGTGGATTTGAGAGCAACTCCAATGTTTTTCTTCTTCTCATTCTCTTTTGGTGTCTCGTCAATCTTATCGAGGTCCACCTCATCTTCAAGCATCATTTCTTGAGTGAGGAGGGAATCGATTAGCTCTTCAAGAGTTAAGCACTTTAGGTTCTTAGCCTCGATGATTGCAGTCTTCTTGGATTGCCACGATTTTTGGAAATGAGTAAACTAACTTCCTTACAAGCTTTTCATTTGGAATGATCTCTCCATATGATTTGAGACCATTGAAAATCATTTAGAATCTATCCGTCATAGCTTGATATCTTCATTTGGTTTCATCCTGAAATTTTCATAGCTATGTGTTAGAAGACTAATTTTATATTCTTTTACCTCGTCGGTGCCTTCATGAGTGACTTATAGTTTATCCCATATTCTTTGGCGGTTGTACAAGATGAAACTCTTCCATATTCATCTGGTCTAAGAGCACAATATGACATGGATGGCTTTGGAGTTGAGCTGGAACATTCTTGTCTCTCCTTCACTCCATAATCTTGGATGAGTGAGAGGCTTGATATATCCGTCTTCTACAACGTTCCATGCTCCCATATCACTTGCTTGAATGAAATACATCATCCTATTCTTCCAATAGGCATAGTTAGCTCCATTAAAGAAATAAGGCTTGTTGACAGGCATCAAATCGAGACCGAAGTCAGTTTGAAGCGCCGACCATTGATGACTTGAAAATCGATGTACTCTTCCCCACAACTCAAAAGGTGATTAAACCTTTAAATGAGTGTGGATCTGATACCAATTGTTGAGTTAATCGATCGATGGGTTGGCCAAGAGGGGGTGAATTGGCAAATAAAAATTTCGGTGGAAGCTTTGCAGAAAACTGAAAAGATTTGCACAGCGATTTAGAGTGGTTCGACTTTCTCAACCAAAGTCTACGTCCACTACCTTAGCTATCCACACTAAAGATTTTCCACAAATTCACTAATATGTCTTTTTTTAGGACAAAGAGTAACCTTACAAATCCCTCAAGAATTATACCCCAAATTCTTGAGAACTCTCTCCCAAAGCGAATAATACAAAATTTTCAAACTTACAAGAAAATCCTCACAAGGCAAGATGTTTGCATAATTCTAGAACAAGAAACGCTCAAGAATAATACAATTGAGCATAAGTGTTCTTGAAATCAAAAATGAATATTGAATGAAATAGGCTTGAAAATGCTCAAACTTGAGGTTTGATGCTTTCTCGTTGATTCTCTCTTGATTCTTGTTGATTGTTGTTTCTTGATCAATGGCTTCTAAGCTTATTGAAATACACCTTTAAATGATTCTGAACGTTGGGGATGATTAGTGGAGTCAATAGAGCCATTTTATTGTGAAATCAATTAATAAAATAGCTTGAGCGTAGGGGGAATCGGTACTCCCTCATGGGGAATCGTTCCCAAGTGTAAAATTCAAATATTTCGACCGTTAAACAGGGGAAATCGATACCCCCTTGGGGAGGAATTGGTTCCCTCCGAGCATTCTATTTTTCTCGGAGCCAAACCATTCAGGGGGAATCGGTTCCCTCTGAGCAATCTGGAATTTTGGCTTGAAATGGTTCGAAATATTTTGTAAAATTGTTTTGAAATTATTTTAAGAAAACTTAATTTTACACTTAAGTAAGGATTAAAATGACATTTGAAAGATTTGGAGTAATATTTTGATATTCGAATAATTATATCGAATATACTTAGAAAATCTTAAAATTCATTTAACTTAATTTGTTATATCGAAATATCAAAATGTTTTCAACATATATGACTATATGTCTACGGGAATACAAGTATATGTGATATGATATATATGATAAGAGATATGAAATTCTACGAGAATATTACTTGATCTATGTGATAAGAAGCTATGAGATTATATGCCTAGATATGAATGTGTGAATATGTGACAAACATAATGATAATGCCCATGTTATGTGTTATGAGTTAGGGTTATAGTTGGCGTGCCAAGAGTTAAGGGTTCTACGTGGTCCTTCGGGACATATATGTAATCCTTTGGAACATATATGCGGTACTTCGGTACACATAGTTGGTTAGAATATATATGTGGTCCTTAAGGAGAAATCTATGTGGTCCTTCGGGACATATCTACGCGGTCCTTCGGGACAATTTTATATGCCACTCAGTGGAAATTTATACGAGCTGTGGTGACATCATTTGTGCACAACCTCAATGTACTCATATATCTTTAGTTATCAGAAGTATACATGGGGCTAATAAAAGATAAAACAAATACATTGTATGTGATGTATATGCTTTATTATGAAATGTATTGCAAGATTTTTGTAATGTTGTGTGTATTTTGGTTAAATGAGTTATATGATGGTTACGAATGTTAGGCATAAGAGTATATTTTTAAAAGAATTAATGATAATGTTAATAATGATAACGATGATAGTGCATATAAGCATTTGTTGTATGAAATGTACATACATTGTTTAAGTTACAGTTTCTATTATTTGTTTACATGTCTCACTAAGCCTGTGACTTAGCATGTGAGTGTTTCACACGTAGGATCCAAGAAGTTTGTAAAAGAAGATAGGCAACGGAGACAATATCATCGGAGTTCGATCAAAAGAAATTTAACAGTATGTTTCTTTGTTGTAATATATATAACGTTTGACATGTACTTAAAGGATGAAATTGTATAAGCTCTTATCAGTTTTTCTGTAAACTTTTTTATTAATATATGTAAATTATTCAGTATATTTAAATTAAGTCTGAATGTTTCCTCTATTTTATATAAGTAAATGATTTGAAAGGT
Source organism: Hibiscus syriacus (assembly GCF_006381635.1). Classification (NCBI taxonomy): domain Eukaryota; kingdom Viridiplantae; phylum Streptophyta; class Magnoliopsida; order Malvales; family Malvaceae; genus Hibiscus; species Hibiscus syriacus. The sequence goes on from NW_024062639.1 coordinate 1,642,274, forward strand.
CGATGTGACATCTTAGACTCGTATTCGGGTCGGATACGGGTTGGGGTGTTATGGTATCAGAGATAAGGTTTATTCGATTCTAAGCTTAAACTGAAGTCAAAAGTGTTTTAAAAAAATATACATGCCAACAAAAAGGTGAAAACTTCTGATCTGATAGATTAATGAGTATGTTTCTTCTAATAGAGTTATATGGTTATGTCTTAGATGTCTGATTGTGATAGCTCTCGAAGTGAATGGAGATATAATAGACCTGAAGGTAGTAGCAATTCACCTGCCCTGGCCAGGCAAAGTGAAGAGCAAACACATTCGACAATACCTGTACAAGATCAAGGGTTGTTTTTCAGGACGTTAAACGCTATTCTGACGTGTTTTTTCAACCTCATGCTCCCTCAACTCCTAGGAGTGAATATAGCTAAGGAATTGAAAGGGTTAGGAGCACCCGAGTTCAAGGGTGAAGCTTCTGAAGGTCCTGTTACTGCGGACCTTTGGTTAAACGATGTAAAGATAATGTTTAGAGGACTTCACTGCTCTAAAGTGAAGAAATTAGATGGAATATTTTCTTTGTTACGTGGTCAAGCTGGAGTATGGTGGATAAATGCCACTATGAGATTGAGAATGGTCAAGTAACATGGTCATTCTTCTTAGAAGAATTCAAGCACAAGTACCTTGGTGACCAATTTATTAGGCAAATGAAGAGAATTTCTGAACTTGAAGCAAAGGAATTATACGTTTGTATAAATATGAATGTGAGTTTAATAAGTTAAGTTGTTTTGCTACCAGCTTATTCTGACTGAAAATAATGCATGTGATTGGTTCGTGGAGGGCTTGTACCCTAGATTAAAAGACTTGTTGTTAGCTTTGAATCTGTCATCATTTCAAGAGGTGGTCAATCGATCTAAGCTCTAGAGAGAGCTCAGAATGAGAGGTTCAGAGAGCAGAAAGTTTAAATGTCTAAAAGAGTTGGTGCTTCATCGAGTTCATTACCATCAAAGAGAAGTAGAGATTTTGATTCTCAAACTCAGACTATGTTTGAATCACCTGCATCTTCTGCTAAAAGATCAAATGTAAGTCAATTAAGGCAATGTTCACAGTGTTGAAAGGATCATACAGGAGTATGTCGAGTGGTTTCAGGAGCTTGCTTTAGATGTGGTCATATAAGACATTTTATTTGAGATTGTTCGTTCATGATTGATGAGACTGTACAGAGAGAGCGATCTGTTACGGTATTTCAGAGAAGTAGAGGTGAGGTCGTGGAATAAATTAGTGTGAATTATCCACTCAACAAGATATGTATACAACTGCACGGGTTTATAATTTAAGGACCGACAAAGATTTCGAGGATCCAAAGATCATTGCAGGTTTTTTTTCAATAATGTGTAAAGTAATTATGGTTTTGATAGATGCGGGGTTAACATAGTTATACACTAGCGGCAAATTAGTGTGAGATTGTAAAATTTGATTTGAAGCAATAAGTAATGAGTTAATAGAGACCAAACCAGTAGGGCATGGTTCGGGGTGAATAAGTTGTGTTGAATTTGTATGTGGTATGAGAAATTATTCTGAAAAATATAAGGAGCCTAAATGGTTATTAAAGTAAGGTATAAAACAAGATTTTTTGTTCAAGTAATGGGAGACTATCAAGGTTATATGCATTGAACTTCAAATGAGAACTGTATAAGAGTAAAAGTTTAGTAGTGAGTAACCTAAGATTGGTATAATGTTATACATAGATGATTTCCATCTCTTTATGAAGTGAAAATTTAAGGATGAATTTTCTTAAAGGGGGAGATTTGTAACATCCCAAAAACTAAGTTAATGACTGAATTATAAGGTTTTAAAACTTCGGTCTAATTTTAAAAAAATAAAAAAGTTCAAGGACTTAGATTTGGAATCTCTTGGTATTGGATTAAATAGTAAAGAATAAAGGAATAAAGGATATTATGGTCTTTTCATTTTAAAGGATATTTTATCTCCCTTATTAGGAGATAAGCACGTGAGATTTGAGAGAGTTATCTAGAATCCATTTCCTTTTGTCTTTTTCTTCCCGTAAGCTCCACTTCAAAGGTAATTATGAATTTTATTGATTTCTTCAACTTTTGGGGTTATGTTGAAGGATTAGGTGTTATACAAGCTTAAAAAAGCTTGTATAGGATTAAACAATAAGAGGAGAGAATAGAAAGGAATTAGTAAAAGGGTGCAGAAGTGAATTGTTGATATGATGTAGTTTTTGGAGTTTTGTTGATAAATTTGACTCTTGTCATAAGAAGGAATAAGAAGTCTAAAGTTTTAGAAAGGAGTTTAGAACATGTTGAAAGTTTAGTAAAATTCTTAATTTTAAGAGTTATGGTAAGATTGAAGATGATGATGTTATAGTGATAAAAGATGGTTTAAGTATATATAGTTGTTTAATGGCATGAAGAGAGTTAGATAAGTGGAGTTTAGGTGAAGTGTGGGTAATTTTCGGGTTAAAGATGGATAATCTGGGTTAGTAGTATTGGTACTGGATGAGTAAGTACCGATACTACAAGGCAAAAATGTGATAATTATGTGTAGGTATCTATACTGCATTAACAAATATCAATACCATAAGGAAATAGTTGGTAAAACCTTCAACGAGTATCGATACTGAAGTGAGTATATGGGTATCGATACCAATATGGAAGTATCGATACCATTCTTGTATTGAAATTCGAATCAAGAATAGGTATCGATACCGTGGAAGGGTATCGATACTACAAGCATAGAGGTATCCGTACTGTACTTGTAGTACCGATACTATTTAAGTTGGAATTCAGAAATTAATGTTTTGTTTAGTTTGCATTGGTAAGAATTTTAGAGTAATTCAAATCCCGATATTTAGTTGATTGTATATTCGTAGATATCGATTGAAAACAAAGTCCGATAAGTGAACAAGTAAGATTTATCGAGAAAGAGATAAGATTGATATTGACTAGTGAGACCCTGGTGAGTACATGATATTAAGTATAAGTTATTTATGGAATTAAGACTTGCGATGAGTCTAATTCCGATATTAGATTACATGAGTATACGAATACAAGCATGTAGTGCTATGATGCTTATGTGTACATGAGTATATGCATATGTCTAGATGTTAAGTGCATCTCTATATCTATGTGATTGCATGTATGTGTGATAAACCACGTGAATTGATATAATTGACTTATGTAATTAAAGGGAGAATGGGATAAGCTATGTGATAATAATTTATGATTACATGATCATAAAATATAAGATATGCGACAAGAGATGTGTGATTACATGAAAGTATGATATAAGCTATGTGAAAGTTATCTATATAACTATATGTCTATGTGAATACAAGTATATGTGATATGATATATATGATAGTGATATGAAATTCTACGAGAATATGCATGATCTACGTGATAAGAACTATGAGATTATATGCCTATGCGATATGAATGTGTGAATATGTGACAAACATAAATGATAATGCCCATGTTATGTTATAAGAGCTAGGGCTATAGTTGGCATGCCAAGAGTTGAGGGTTCTTCGTGGTCCTTCGGGACATATATGTAATCCTTTGGAACATATATGCGGTACTTCGGTACACATAGTTGGTCAATTGGAATATATATGTGGTCCTTAAGGAGAAATCTATGTGGTCCTTCGGGACATATCTACACGGTCATTCGAGATAATTTTATGCCACTCAGTGGAAATTTATATGACTGTGGTGATATCATTTGTGCACAACCTCAATGTACTCACATATCTTTAGTTCTCAGAAGTATACATGGGCTAAAAAGATAAAAACAAAAACACTGTATGTGATGGATATGCTTTTTTACGTGAAATGTGTTACATGATTTTTGTAATGTTATGTGTATTATTTGGTTAAATGAGTTATATGGGTTACGAATGTTAGGCATAAGAGTATATGATTATAAGAATTAATGATAAGGATGTTAATAATGATAGTGATGGTATGTGTGCATATAAGCATTATGTTGTATGAAATGTACATGCATTGTTAAGTAGTTACAATTTCCATTATTCATTTACATGTCTGACTAAGTCTGTGACTTAGCGCGTGAGTCTTTCACACGTATCCGAGAAGTTTGAAAAAGAAGATAGGCAACAGAGACAATATAACATCATCGGATATCAGATCAGAAGAAATTTAACAGTATGTTTCTTTGTTGTAATATATATAACGTTGGCATGTACCTAAAAGATGAAATTGTATAAGCTCAGATCAGTTTTTTTGTAAACGTTTTGGTTTAATGTATGTATTATTCAGTATGTTTAAATTAAGTCTGAATTTTTCCTCTATTATATGTAATGATTTGAAAGGTCAATGTGACATCTCAGACTCGTATTTGGGTCGGATACGGTTGGGGTGTTACACATGAAGTCCATGGTTACCTTGTCCCATTTCTACTGAGGAATCAAAATGGGCTAAAGCAAACCTGAGGGAATCTGGTGTTATTCCTTAACATGTTGACACGCTAGGCACCTAGCGACGAACTCTGACACTTCCCTTTTCACACCAAGCTAATAGAACAATAGGTGAAGCTCCTGATACATTTTGTTACTGCCTGGGTGTACTGAGTAGACTGCACTATGTTTCATGGAGAATCTTACTGATCAACTAAGCGTCTGCGGTATGCACAATCGGCCCCTTAAGTATAGCAAATCTAAATCAAGAACCTCAAAACTTGGGGACTCATCCTGTTGAACCTGCTCGATCCAAGCTCTCAACCGGTCATTTAAACTCTGTAGCCTCTTGAATTCTTCTACCAACTCTGGCTTGACTAGTAACTTGGCTAGCAATCCATCATCACTGGACAAACTCAAACATACTATAAGGGCTCATAACTCGGTCATTAATTTATTGTTCAAGGTGTTTGCCACCACATTCGCCTTTCTCGAATGATAATCTATTACACATTCGTAGTCCTTAAGCAGCTCAACCCATCTACGTTGTTTGAGGTTCAACTTCTTCTGAGTGAGAAGATACTTGAGGCTCTTATGATTGGTGAAGATGTGACACTTATTACCAAAAAGGTAGTGTCGCTAAATCTTCAAAGTGAACACCATTACTGCTAGCTCCAAGTCATGAGTAGGGTAATTACACTCATAAGGCTTCAGTTGACGGAACGCGTAAGCTAAAACTTTACCCTCATGTTATTGGAGTACCACTATGTAGCCACTTACAATTGGGTCAAGGCTTCCTTTAAGCTAAGGAATTAATTCAAGGCCCTTCTCGGGTTAGCCTAATACTTTTAACCCGGGATCAGGGTGTTATAACAATTCCCTTCCTAAATAAAATTTATTCCTCAAAATTTACCTAGATAGAAGTGAGAATACTGAAGCGTATGTCCTCATCGGTTTCCTAAGTTTCCTCCTCGACGCCATGGTTCCTCCACAGTACATTAACCAAAGAAATTATCTTATTCCTTAACTCTCTCATATCTCTTGCTAGGATTCTGACTAGCTCCTCTAAATAGGTCATGTCTGATCTATATCTGCTCTAGGGGTATGACGTGAGAAGAATCGGAATGGTATCTCCCGAGTATGGATACATGGAACATATTGTGAATACGCTCCAACTATGGTGGCAAGCTGTAAGTCGCTGGTCTGACTGTATCGAGTACCTCAGAAGGTTCTATGAATCGAGGAGTCAACTTTCCTTTGCACCTGAAGTGGTGTACTTTATTCCATGGGGAAACCTTGAGGAACACTTTCCCTAACAGTGAACACGATGTCTTTATATTTCCAATCCGTGTAAGACATCTGTTTGTCTGAAGCTTCCTTTAGCCAGCTCTGGGTCAGTCAAACTTTCTCCTTTGTCTCTTTGATCAGGTCTGACCCTACTGTCTTACCCTCATTGAGCTATATCTAAAATAGAAGAGTCCTACACTTGTGCTCATACAAGGTCTCACACGGAGCCATCTGAATGTTCGATTGAAAACTATTATTGTAAGCAAACTCCACTAATGGCAAGTGGTCCTCCCAACTACCCTCTAGATCGATGATAATACACCTGAGCATGTCCTCAAGAATCTGGATAACTTGCTCTGACTGCTATCTGTCTGGGGATGGAAAGTTGTGTTAAAGTGTAGTTTGGTGCCTAAGGACTTATGAAGGGTTTTCCAAAAGTGAATAGTGAATCGAGGGTCTCTTTTAGAGATGATAGAAGTCGGTACACTGTGCAACCTCACTATCTAACAAATGTAAAACTAAGCTAACCTCTCTAAGGTATAGTCCATTCTAACTAGGAGGAAGTGACCTGACTTGGTTAGGCGGTCCACAATGACCCAAACTACATTGTGCCTCTGTCTAGTCATTGGTAACTCGATCACGAAGTTCATGGTTACCTTGTCCTATTTCCACTGAGGAATCAAAATGGGCTAAACGAACTTGAGGGAACTTGGTGTCCCATCTTAACCTGTTGACACACTAGGCATCTAGCGACGAACTCTGACACTTCCTTTTTCATACCCGACTAATAGAACAATAAAAAAACTCCATATACATCTTACTGTCTAGGTGTACTGAGAGTAGACTGCAGTGTGCTTAGTGGATAATCTTATTGCGCAACTAAGCGTCTACTAGGATATGCATAATCGACCCCTTAAGTATAACACATCTCAATCACGAAGCTCAAAACCTGGAGCCTCGCCCTGTTGAACCTAGTCGATCCGAGCTCTCAACTGGTCATCTAAACTCTATTGCCTATTGAATTCTTCTACCAACTCTGGCTTAACTCGTAACTCGGTTGACAATCCACCATCACTGGATAAACTCAAACATGCTAGAAGGTCTCGTAACTCAGTCATTGATTTCCTGTTCAAGGCATTTTCCACCACATTAGCCTTTCCTGAATGATTATCTATTACACAGTCATAGTCTTTAAGCAACTCAACCCACCTGCGTGTCTGAGGTTCAACTCCTTCTAAGTGAGAAGATACTTGAGGCTCTTGTGATCGATAAAGATGTGACACTTATCACCGAAAAGATAGTGTCACCAAATCTTCAAAGTGAACACAATTACTGCTAGCTCCAGGTCATGTGTAGGGTATTTATGCTCATGAGGCTTAAGCTGACGGAATGCATAAGCTACAATTTACCCTCATATTATTGGGAGGACCACTCTGTAGCCACTTGCTATTGGGTCAAGGCTTCCTTCAAGCTAAGGAGTTTATTCAAAGCCCATTGGGTTAGCCCAAGACTCCAACTTGGGATCCGGGTGTTACAACTCTCACTTCCTAAATAAAATTTTGTCCTCAAATTTACCTGGATAGAAGAGGTGAGGATAATGAAGTTGCATGTCCTCATCGATTTTTTCAAGTTACCTTCTTCATGCCATGATTCCTCCACATTACCTTAACCAAAATTTCTTATTCTTTAACTCTCTTATATCCCTTACTAGGATTCTGACTGGCTCCTCTGGATAGGTCATGTCTGAGTTGATCTCGATCTGCTCTAGGGGTATGACGTGAGAAGGATCGAAATGATATCTCTTAGGTATGGATACATGGAACACATTGTGAATGCGCTCTTACTATAGTGGTAAGTTATAAGTTACTAGTCTGAATCTATCAGTACCTAAGAAGGTTCTATAAAGGGAGGAGTCAACTTTCCCTTATGCCAAAATAGAGTACTTTCTTCCATGATGAAACCTTGAGGAACACTTTATCCCTAACCACTAACTCGATGTCTTTACGTTTCAAATCTGCGTAAGACCTCTGTCTGTCTGAAGCTTCCTTTAGCCGGCTTTGGATCAGTCAAACTTTCTCATATGTCTCTTTATCAGGTCTGACCCCACTGTCTTACCCTCACTGAGTTATCTAACATAACAGAGTCATACATTTACGCTCATACAAGGCCCATATAGAGCCATCTAAATGCTCGATGAAACTGTTGTTGTAGGCAAACTCCACTAATGACAAGGGTCATCCCAACTACCCTCTAGATCGATGATAGTACACCTGATCATGTCCTCAAGAATCTGGATAACTCGCTCTGACTAGCCATCTGTTTGGGGATGAAAAGCTGTGCTAAAGTGTGTTTGGTGCCTAAGGACTTATGAAGGGTTTCTCAGAAACGAGAGATGAATCGAGGGTCTCTGTCAGTGATGATGGAATTCAGTACATCGTGCAACCTCACTATCTCACAAATGTACAAATGAGCTAACCTCTCTAAGGTATAATCCATCATAACTTGGCTGGAAGTGAGCTAATTTGGTTAACAGTCCATAATGACCCAAATTGCATTGTACCTCTGTCTGTCATTGGTAACCCGTCACGGAGTCTATGGTTACCTTGTCCCATTCCACTGAGGAATCAAAATGGGCTAAAGTAACTTGAGGGAACTTGGTGTTCCGCCTTAACCTGTTGATACACTAGGCACTTAGTGACGAACTCTGACACTTTTTTTTCATACACGACTAATAGAACAATCGAGAAAGCTCCTGATACATCTTATTACTTCCTGGTGTACTGAGAGTGGATTGCAATGTGCTTCGTAGAGAATCTTACTGTGCACTAAGCGTCTGCGAGTATGCACAATCGGACCCTGGAGTACATACATCTCAATCATGAAGCTCAAAACCTAGGGCCTCGCCATATGAACCTGCTAGATCCGAGCTCTCAACCGATCATCTAACTCTATAGTCTCATAAATTATTCTACCAACTCTGACTTGACTCGTAACTCGGCTAGCAATCCACTGTCATTGGATAACTCATACTGTTAGAAGGGCTTGTAACTTGGTTATTGATTTCCTGTTCAAGGCATTTGCCACCATATTCTCCTTTCCCGGATGATAATCTATTACGCAGTCATAGTCTTTAAGCAACTCAACCCATCTGTGTTGTTTGAGGTTCAACTCCTTCTGAGTAAGAAGATACTTGAGGCTCTTGTGATTGGTGAAGATTGACACTTATCACGAAAGATAGTGTCGCCAAATCTTCAAAGCGGACACCATTACTAGTTCAGGTCATGAGTAGGGTAATTACGCATCCAAGTTCATTCAATAAAGCATCGCTTGTAAATTGTGAGTCCTTACCCGACTCTGGTTGGGTCAACATTAGGCTTGGGTCAAGAGACCTTCAAATGCTCGAAGCTTTCATGTAGCTTCTCATTCCTAATAAAGGGAACTTCTTTATGAATATGACAAGACTATTTCATCGAGAATCCCTGAAAAAATCGACGATAATACCGACTAACCCGAGAAAACTACTTAGGTGCTCCCACTCTACTATGACTCAATTTTCTGGGGTCTACTCTGATGCTATTGTTGATATGACATGAACCAATAAAACCTATAATAGCCAAAATTCACACTTCCCGAACTTGGCATTCATCTATCTGTCTCTGAGTGTTTAGAGAACAATATGGGAGTACACTAGGATGTCATTTATAAATACGACAATAAACTGATCCAAATGTGGGTGGAAGAATCGGTTCTTAGGTCCATGAATACTGTCAGAGCATTGGTGAGTCCAAACGGTATCACTAAGAACTCATAATGACCATACCTTGTTCTGAAAGTTGTCTTTGCCACATTTTCATCCTTTAATTTCAACTTATAGTAACCTGACCGCAAATCAATCTTGGAAAAGATGCACACTACTCTTATTAGTCTAAGAGGTCATCTATCTAGGAACGGGTGGCGATTTTTATTGGTTAACTTGTTCAGTTGCCTGTAGTCGATGCACAACCTTATCTACCTATTTTTTAGCGAACAATACCGACACTTCCCAAGGAGAGATGCTCAATCGAATGAAACCCTTTTCTAGCAACTCCTAAATTTAAGCCTTTAATTCCTTTAGTTACCCCAAGAAGGCCACATACCCACGGTCGATCATCCTTGGGCTTTCAAAGACGAAACTATCATTTTCTATGGGGATCTCTCACTAATTATTACTAACTTGGTCCCATCAAGCATTCTGAGTTTAAGTCACCTGGATTTGCACCTTAAACTAGCATCATGCTTAGTTACCCATTATATCCCAAAATTATCAAACTCTCTATAGGGTAACTCCATCAAATCTACAGAGAAGGTCTGATCCTAAATCCTCACCGAGCTTCGTTTGGAAAATTTTAACCACCAGGACATCTAATCTATGGGCTTGAGAATCGTATACCTATCTCTAGGTTCTCTGCTAGAATTCTATTTCTTGAACTAGGTCGAAGAAGATGAAGGAATTTGTGGAACCAAGGACACCAATGCGATAACTGGAATGAAAAAGACTGCAAATGTATCTGATATCACATCCATCATATCGAACTCCTCGTTGGCTCACACCGTACACTGCCTAGCTACTCTCGGCTCTGTACTAGCCACTGACCTAGCCTTCCCTCGGCTACTCCTGGGGTGTGGTACTACAACCTCTAGCTGGTCCTTGACCTCTCTGCTCTGGCGGTGCAGTCTTTGAGTCACCATGGATACCGCACGTTGAGCTCTTGGGCAGTCTTTGATAAAGTGGTCTAAGGAGCCACAACTGTCGTAAACCCCTCGAACCCTACTAGCACGTCCCTAGGTGTCTCTTCCCGCAGTATAAATGGGTGAGTGAAAACTCTGGTCGGCTCACTGGCGCTACCCCCAGAGGCTAAGTTCAATGGTGTCCTCTTGGAATCATATCTACCTCCTTATTTTGAACTCTACCCATCCTATTCGACTACGCTGTGGAGGTCTCGATGAAATCTGAGATGACCTCATGGCTCTAGGGCTCTCTTAGTCTGTCATACAGTCTCACCGAACTGTCTAGCTGTCTATCTATAACCCTCGATCATCTTCTCCTGATGGATCAATTGAACGAAGACCCTGGGAGGATCAACTACAAGATGCGTCAGAATGTCACAACGAAGGCCCTCTTTGAGCCTACAATAGTGGTGCTCCTTTGTGGGAATAAACTCTGTGGCATATTTGCAGAGCCGGAGAAATACTCTCTCATACTCCATCACTAAGTGATCACCTTGAGTCAGGTGTAGGAATTGTTCTATCAAGTCATCGGTGTGATGATACCCGATATATTTTTGTCTGAACTCTGAGAGGAACTGCTCCAATGTCGGGATCTATGGCTCCATCACCATC